>NC_136875.1:11545273-11917773 GCF_951799975.1 Gobius niger
ATTCTTGTAATGTTGCAAGTACCTGCTGAACTAATGAATGAGACGAGCTGTGTGCTTTTATTTTGATGTGCTGGATCGAAACAGGAAGTCACTTCTTGGGCGGCGTTGATTTGAAGTTATGCGCAGGCAATTTTTCCATTTATTTCAATCACAGTGAGTGACACTTTAAAGGTACACTGTGTAACATTTCAAACATGCTCCTAAAGACCAGCTCAACACAGAACACGCTATTTCTACAGCGAGTAACCAGAGAATGGATTTGGATTTGGATAACCTATTATATCTAAGGCTCAAATTCTGCTGACTTTAGTCACGTCTCCATGGAGACGAGCTGGAGACGTCCCCACTCGCGGTAAAGTTACAGTCATGTCTTAGTAGAGCTGAGCCGCTCATTTGTTTGTACATTTATGAGGTTTTTTTCAATTATGAAAATATCTCATAAAATAAATGCTTGTCCTTCAATTTGATTTATTTGGTAAAAGTCTACGCGGTATGGCTTTGAGCGGCAAAAGCTCCATGTGACAAACAGTCGGCATCGCGTCATATAAGGGGGCGTGGCCTCGCAGAGCGGGAAGGAAGTATGTTTTGGGAAACACAATTTTTCACTCTTTTTAGCCATTTTCTGGCGGAATATAAACTTATTTATCACATATAGATAAAGTCAAGTCTAAATCGGGTCCATGTGGATGTTTATTCACAGCAGATTGTTCAGTAGAAGCAAAAAAACGGCAGTCGTAGCTAGTTCTAGCTAGCGTTAGCATGCTCATGTTAGCATTCTCTGTTATCAATGTATGTATGGGCTGTTGAACCACGTGGCTCCTCTCCATGTCTTTATTGTGTAGAAAACCATATTCATAATTCAGCGTTAATTTGTTGTTGTTTTAATTATCGAAAGTTTAAATTTTTCGCCTCTTTGTTTTCCCCTCAACTGGTTTCAAACATGACCATATAAGGGCGATTCCAGAGATGCCGCCTGTATAATATAGATACAGACGGCATCTCGACATAGAAGGGGGCGTGGCTTCGCCGAGGGGGAAAATAGAATCTTTAGAGAAACACAATTTTCCACTCTTTTTTTACCATTTTCTGGTGGAATATGAACTTATTTATCACATACAAATAAAGCCAAGTGTAAATCGGGCCCATATGGATATTTTCTCACAGCAGATTGTTCAGTAGAAGTGAAAAAACGGCAGTTGTAGCAAGCGCTAGCTAACCGTTAGCATTAGACCGATGCTAACATCAAGTTAGCATTCTCCGTTATTCATGTATTTATGGGCTGTTGAACCACTTTGCTCCTCCCCATGTCTTTGTATCTTTATTTAGTAGAAACTATGTTCATTTTTCAGCGTTTGTTAAAGTAGTTTTTGAATAATTAGAGAAAATATACATTTTTTCAAAATTGTTTTCCCCCTTAACTGTTTTCAAAAATGACCATATATGGGCGATTCCAGAGATGCCGTCTGTATCTATTTTTTTTTTTTTTTTTAAAGATAAGATTTAAGACTTATTTTCTAAAGTTTTTCACACGTTTTGTTCCTCATATTTATGTCACTATGGGCTGATACATTTGCTCAAATATTCAGAACTCAAGTAAAGCACTTTTTTCCCTCTCACTTGAGGAACTACTTTTGACTTCTACTCGAGTAAAAGGTGAGTCGTTGCTACCTCTGCATCTAACTTATAATTGATATATTCATGTATTTTCTCGTGTCTCTTTTGTGAGGAGTGTGAAAGGGACTGGAAACCCCCTGCAGTCACTGTCACTGTCATCTTTGTTTCAAGAAAGCCCGTGAGCCTCTCCCCAAAACACAATATGGGTGTCACTTTCAAAGAAGGTTTGCAATGACACCCACACTGTAAATAGGCCAGGTGTCACACGCCCGATAAAAAACAGTTCAGTTTCCATTTTTATCTTCTATTTTTAGTCAGAGTAGACCTCACATAATAATGATTTAACCTTACACACCCATACTCAGGAAATGTAGAGACATATATCTGGTAAGACTTTTTTTTATTTTTTTTTTGCATGCTGCAAAAAGTACCCTACTAAAAACAAGGGAAAAAATCTGCCAATGGGGTCAGCATTTTTTTCTTGCTAGAATATTTTTCTCATCATAAAACAAGAAAGAAACACTAAATTTAAGCAAATAAATAGCTAGAATTAAGCAAAATGTCCTCAGAAAATTGATTAATTTAAGGAAAACATTCTTATTTAGTAAAAACATGTGGGGTATTTTACTTAAATGTTGCTTGATTTAAGTAAAATGTTCTAAATTACACACATTATTGTGCAAAATGTTCTTAATAAATACTAATATTTAAGGAAAATATTGCCTGCGCCCGGGGACCGATCTCCATGATGTGGTGCCAGATGGTCAGAATCACCTGGCTGGAGGATTCACCTATTGTACATGTTTTTAGTGGTAGACATGGGGAGAACATGCTCCACACAGAAAGGCCCCTTTGGGAATCGAACCCAGGACCTTTGAGCTGTGAAGCTGAGGCTCTAACCACTGTGCCACCGAGCCGCCCACTTTAAAGAATGGAATGTATTATCTCTCTGTGAGAATCAGTTCTTAAATTAAGAGTTGTTGTGATCTTAGTTTTTCATAAAATAAGAAAAAATATTCATTGTCTAAAGCTGAAGAAGTTTCAAAAAGTTTTTCTTTCTTGTTACAAGAAAAATTAGCATGTTTATAGCAAATATATCTGAACAAGAAATGGCTGGATTTTATTTCCTAAAATAAGATTTTTTTTCTCAAGAAAACTTTGCTCGGCAAGACATTATTACTTTTTAGGGAAAAAATAAGAACTTATTTCTTAAAGTAAGACATTTTTACTTGCTTAGAATCCACTTTTTGCGTATGACAGGTTCACAATAGTCAAGCTCAAATCTCTATGTGATCGAAAATTCCTCGACGGCAACACAAACATTATACGAGACAGGGCGACATTTTCTTTGTGACGCTCCATGAAATCTTACTCCAGAGTTGATTCATTCCCTTCGAAGAAAAGCGAATGGATCGATGGGCGGCTCATGAGGCTGCATTTGGCCCGGCCTTTCTGTTGCATAAGACTTAAGTAAGGAAATCAATACGTGGCAGGATCCATCAGTCAGAGACAGGAAACGCTAACGCTGCATCTCCGCACGAACAGAAAAAGGATCAGGACTGGAGGCACTGCAGGTGAAAAGGGATGAAAAGAAAACATTTAGTTGTCGCTTTGCTCCAGATTAATGACGTAGACTCAGAAAACATGTACTAGCTTTTGATTTTTGTGGGGACAGACACACACAGACGCTAAACAATATCTAATGAGATGATGAAGAAACCACAGAAAGAATGTTAATGCCAGGAAAAGGACACATACTTCCCCATACTTTAGTGTCACGCCTGGCTTCACCATTCATCTGTCTGGGGATGGAACGTTCAATTTATGCTGCGCTTGATCTCTGAGGTCTTAGGAATTTACGAGCTCCGACCCCTGTAAATCTGAAATCGGAAACTCGGGACAGATTCACCAAACCCGAGAAGGAGCCTTTAACCCCTTAAGTCCCACCTGAACCGAGCACATTTTCTCCAGTTTGGCTTTAACCCAGTCCAAAAGCTTCTGGAAAAAAGCTGTGAAAATAGCAACGAAACTGAGACGAAAACAATGATGGAAATGTGACAAAAAAGTGAGAAGACATTGACAAAAAAGCGACGAAAAATGGATGAAAAAGTGGCAAAAATGTCACAAGAAATTGACCAAAAAATGACGAAAAAATTACAAAAATGTGACAAAAAAGAGACAAAAAAACTACAAAAAAATGATAAAAAATGGACAAAAAAATGACAAAAATGTGACAAAAAAATTACAAAAATGTGATAAAAAATGACAAAAATGTGATAAAAATTTGACAAAAAAATTACAAAAGATTGACGAAAAAATGACAAAAATGTGACGAAAAATGAGTTGAACACCCAACAAAAAATGATGGAAAAAACATCTGATGACGTGAGGAAAAAGATCCTCTCGGTTCAGGCGGGAGTTAAGAGGTTAAAGATGGCAACAAATGTAAAGCTTCAATAAACCAAGTTATTTAGCAGATTTTTCCCAAATACTCTTGAAGAAACAGGCCACTGGTTTTCCATACTGAGATATGTTCTTACCTGAGCTTAGACGAGTTGATGCGTACCTGTCTGGTCTTTATGCGTGCCCTCAGTCACACAAAACACGTTGTTAGCATTTAGCCTCTCCCAGCAAACTATAGCTCCAAACTGGGGTGAAGTTAGAAGCGACCAAGCTCTTCCACGTTTTCCATATTTAAATACAGTTACGGGAGTAGTTACACGATCCAAGTCTAGTTACACAAAATTAGCATGTCGATTTTCTTTAGCTATAGTATGCTACGGGAGGCTAAATGCTAACAACGTCTTTTGCGTGACTGAGCGCATGCACAAAGACCAGACAGGTACACATCAACTCGTCTAAGCTCAGGTAAGAACATATAGATAGACGGCATCTATGGTATTGCCCATATATGGTCATTTTTGAAAACAGTTAAGGGGGAAAACAATTTGGAAAAAAAATCTAAACTTTCTCTAATTATTCAAAAAACTACTTTAACAAATGGTGAATTATGAATATAGTTTTCTACTAATTAAAGATACAAAGACATGGTGAGGAGCAAAGTGGTTCAACAGCCCATAAATACATACCGTATTTTCCGGACTATAAGTCGCTCCGGAGTATAAGACGCACTACATGAAGCATAAACAATGAACTGTGCGCGGAGTCGTAACTGCACCGTTGACAAAGCCAGCACGTTTTTCAAGCTTTCATTTGCAAACTCGTTCCTCTCGCTGTGGCCATCGAGCTTTTAGCCCTGGATTAGCTTTGTTTTGTTTTCTACTTTGTGGTAAGATTAACCTCCGCTTTCTCGCTCACTCCAAACTTTCTTTCTGTGGGTCGATTAGCCTGCAGTGCCCCCTAGTGGCATGTGAAATTATATATTTGAAAAAGAAAAAAAAAGAAAAATATCACATATTAATCGTACTGGAAAATACGGTAAATAACGGAGAATGCTAGCGTGATGCTTGATGTTAGCAACGTGCTAATGGTGCGTTCCAGGCAACTGGTAACTATCTTATAAATTTACCACTTCCCTCTTGGAAAAATGCCTTGGAGCCGCTCAAACTGGTATTTACAACTTGTAAACTCGGAAACCTGAAGACTGCTACGAGTTCGTATATGAGATGAAGACAGTAATGGCGCCCCCCAGTGGAGCAGTGCCGCTAATGTTAAAACTGTAACAAAACCACTTCATCAGTTATCAGTCATCGCATGTTCGTAATTAGATCTGGTTTGAAGAAACGTTCATATAACGTTAGCATCGCATGAGCTAACTGTTGTAGCACTAGCAGCACCTGGAACGCAATAAAGTCGTAACTGGTAAATTTTAAGTGGGAAAAATACCAGTTACCAGTCGCCTGGAACGCACCATAATGCTAGCATTAGCTACAACCAGGAAATGGCTAAAAAGAGTTAAAAAAAAAAGTGTTTCCCAAAAGATTCTATTTCCCCCCTCGGTAAGGCCACGCCCCCTTCTATGACGAGATTCCATCTGTTTCTATCTCAGTATGGAAAAACGGTGGCCTGTTCCAAGCTTTACTGTTCTGTTGCTAACGTCTCCATTAGCGGTTAAAAGGAAAAGATTAAACTACTAGCGCTGAAATATCACTGTATTTACAACAATTATAATAAGTCATTACACTATATTACTATATGATTTAATAGTACAAACTAACATATCAGGATTCGACGGCTAACATTTGTAGGAACAGGCTCAGGAAGCGAAAGGCATTTCTTTGATTTCTATGATGCTGACAATCCTGCGTTACCATGGAGATCAGCTGCGATACGTCAGCTTTAATAAACACAGTTTGTGGAGTTTGATGGCTAACGCCGTGTGTTTTGGTCCCAGGCAGCGTGAGACTGGTCTGACTTCAGGCCTCTTTAGTCTTGGATTTGGGGGACACTGCGTCTCCATCCCCTGTCCCTCGTCCTTGTCCCGTCGTCCTCTGGTTTTAGGGACCGGCGGGCTGTCACTGGGATCATGTCCGGACTTGTCCCGGACGTGTCTCAGACGTGTAAATGATCCCTGTTAAATGATGCCACACAGATGCAATCGACGCTCTCGTCTCGCATCACGTTACGTTATCAAGCTCCGCCCCTTTCTTCAGCCACAGCTTCATTTGCTCCAAACAACACTGAGCTCTCACTGACATTAATTAACCAGTTAATTTTGTACAGCACAATTCATACACAAGGCCATTCAAAGTGCTTCACAGTTGTATGAAATTACAATAAAGCAGATCAAATCAATCCATAAGACGACACAAAAATGAATTATTCAGTTAAAGGCAAGAGTGCAGATGAAATGCTTTCAGTTGTCATATGCACGGGTAAAAGACATATTCATAAAATACATAAATAACCAGTTGTAGAAATGTATATTGATGCATTCACCCAAATGAAATGCACTTTATTGATTCCGGCAAAAATGACCCCAAAAGTAACGGTATCGTGAATATATTTTTTAAAGTGATATCGGCATCAATAGTGGGTTTTAGGTGCTTCGCTCTCAACCCACCTTAACCAGGCATATTTTCTATTTTTTGTGTGCGTGTGCGTGTGCGTGTGCGTGTGCGTGTGCGTGTGCGTGTGCGTGTGTGTGTGTGTGTGTGTAATGTAACTGTGATCAAGCCAGTCAAGCCAGTCAAAAAGGACGAAAACATGACAATCACAACAAGAAAGAAGTGTCATTGGTTTTATCGGTCTTAGCTTTCAAATGAGGCGTTACTCTGGCCTATAGTCTGTAAACTCCAGTTGAGAAGCTCTTAGATTTGGGTAAAACCGAACTGGAGAAAATGCGCTCAGTGAAGGCTGGGTTATGAGGTTAAACGGATAACAAACTAAGGCCACAACGGCACAACCAATAGAGAAAGTTTTAATCTCTTTTTAGTAAGATAATAATCATATAATCAGGCTCACAGATTAGCATGATTCAACTTCCTGTCCAGATGTTTACACAAAAAATAAAACAAGATTTAAATCATAAAAGAAAACTTCAATATACATCAAGCCGAACGAATGTGTTTCACAAAAATGATTTTAGATGGTATTGCTATTTTGACATTTGTTGGCGTTAAATTAAGCGGCTAAAGGTTAGCTTCAGTGCTACAATAGTGTTCAGGAATGTGACGTCATATCGCTAAGCATTATGGGATTAGCAGCAATTGTAAACTAATGGAGATTTTAAAAGTTAAAATACTGGAGTTATTGTTCACATTATACACTTGGACACCACAGTGAGTTAGATGTACTTACCAGCAGTAACTCATTTAGCTAATGTTAGTCAATGGAAATGTATGCTAACAGCTGCAAAGATGGCGGATCTCCATGGTAACTGTGGACTTTCCCGAACTCTATAGTTTTAAACACAAATATCTCCTCTGGTGAAGTAACTACATCTACAATATCTACATGTTTCTGTAAAAAAAACAAAAAAACAATAGCCTACAGGGCTACGCTAGGAAGTTAGCGTCATGTTGCGATGCTACATTCAGAGCACAGAGGCCTGTAGATAATCCTTTATTGTTTCGTATGTAGGAAAAGTCACAACATTTTTCCAGGTTCATTATGCAACTTTTTATGTAAAAAAAAAAAGTTTGTATTTAATTGAAGTTGTTTTTACCCAAATGTTTTGGACTTGAAAACCTCTTTTTAAAGCAACACCAAACATTTTTCTTCAAATATTCGCAAACATTTGTGTAAAATTATGATTTTTCTTATTTACATGGGATGCCCTGTCTGCAGCGGGCGATGGGAGTGAATGTCTCGCCCAGGGAAACAACAGCCAGCGCTCGGTTGTAAATGGCGACTAGTCAAAATGATGACAGTGGTGCTGAATGGAGGGATTTGACAGGTCTTTGTTTGGCTCCTATGTGGTCTCTGTCCCACTGAGCATGTCCGGACTTGTCCCACCCTGCCTGTACCCCCCCCCTCCCCATCCCTCTGCCCTCCCCCCACACTCACACACGGCTGGGGCGCAGATCCAGAGCCCAGTGGGGCATCATTAGAGCCTATAGAGTTTTTAATGTGCCCGCTTCATTTCACCACATTCAATTACAGCTTCTCTCAGTTTGTGCCACACACAGAGCACAGAGCGGACAGCGCCATCTACAGGCGGATAGACTTTAGAAACAGTTCCATATTAATATCAAGGCAGGCATTAGGTAATCATTTCAAACACAACTTTTTCACTATCTCACACCTTTTGCTAAGAATCGATACACAACGCATCTCTGGAATAAACCATGAAAGGTCATGTTCGAAGCATCCAGAGGAGAAAAAACAACTTATTAACCTATAAATCCACCTCAAAATACTGAATTATGCATATGTTTATATTAAATAAAGATACAGAGACACGGAAAGGGTCCCAAGCAGCCCAAATTTATACTTAAAACAGTGAATGCTAACATAACCCTAACATTAGCGTCACGTTAAATGCTAACCATTAGCTTTGACTGCCGCTTTGTCACTTCTCCTGGATAGAAGTGTAGCGATTCAGCTCGGTTTGGTTCAGTTGTCGGTGCAGAACCCACAGTTCAGTTCATCATGGTGCAAGTACAATATAAAAAGAAAAGTTTGTTTTGAAATAAAATAGCCAAATGTTCATCCTCTGGCAGTATTTATAGTCTAGCAATAAAATAGGCAAAGCTGCTTTATAATAAAAACTCACAATACAAAACAAAAGAGAAAACAAAGCGGCTAGTGGCTAGCCTTTAGCTTCAGTGCTAACAGCTACAGTTTTGAACACAAAACTTTCCTCTGGGGAAACATGTATCGCACACACATGACTGGCACCACCTCCTTTAAATATTAAAGCAGTACAAAGTAACATGTTTACCTTAATAAATCCTTTCCGTAGTCCCTGTGGGAGTCATACAAGTGTTTATGGGATGATTGGAGGGTCTTTCATCTCCCCCTGGTGTCTCTGGTCAGAAAACCATGATTGCAACTTGACTGCCACCGGACCAGAGCCACCAATACACACTAATGGAATCACGATGAAGAAGCTAACATGCTAACGGGCAAAGCTAACTGCGGGCTAGCGTCACTTTAAACAGTATTTACAGCCAAGTTTGAGTGAAAAAAAATATTTCCATTGTATAATTGGATGTACAATATCCCTCTCTCCCTTCGCCTTTTCTGTCAGCGTAGTATTTACTCTCCAAGACAATTAATAAGTTAAAAAAATCGCAACTTGCTACGACACCTGCAGTTGCGCTTATGGCCTTAGGGGCAAGAGTTACTTAGTACTGCTTTAAGAAATATAGACAAAAACATGCACCGTCACTTTCGTTGGTGACTTGCATCAGATGGTGCATTGTTACACCCCTACTGCTGGAAAAACATTCATAATGACCCGATTTTGAATTGACTTTATTTCTGTGTGCTAAATATGCTTATAGTCCGCCGGAAAACATATAAAAAAAAGAGAAAACGATTGAGATTTCACTAACATACGTCCTTCCCATTGATATAACATACAGGAGAACGCAGAAGAACAGTTCCTGGTGTCTTTATACTGAGTTTTATAACATGGCTAAAAGCTCAAACCAGGGATCATACGGTTTAAAAGCCCAGCGCCCGTGTGAAAGGGAAAGGGAGTATTTTGTGCTCCTGCTTGTCTGAAAGTCGCACCCGGACACGACATTGTGACGTCGACTCGAGACGGGGCTGTTCAAAGTCACACAGTCATGTCCTCCATTGTGCCCGTGTTTGTTTGTTTGGTTAAAATTCCACTCACGAGGTTCTGTCGGATTAAAGTGACGGCAGCGCTGACACACTGACCTCCATACCAGGACTCTCACTCACCTTAGTCCTAGTTTAGTCAAAGTTTAGTCATTTAGTTGCCATAAATCAAAGTTCAAAATCCTCAAAACACATTCTTGGTCATAACATTTACAGCAAAAGAAAGATTAATATGCAAATACTGTTTCATTATGCCTTGTTTTATAAACTGATAGAATCCCAAGTACCCCGTGTGAAGTGTTTGGATGCCCCTGGCCGTCCCTGTACCCTCGGTTGCTGCTGTAACAAGGCTATATGCAGAAAGTTCTGAGTGCAGCAGTACTATAAAGCTGGGTTACTTTTTATCGGGATATCGTTTTTTAACCTCAGGATCTCGATGTTGTTCTGTTGGCTTCATCAAACCAGGACCTTCAGCTGCTCTGGGGGGCGGTTTGCAGCCGAGTGTGAGGATCAGCACCTCCAAATCCGAGGCCATGGTTCTCCACTGGAAAAAAAAAGGTGCTTCCTCTCCACAGGTCGGTGGGGAGTCTTTGCCTCAAGTGGAGGAAGTATCTCAGGGTCGTGTTCATGAGTGAGGGATGGAGTGTGAGATCGATAGACGGATCGGTCACGTGTGTCGGACTGTCGTGGTGAAGATCTACGTTCCCACCCTTACCTATGGTCATGAGATTTGGGTAATGACCGAAAGGATAAGATCGGCCGAAATGAGTTTGAGTGATGGAGCTCAGTTACTCGGGAGGAGCTTGGAGTAGGGTCGCTGCTCCTTCACGTCGAAAGGAGCAGCTGAGGTGGAAGACCCAGGACACGGTGGTGGGACTATGTCTCCGAGCTGGCCTGGTGTCGCCTCGGGGTCAGAACAGCTGGAGGAGGTGTGTGTGGATCAGGAAGTCTGGGCATCTCTGCTGAGACTGCTGCCCCGCGACCCGGCCCCGGATAAAGCGGAAGAAAATGGATGGATGTTTTTTAACAGGTTCAGCTCCCGTTTGAAATAGAGAGACAGATGTTTAGCAGATCACTGATGGTGATTTTAGTCTTTCTGACAAACTCTGTGTGTGGGGGGAGTGAGGAGTGATGCCAGAACAGCGAGCATTCCTAAATCAAAGCGCGCATGGATTTTTAAAAGTTGCAACATCGTTTTGCAGCGTTATCACCAAATGTAGCTGTTGCAGGTTTTATTTGTCTACATGAAACAGGTTTATTTCTCGATCACCTTGTGAGTGTTAAAGAGTGCTTTTTGCAAGTGATTCCAAGCACATCTTTATCATTATCTTACACCAGGGGTAGGCAGGTTTGCGTCATGGAGGGCTGATTTTCATCATTGCCAAAAAACCAGGGCCAAACCTCACCATTGTAGCCTAAAGTTAAGAACCATTTTGTGCAAATGCCAATGTTTTACATCAGTGGTTCTAAAGTGGTCCGGCTCCGAGACCCGCCATTACCTTAAAGGACCTATACCTGATTTTTTGATTGCAAACAATGAAAGGGGAAGTCACTAAATTAAAATGCTAGTTGTGGTTCAAACTCATTCGTAACTTTTGATTTGAAGCATTCAACTTCTTTACAGGGACAAGTTTATAGACACACTTCACAACTTGCAGGGTCACTTTTCAGGGTCACATTCACAAACATGCTAGTAAATTAGCCTGAAAGTTCATTAAGTTGATACAAATCCCCACAATTTCCCCCACAAACATTTGAGTTTACAGTAACCTAAAGGAGGATAAAATCATTTTCATTCCATTTCTTGAAGTAAAATCAGGTATAGCTCCTTTAATGACAAGCTGCGGCCAAAATAAAGCGATAATTTGTCATACATGTATAAAATATTGTGTTTACCACATTTTTTTTATTGAACAAGCCGTAGATTTGCTTTTAAGACTGAAACACAAACACAACCCAATAATATTAATTTTTAACAAACTCCAATGTGTTTCCGTGTAGTTTCATGAGGGAAAATATGGAGGAAAAAAAAGTTCGCTATAGCCTCACGACCCACTTTAGAGTCCCGACCCACCAGTTGAGAATCACTGTTTTACATTTTATTTGACCAAGTGGGATGTTCTGCAAAGACATTTAAAAAAAAATACACAAGACACTATTTCTCGCAGTTAAAGTACTTTAACAGGTATTTGATCCCTTAAGATCAGCACACACTACATGACTTTTATGCCCGATTTCGCTCTAATTCTCAGTCGTGCCGAGTCTAATTGAGTCGCGTCTAGTCGAAGGCGGTCACACAGAGTTGGGTCGTGTAGTGTGGGGGGTAGAAAGACGCGACTAGGCTCCAGTCGTAGGAAATCAAACATGTTTGATTTTTAAGCCCGATTTTGGACGCACGGGAGAACGTGGGTGATTTTACCGTCCCAAATGTGAATGACAGAGTGATATAAAGACAGAAAAACACCGCCGCGCCTCCTTTTTTTTCACTTCTCTGTTAAACTAGCGGCACAAACGACTCATTTCATGGCCACAGCCTCACACACGAAACAGCACAACTTTATATCACCAAAAGTTCACGACAACCACCTTTTCCAGCTACATTTCAACCACGAACAGAGTTTAGCGGCACTTACTGAGTTTGGAGACGAACTGTTTAGCTTCACCTCGCTGCTAACGGCGGCTAGCCTCTCCACTTTCTCCTCCGCTGTCTCCTCCATCCTGAGGTTGACGCCCGTCTCCTTTTCTTATTAAATCCACTGAAATACATCCCGCTTCTTCCTGTCGCCAACTTTTATCTCCATTTGACAGAACTATAGCCCAGTTGAAGCTTCGTAGTAGCATTAGCCTAGCGCTGCGGTGTTGTGACATTGTTGACACCGTTGACCAATCGGGACCCGCACACGTTTTCCCACGCTCACAAACACAGGCCTGTCTTTGCGGATTTGGGGTCAGTTTTCGAAGCCGTAGAGACGACAGACGCGCCGTGTTATAAAACATCAGCTGTTTGTCAGAATCGTGTCGTGTGTCGCTCTTACGAATCTCAGTCGTTAAGTGTGAACCCCCAGACGTTCGAAAATCGCACTGAATCCAGTCGTGTAGTGTGGACGCCCCCATTCTATATAAAATCGTTTAGACTAGAAAAGGTCAGTAGTGTGTGCTGACCTTTATTTGCATAATAATGTTTCTCAAAATCATATTGGGGGCCAGAGGTTCTGTGCTGTAGGGCCGGATTTGGACCCCGGGCCTGACGTTGCCGACCCTTGTCTTACTTTGTTGGTTAGAAAATGCAATATTAATCTAAGACAAGGCTGTGTTTATGCCCCGGTAACTTCAGACTTGTGTCTATTTTACTCAACTAAATTTACATTTAATTGTGGTTGACTAAAACTAAAAAGTATTGTGCTAAAACTAAACAGATCAAAAGGAACACTGGTTCAGTCCTAACTCAGTCTGTGCAGCGTTTCATCAAAAGACTAGAACAAAGTAAAAAAACGTGTGCTCAAAATCAACAGCACAATCACAGAACGGGTCGAGGTGGCCGGTGTTTTGCTGTGACTCTGTTTGTTGAGTCACGTCTGTGCTCTGTCATTGCCCTCCTGCTCTGTCACTGAGTTTAAACCCGTGTGTGTTTTTTGGATTAGCTTCAAAGCTCTGAGACGCGATCCAGGAACATTTTTATGATAAGATTACACAACATTTATAACGACCGCAGCGCTGAGTCATCACCGGCAGAGCATGAGACAGAAGCCGAGCGCAGCAGAGGGAGGGAAGTGGGTCAAAGGCCTTTTCTGTGTCGAACTGACTTTCACCCGTGAGGCCAGACTCACTCAATGTTAAACCCAGGGATTGATTTGATCACTTTAATTTCTGATGCATTTGTCAAGTTTATTGATCTATAGGTCTTGGATTCGGAGATTTGTAATTGTTCGTTTATTATGTGACATATTAGCAACAACATTTTTTTTCTTTATTGTTTTAGATCTTGTTTAGTTTTTGAAGAAGCTTAAAGGAACAGGCCACAGTTTTCCACCCTGAGATATGTTCTTACCTGAGCTTAGACGAGTTGATGTGTACCTGTCTGGTCTTTGTGTGTGCCCTCAGTCACGCAAAACGACCAAAGATGTTGTTTTTGGCCTCTCCCGATGTATTCCTTCCATTGAAGTTGGAAGCGACCACGCTCTTCCACAGGCACAAAGACCCGACAGGTACGTATCAATTCGTCTAAGTTCAGGTAAGAACATATCTCAGTGTGGAAAAACAGCGGCCTGTGTCCTTTAAATGAAAAAATGTGTAAAAACTCCGCCTTGTTTTTTGGGGGTTCAAAGCTGAATAAATCAGACTGGGAATTTGATAGTAAAAAATCCCTCTGAAAAGAATCTTGCTAAGTCCAAAAGTTTGGAGTCCATTAGCCACACTATCATGGCTGTGTCGTTGCATGAGGAGCAAAAACCAGCCCTGAAGCTTAGGAAAAAAATACCATATTTCGGTGCCAAAAAGTGCCAAAATATTTTTATATTTTTATGCTTTAGAACAGTGGTTACCAACCTGGGGAGCGGGGCTTCCTACCGGGGGCTCCTGGGACGGCAGGTGGGGCCCAGAGCTTTGTCTGGTCAGAGGGTCAGGTCATACATTTGCACAAATTAAAATGGTTAAAAATCACGACAAGTGCATAAAACTATCTAATTTCAGAAAATGTGTTTAAAATGCATATAGGTAAATATTTTCAAGTTTTCATTTTTGTAAGGTTTTTTTTTTTGGACCGAGGGGGCGCAGCCTGACTACAGCATGCGCAGGAGGGGAATCAAGAAAAAAGTTTGGGAACCACTGCAGTAGAAGGTCTTAAATTGAATGAATTACAAGATCTAACAGGCAAGACTGAAGTCAAGCTTTCATCCAAGATACACTTGATCTGCTTCTGATGGTTTAAAACAAGGCCGTGGGAACCCAGGGTGCTGAGGGGGCTGCAGCACCCCCTGGTGGATAGTTTGGGAACAGCAGGCAATATTAATAAATAGGAAATGTGTGCAGGAAAAGCGTTTTGGAAGTAAATTTTGTCCCTCAGCACCCCCTAGCTAAAATATCTTCCCACGGCTCTGGTTAAAAACACCAAAATCACAAAAAAATGAAAGAATGTTTGAAACTTATCTGGAGCACTTTGTTATTTATGTTCATGAAATCTAATTTGAAAATGTCATGTGGAAATGGTAGGTCTCATAGTGTGCTTGTTTCAATAGGACGCATATTTCAAAAAAGGCATATTTTCAAAAGTTATGTCTTAAAATCTAGCACTCCTATCCACCTTCTTTTTCCACATATTGAATATTTTTAGTATTGTCTTTATTATTGTAAAATTTGAAGTCTGTGGCCTTTACACTTTTTTAAATAACTGGAGTCAAAAATGCCTGTAGAGGCTAAAATGTCAATTTTTTCACAAACTTTCCCGCTTTAGGAGCCAATTTCTCATTAACTGCAGGGAGTCTGCGTGTGGAACTTTTTGTGGAAGAAGTTTAACTATTGTACTTGATAAAAAATAAAAATAAAAAGTATTTCCTATTTCCTGGAACAAAAGTCCATTTCTAAGCCCTTTCTGAGAGCTAGTCGATGGCCTAAAAGGTATGAAAAGTGCGTCCTGGAGACACACAGCCGACAGATCTGGCTGAGGTGGCTGGTGATCCTGCTGCTGCGCATTCAACACTCCCCCGACTTTATGAATGAGCTGCAGCCGAACCGCTCTTGTTTACATAATAATAATTGGAACCGCAGTTAAGATTTCAGGGCGATGTGTCACGGCCTGCACGCGGCTCACAGGCATGTTTTATAGCCGCTTAATAAACCTCAATAAACCTCCACGCCTTCCTTCAAATATGAGAGTCAAAGCAAGTTACAGTTAAAGTGTGGGAGGTGGACAATTATTAATCTGCTGTTGAGTTACATCGAGATAACGGGCAGGAAGCAGGAAGAGCCAAATATGGGGAAATCGGTCGTGAAATCATAAAGACGTAGATTAAAGCGGGACCGGAAACTAGATCTAAACCAAGATTTGTTTGACAGGGAAAGATATAATGTTGCAGTAAAGTGTGTAGTTCTGGGAGAATTTAAGTTTACTTTGAAGTACTTACAACTGGTGCTTTTAAGTGATTGCTTTCTGCATAAACTGCAACTGCAAGTTTTCTGTCATTTCTTGTTTAGTTTAAAAATAAGCTGTTTTTTAGTGGAAAAATTTGTAAAAATGTAGTTTTCGCCTTATTTTTTGACATTCAAAACTCAATAAATGGGGCTTAGGGATTAAATAATAAAAAATCCCTCTGAAAAAATCTTCCAAATATTGTTCAGTCCAAGGCTGGAAAATTTGAAGTCTTTAGGTCCGACTGACGTGGACATAGTGTCGCCACAATGACGGAAAAATGTGTTTTGAGAAAAAGGCCCTTGAAATTGCATTCTCCCATATAAGTCTATGGGGGAACATTGAATCAGCGCAATATTTAAACATGTTATTGTGAAGATTAGGTATATTTTCTGTTTCCGGGTGAAAGCTTGTATGTTCAGAGACCAATTTGGCCCAAAACATGAAAACTGAAAAAAATGTTTTGCCTCTAGTGTCTCCCCTTAAAAACGAAATAATTGTACCTCTGTATAATATTATAGGCCTTTAGAACACTGTGATGTCACCTGCAACCAGCAAACCATTTCTTTCAAAATGTTTCTACTGGAAAGGCATAAAAACGGTAGAATCTGTTAAAACTACTGCCATCAGGTTGCTTTTAAGGCTTAATTAAAGGCAATTCAACAATAATTTATTTTAAATGTAATGCATATTTAGATCATGTGTTCCTGGGGTGATGGTGGCTCCAGGCGCTGTACCAGGTGAGAACCACTGATGTAAAGTGATTGGATTCATCTTATGGCTGTAAATACTTTATAAGACAGTAGTTTGAGCTTAGTCATGTTTGCTGAGAGAGAAGATGTTGAACTTTGTGCCTGTTTTTGTTTCATATGAATGGGCCCAGCCGTTACAGAGATATTAACCATTAACAAAGTGGGAAATTCCGTGTTGTGACGGTGACCACAGTAAAAAGAATTCTGAGCTGCACCAACTCACCGGGCGTTTCTGTGTTAGCTTTGGTTGAACCTAAACCAGGGCCCAAAAGTGTTTTTTTTTTCTTGCATAAATGACTCGATTCTCGGAGGGAGCTGCGCAGGAGGAAGAGGAAGGTGGATGTGGAGGAGCTGACCAGTGCAGGACGCCACGCTCTGAAACAGGGACAAAGGAGGCAGGGCACTTCGGCTTCCCTCCAAAAACAAATGCTGGTCGGGTCGGCCCACAATGGCGGATTTCACCAATATTAAATGCCATTTTTTTTACCTGCTGGTTGTTTTAAAGGGACTATGTTACTATGTTACCTGTTCACCACAACTGCCTCTAAAATCCTGCACTGTTTCTCAGAAAGGTGTTAATTCAGGTCCAAAATACCGTCATGCACGAGCTTAATATAGAAGCTGCAGTTACGTGTAAGACCTGAGCATAAAATAACCAATTTTTTTTTTATTTAGCACACGACATACAGTTAAATTCAACCTAAAGCTGTTAAATAACCTGGACTTTTTAATTTGCTATCCCTCGCTTTACGATGTGCTGCTTTAAAATCACAAAACCATAAAAATGAATAGGAAACATTATCCCCCCCAGTCCCGGTGCCACCCCAGGAAAAAAAGAGTACAATGACAAACATACATTTTGTCCTTTTCATGGCATTTGTATAATTCCTGTGGTTTCTTTATCATTATCATATAAGATGAAGTTTAGTGGCCACTGTTTGTGTATCCGACCCCACAAAAATCTGAAACTTAAATGAATATAATTTAGCATTTAGCTCAGGGGACGCTTTAATATGCACATTTGTATCTAAAGTAAAGTCTCAAGAGGTCTGTACATCCATGAATGATTTCTAACAAGGCTTTGACCTGGGCTGACAACCGCTAAAAACATCTGGAATTGCTATGCTAACGGCTAATGCTAACGGCTATAGGATAAATACATTGAGCAGGCTAACGGCCTCTGAAAAGCTGCCTGGACGAGCTGACTACAATCAAACGCTGCTTCCCTTTTTTATTTCTACGCTCTTAACCATGAACTAGGGAAATGCAAATCGCCAAATAATGATAATAGTATGTAGTAGTAGTAGTAGTAGCAAGTATTAGCTGAGTATTAGCATTATCCAGCCACGATATATGGCAAAATCCCTGACTGAGTGCAAAAGTTAGGTCTTGATTTCACACATTTATCTTACTTTTGATCTTCTTTCGGTCCTGATTTAGCAACATTCAAGTCTTATCATTGACCCTGTTGGCACAGACTGGCAGCCATGTTTCCACCAGTCCGTCCCAGAGCAGTCATGGCAACAGAGGGCATGTTTCCCAACGACTGGCCACAGATTATTGACATTTCTCTGACTGAGTGCAAAAGTTAGGTCTTGATTTCACACATTTATCTTACTTTTGATCTTCTTTCGGTCCTGATTTAGCAACATTCAAGTCTTATCATTGACCCTGTTGGCACAGACTGGCAGCCATGTTTCCACCAGTCCGTCCCAGAGCTGTTATGGCAACAGAGGGCATGTTTCCCAACGACTGGCCACAGATTATTGACATTTCTAGGGCAGGTTTCTTTGGAAGTGTCTCCGCGCTCGTGTCCCGGCCAGGTCGCTCGGCTCTTTCCCTGATAAACTCGAAACAAAGGTGGCGGTGTTCAAAGCGCCGCGGGAGTGTGACCCTGAGGCGCGGGGCCGATGTATCACAGGACCACGGTTACACATTAACGCCGCGGCACGGACCTCAAAGACCTGGGACTTCAGACGCAAACTGTATCACTGCGGAGTCTGGAGCTGCAGAAAGCAACAAAGTAGTGAAAGTCATAGAAGGGCATTAAACTGGATTCACAATGGTACCAAAATCAAGATAATAGTGACATTGCTCAACTATTTTTCCTGCAAAAGCCTGTCAAAAAATACAAGAATATGGTCCAATAAAACGCTTAACCGCCACCTGAACCCAGCACATTTCTCCAGTTTTTTTTATCTTTCTTAGGCATTACATTCTAAGCTCTAAGGGAAGCTTTTAGATTTGCGTGAAGCCTAACTGGAGAAAATGTGCTCGGTTAAGGCGCGGGTTAAGAGGTTAATTATCGTGTGACGCTTGGACTGAAGGGTTTTCTTTTGAGGACTGAACCAAATTGATGACTCCCTCACCCTCACAGAACGATTGACCATGTGTAGACCCGCATAACCTAGAAAGATCGGACAGACAGAGGGAGGGGAGACGCCCAGGAAGCAAGGTGTCGCGTCCATTTATCAAGCAGTTATCGGTGGTGGCTCAGAGGATTCTGTGCTATCTCCAGTTCAATCCTGACGGACGAGGAGAGCACGGGGAACGAGCCGGTGGTTCACCTGTGGACTTGTTTCAACACTTATGTACAAATATGCATTGATATATCCCTAATGATGTGCGTTGTGCTCTATTCTGTGGTCTATTCTGTCGATTACTTGTCATTTCTGAAGAAAATATAGTTGAAATAAACCATATAAAAAGTGCACTAAACATAACTTCCCCTCGCTGCTTTCCCCTCCTCATTTCTTTGAAGTGTTTCTGAAAAGTGCAGACTTCAAAAGGCAACTATTGTTTGTGAAGAACATGGCTAAGATCAGAGGAATAGTGTCAAAACCAGACTGAGAGAGACTTTTCCATGCGTTTGTCTCCAGCAGGTTAGACGACTGTAACGGCTGCAGAACATCCAGAACCAGGAAACACGACCATATTAGTCCAGTGCTGCGGTCTCTGCACTGGCTTCCTGTCAGTCAGAGAAAAGACTTTAAAACAGCTCTGCTTGTTACAAGTCTTTTCATGGTTTAGAAGTCCATCCGAAGTACATCTCTGACCTGTTAGAGCCGTATGAACCATCTCCAGCCCTGAGAACTTCAGGGAGGGGCCTCCTGGTGGTTCCCAGAGTCAGGACTAAACACGGTGAGGCTGTGTTTCAGTTTCATGCAGCTAAAATCTGGAACAGTCTTCATGAGGATGTGAGACAGGCCTCAACTCAGACAATGTTTAAATCCAGGCTGAAAACAGTTCTGTTTGCCTGTGCATATGACAACTAAAAGGATTGGTTCTGCACTCTTGCCTTTTTCTGTAATTGATTCATTTTATGTTGATGTTTTTATTGATTTTATTTGTTTTCTTGTAATTTTATGAAACTGTGAAGCACTTTGAAGCACCATTAAGCCTTGGAGGTGCTTAATGGACCGAGTTTGTTCAAAAGGGGACACGAGTGGGGTCCCACAGGGGTCAGTGCTCTGTCCCAAACTATTCTCAACCAACATGCTCTCCCTCGGTAACGTCATCAGCAAACATGAGATGTCCTGCCACTGCTTTGCTGATGACACACAACTTTATGTCCGAACTGTCCCAAGTCCATCTGCAACACGGCATGCCTTGAGGAGATACAGTGGGAAGAAAAAGTTAGTACACCGTTAAAATGTGGTCTAATCTTCATTGAAATCACAAGGACAGTGTCTGCTTAAACCGATACCACCTAAACATTTACATTTTATCATATTTTTTTTAGGCCACAACATGTAAAGATTCACAGGACAGTGTGGGATAAGTAAGTACACCATCTGAATCTAGCTGAACTGCAGCAGTTTTGTAAAAAAAATAATTCACAGGTTTATCAAGATTTTTTGCAGAAAAACCTGAGATATTTACAACAGCGTGGAATAAGTAAGTGAACCCCTGTATTAAATAGCTGGCAATCTTACCTTTGCAGCAATAACCGCTTTTCTGTAGTTGCAGATTGGACACTCAAAACGATCAGGATGAATCTTAGATCATTCCTCTTTACAAAACTGCTGCAGTTCAGCGAGATTCAGCCGGTGTACTTACTTATTCCACACTGTCCTGTGAATGTTATGGCCAATTAAAATATGATCAAATGTAAATGTTTGGGTGGTATTAGTTTAAGCACACACTGTTTAATCATTGTTATGATTTTAATGAAGATCAGACCACATTGTATGACCAATTTAGGCAGAAATGTG
This sequence comes from Gobius niger, assembly GCF_951799975.1. Lineage (NCBI taxonomy): Eukaryota > Metazoa > Chordata > Actinopteri > Gobiiformes > Gobiidae > Gobius > Gobius niger. The sequence goes on from NC_136875.1 coordinate 11,566,171, forward strand.
AGAAATTCCAAACGGTGTTCTTGCTTTTTCTTCCCAGTATAAAGGCATGATGCAGGGAAGCTTCCTCCAACTCCACAGCACATGAAACTGAGGCAATACTTGTTGGCACATCAGACTCACCCCTCATCCAAGTCCTGCTCATCTTTGACAATCAGACCATAGATTTCTCCTTTGCTGTCACAAACCTGGGCGTCCGGTCTGAACATATCAAGGTAAAACATTATTTTTTTCATCTAAACCGTCCCTGACACCAAAAAACTTGTCCATGTCTCAACATCCTCAAGGCTGGACCACTTAAACAGACTTTTTATTAGGCTTCCTGTCAAAGGCTCCAACATCTACAGAACAGTGCGGCTGGAATACAGGAAGTATGACCACAGGAAGTATGACCACATCACACTCATTCCCTTTTCACTGCACTGGCTTCCGGTTTCTGCAAGGATCAAGTGCTAAATCCTGCTACTGGCTCACAAATGCATCCCTGCTCACGCTCCATTATACCACAGCCGCCCTCCACCTGCACCCTCGGGTCGTCCCGTACAGCCTCCGCCTTCATGTTCCTACCACCGAGTGCCGAACCATGGGAGGCTTCTGCTCTGCCAAGGCTTCGGAGCAGCCTCCCCGTGGAGCTGAGAGGAAAACAAAACCTGGACTCTTTTAAAGCTAGATTGAAAACATGCCTTTTTAAGAAGGCTCATAATATTTGATGTTGTTGACCTGTTTAAGGTTATTTCAGGATTTTTGACATAGGGCCTCATCTCCTAGTTATCCAGAGAGTTGTTGATTTCTGGAGATTTTTTAATTCATGCAGTCCTTATATTTGAAGAGTTTAGTGGTGCTAGGCTAGTGCATGTCTATGGTAACTAGTAGCCTGTATTAAAAACAGTCTGACCCAAGCACAGAGCACCTGAGGCAAATCACTTATAACACCAGACTAACCATATAAATGTCTGTGTCGACTGAATATTTTTATAAATAGAACCATTTTGATATGACAACGTTTGGAGGACGACCCCATGACTTTGAAGAGGTTTTTAATGCAGGCTACTAGTTACCATTGACATGCACTAGCCTAGCACTAGCCTAGCACCACTAAACTCTAAAAATCCAGAAATCAACAACACTCTGGATAACTAGGAAATGAGGCCCTATGTCAAAAATCCTTTTCTCCAGTTTGGCTTTACCCAAATCGTAAAGCCTCTGGAGCTTACAACCTATAGGCCAGTGTAACGCCTCATTTGAAAGCTAAGACCTACAAAACTGATCAAAGATTTTCGTTGCGTTGTCACTTTTTCTGACGTATTTTTGTTGCTTTTTCATCCTTGTTTATGTCTTTTTGTTGCCATTTTGACTCTTTTTTCAAGAAGCTTTTAGATTTGGGTAAAGCCAAACTGGAGATCACATTAGCTCAGTTATGGTGGGAGTTTCTTGTTGCACTCTGAGATTCCCTAAATGAAAAGTGCATCACAAATAAAATGTTTGGGCCTCATTTTGTGCCTATGGCAGAGGTGGGAGTAAGTCACTAAATGCAAGTCTCGAGCCAAGTCCAAGTCGTAAAGGTCCAAGTCCCAAGCAAGTCCAAGTCAGTTGGTCATGGGGTCAAGTCGAGTCAAGTCAAGTCAAGTCTTGCTTTAGGCAGCAAGTCACCTCAATTCACAAACGTCAGAGTTAGGCCTAATTCTTCTTTTCAAAATGTGTTTAATCTACTTGAAAATATCAAGTGCTTTCTCAAGATTTATTTGGATTTAAAGTCTAATTAATATTCAAATCGTCACAAAATATCAAATATATTTAAATGCTCCAGTCTATGCACAAAATTACTGGGACAGAATTTTAAGGAAGGGGGCCCGGAGTTCGACTTAAAAAAAAATGGAAACAGTCTTTTAAACATGAGCTGCTTTTCCTGCATTCAGAAAGATAAACATTTTTTTTTTTTTTTTTTTGTTAGTTTCTGGCAGTTTTTCTGTCAGTGGTTCCCCTGTAATGCCCCAGCCCCTGTATACTCGGATTCGCCCCTGCTCTAAGTAGATTCTGCACAGCCTTCAGTCCCGCTGTCACTGGGCTCTGTGTGGCTGCAGAATATCGCCTCTAAATGCTGTAACTTTTGAGAGAACGCCTTAAAACACAGAAAAGCCCCAAGAGTTCTGTCATTAATCCAGCTCATTGTTTCGAACGTTTTCCTGTCCTCAAGGCGAGACACTGCAGGTGAATAGGGAAAAAATGTATATTTACAGATATCAATTTGAAACTTTTGCTGTAGATCACTGACATAAATGTGAGAAAAAAATACATGGCAAGTTTTCTGTCATTTTATCTTTTAATATAAGAACAAGGTGTTTTATACCTAAAAATGCCCCAAATTTCCCATCTTTTCGGCGACGAAATCTGAATAATGGATAGAGCTACATTCAAATGTATGGTTTCATTTTATTGATAAATGAGTTGCCAAGACGTTTTCGGAGGGGATTCTGGATTTCTTGTTTAGTTTTAAAATAAGCTGTTTTTTAGTGGAAAAATTTGTAAAAATGTAATTTTTGCCTTATTTTTTGACATTCAAAACTCAATAAATGGGGCTTAGGGATTAGATAATATGAAATCCCTCTGAAAATGTTTTCCAAATATTGTTCAGTCCAAGGCAAGGCAGGAAAATAAAAAAAAAGTCTTAAGGTCCGACTGTCGTGGACATAGTGTCGCCACAATGACAGAAAAATGTGTTTTGAGAAAAAGGCCCTTGAAATTGTGTTCTCCCATATAAGTCTATTGGGGAACATTGAATCAGCGCAATATTTAAACATGTTACTGTGAAGATTAGGCATATTTTCTGTTTCCGGGTGAAAGCTTCTATGTTCAGAGACCAATTTGGCCCAAAACCTGAAAACCGAAAAAATTGAGTTTTGCATGCAGTGTCTCCCCTTAATGTCTATGAATCTTCAGAAGCCGAAAAAGCATGTGGCTAATTACCAAATGTAAACATAGATGCGCCGCTTTTACGCAATGAATCCTGATCTTTCAACAGTTTCACTCAAATAAATAAAACTATAAAGTCACAGCGAGTCATTGAGAGTCATCGGCCTCAAGTCACAAACAGCAAGTCCCAAGTCAAGCCTTTTTGGAGCTTTGGTCAAGTAAAGTTAGTCAAGAGTCTCCCACGTCTGACGTTTGGAGGCCCCCCGGTCTAAACAATAACTAAACCGAGGATAAAGAGTACATCGAGGCTAAACCAGGTCAAACGCGAGTCTGCATCGGCAACAAATCACGGCCGCTGTGTCATAACTTGCGGAAAACCAATAAAACACTCACAGCGTCTGAATTATGTCTTTGTTTCCCAACGCCGCGACCTGGCGCCCTCTCCGAAGCCACAAACTGAAAAACTTGCACAAACCTGGCAACGCACCCTCATCGCAGACGTTTACTGCTCGAAACTTGGGCAATTTTATGATCCAATTTCGCAAAACAATAAGTTATTTAGATGCCACTGAAACGAACCGAGATTCCAGGTCCAACGGTTGTTAAAGGTTGACGTTTGTTTTGTTGCCCTCCAGTGGCTGTAACTTACTGGAATTTATGCATGTGGTAGCGATTTCAGGCGGGGTAATTTGTCCTGTGAGAGGCAGAGGTGGATGTAGATGTTGGGAAAGATGGATTCATTGCCGTTGTCGTGATAGTTATTTCTAAATATGTTTGAAATTGTCTTGGGGTTTTCGTAAAGAGGTGGAAGCATGAGTCGAAAAATAAATCCATTTGACATTTCGGTGACGCTGTGAGTCTTGCATCAACAGCTCCACTTCAGTAGCTCCAAACTTTCCAGGCTTGGACTAAACAAATGTTTGAAGGTGATTTTTTAACCTCTTAACCCCCGCCTGAACCAAGGACACTTTCTCTAGTTTGGCTTTACGCAAATTTAAGGTGAGACACTGCAGGTGAATAGGGAAAAAATGTATATTTACAGATATCAATTTGAAACTGTTGCTGTCGATCACTGGCATAAATGTGAGAAAAAAATACATTGCAAGTTTTCTGTCATTTTATCTTTTCATATAAGAACAAGGTGTTTTATGCCTAAAAATGCCCCAAATTTCCCATCTTTTCGGCGACGAAATCTGAATAATGGATTGAGCTACATTCAAATTTATGGTTTAATTTTATTGATGAATGAGTTACCAAGACTTTTTCAGAGGGGATTTTGGATTTCTTGTTTAGTTTTAAAATAAGCTGTTTTTTAGTGGAAAATGTAATTTTCGCCCTAGTTTTTGACATTCAAAACTCAATAAATGGGGATTATAGGGATTAAATAATAAAAAAAATCCCTCTGAAAAAATCTTCCAAATATTGTTCAGTCCAAGGCTGGAAATGGTGAAGAGGGAGGAGGAGGAGCCGAGCAGTGCAGGACACCACGCTCTGAAACAGGGACAAACCCAGGAGGCGATGCACCGTTTCAGAGAATCTGAAGGCAGTTCTCCAGGTTCAGCCTTTATTCTAGCCTTTATTTGTTATCATTTTCATTATTATGGCTCACAGCTTGTAAAAACCCCAAATTAAAAATCTCAGAGAATTAGTAATTCAATTGTTCATCCATTTTCTTTCACTTGTCCGTTTCCGGGTCTGGTGCAAATCACATTTCACCAGCCCCTTATGGCTCCTCCTGCAGGTGGTGGGTCCACGGGAGGTCGGTCTCATGGTTCACTCCGGGCCTGTTGGTCTCTCTCAGTGTTAATTTTGACAACATATTTTAATTAAGTTCTTGTCTTAGTCTTTTGACTAAAATGTAATGTAATTTTAATCGAGATTTAGTCGAAAAAATCTTTTCAATTTTAGTCTAGTTTTAGTCGACTAAAATTGCATGTCAATTTAGTTGACTAAATTTAAGACTATTTTACTCGACTTTGCATTTATATTATTCATTATAATCATATTTAATCTTGTTCCTCTGCTTCATGTTTCTGCTCCACATGAACAAAGCTCAGAGCTGATCCTTTGGCAGAGAATTTACATGATCTGAGGCTCTTTCAGACGCTCAATAGAAGTTTGGATGATTTTAGTCTCTCCTTTTCATTTTATTTAGTCTTATTTTAGTCGACTAAAATATCTGGACATTTTAGTCATAGTTTTAGTCTCATGAAAAACTTTTAAATTAGTTTTAGTCCAATTTTAGTCGTCAAAAATATCACTTTGACTAAAATTAAGACTAAATATTTTAGTCGATAAAATTAAGGGGCTTCTGAACCACCCTCTGTCTGACCCGTCAGCTACAGGACCTGTTGGCCCTGGGAGAGCCCGACAACAGAGCTCCCAGGATCATTCAGGTGCCTAAATCCCTCCACCACGTTCATATATTAGTTTCACATTTTAAGTTGTACTACAGAAATAAACGCACTTTCTCATGTTATTCTAATTATACAATGAGCACCTGTATTTACTTACTTACTTACTTACTAGAAATGTATCGGAGTAGAAAGTATGATATTTATCTTTCAAATGCAGTGGAGTAAAAATAATAAGTTCTCAACAAGCAAAGTACTTATACTCTACTACTGCATGTTTAGACCTCATCGTTTCCACCTTTGAAATACAGTCAGACCTTTCGGGCGCTCAGTAAGTATGTGCGCCGTAAAGCTACACCGCTGACAGAAATACCTGAAAAGACATGTGCGGAGGCTTTCACATGTCGAAACCTTCACCCCCCCCCCTCCCGCCTTTCACCTGCGCACGGAAGGAGGAGGAAAAAACATGACGCAGCTTTAAATGGTTTACACAACTGAGGCTGACGGGGAGCGACGGAGAAACCGGTTCGGCCGCATCACAACAAACACGGCGTGAACAGGCTGAGAGACGCTGCTGACCTTTGTGGGGGTGTTGGGAAAGCGGTTCTCAAGTGCAGGGGAGCGGCTCCAAAGTAGGTCAGGGAGCCGAACTTTATGACGGTGTCGAGTGGCCTGTGCAGTTAAAACCTTTAAACTGTGCTGCAACCTCATCAGAAACATACCTGGAGTGATCGGTTTTACACGTGTTTTAATATAAGCCTAGATTTTAGAGTTTAGATAAAGTAAACCCATCTTTTACAGATTGTTTTTACTCCAGGGGGGGAAAAAGGGGGAAAAAACAAAGTGCAAAAACACGGTAATAAGTCATAAAAGAAAAACGGCTTTGACAAATTTTTACGACTTCTGCCTAAAGCCGGCTGTTGTCATTTTTTAAGAAGTTCTTTCCAGTTTTTCTGCCCCCCGGGTCAAAAAGGCCAGAGGTGCGGTAAGGGTGCCGGTGAGGGGCATAAATCAAACGCCACATGGGAATCGGTCACACTGTGGTATTTTCACACAGGGACCGGCGCGTGAGAACAATGCGTTTTGTCATTTTGTATTTGGGCAGATTGGAAGTAAGACGAGGCAAGTTTATTTGTAGAGCACGATTCATACAGAAGGCAGTTCACAGTTGCATGAAATTACTAGAAAACAGATCAAATCAATGAAACATCAACATAAAAGTGCAGATAAAATGAAGCCTATAGGTGTTAATTCATAGCCTGGCATCTTCACTAATCTCCGATGTTTATTAATTAATAATAGGAGACTAGTCTGGCGACCCTGTCGTAGAAAAGCTACTGCTTGAGGCGGGACTAATGTGGGACGACTGAAGCGCAGAGCAGCCAATGAGAACATAGCGGATGTGAAGACAGAAACAGCGACAAGAAAGTTGTCGTCATTCGGACATTAACAATGGCGCTCCTGCCACACGGAGTTCAGTAAATGACTTCAGTCGTTTATGTCAGAAAAACTTAAGAATACAAGCATACCAGAGCATTACGTGAAGTGGTTGCTTGTGTTGAAAAACTACAAAACAAAGGCGCAACAACGTGACGCCCGTTCAGGGAGCTGCTCTGATTGGTCGGTAGCTCCATATCGCTGCGTCACTTCCTTTGAAAGCGCGCAATGGAGTGTTGCCAGACCCTCTTCTGTAAAGAAGCGGAGTCTGGTTGGCGAGACTAGTTAATTCAACCTGGTAGACTAATTTCAGTATCACATACCTCCAGCCTCAGCCGTCAGCGTAAGAGCCGCACCCCCGTAGCAGCCAATCATCGCCCTCGGTCCTGCTTTTAAGCCCCAGCAATCATGGCTTGTTCGCTTCCCAGATGTGCTGCGACCCACCTCCGCCCCATCTCCCCCTCTTCCGTCCATGGCTTCTACCTGCTGCATCTTCACAGGTCGTCCATACCACCACCAGTCCAAGGTCGGCCTCATGGTTCAAATCGGGCCTGTTGGTCTCTCATAAGGGGCGTCTGAACCGCTCTCTGTCTGACCCGTCACCTATAGGACCTGTTTGCCCTGGGAGACCCTACCAGGGGCACGAAGCCCCCGACAACAGAGCTCCAGGGTCATTCGGGCTCAAACCCCTCCACCACGTTAAGGTGGCGGTTCCAGGAGAGGTGTTTGAGTCTATCCAGGTTGAAATACTTTCAGTTGTCATATGCACGGGCAAAAAGAACTGTTTTCAGCCTGGATTTGAACATTGTCAGAGTTGAGGCCTGTCTCACATCCTCGTGAAGACTGTTCCAGATTCTAGCTGCTTGAAACTGAAACGCAGCCTCAACGTGTTTAGTCCTGACTCTGGGAACCACCAGGAGGCCCCTCCCTGAAGTTCTCAGGGCCCGAGATGGTTCACGTCAGAGAGGTACTTCGGTGCTAAACCATGAAGCAGAGCTGTTTTAAACTCTATTCTCTGAGTGACAGGAAGCCAGTGCAGAGACCGGAGCACTGGACTAATATGGTCGTACCTCCTGGTTCTGGATGTTCTGCAGCCGTTACAGTCGTCTAACCTGCTGGAGACAAACACATGGAAAAGTCTCTCTCAGTCTGGTTTTGACACTATTCCTCTGATCTGAGCCATGTTTCTCAGATGGTAAAAAGCTGCTGATGTTTTTGCTTTGATGTGGCTGTTTAAGTTCAGGTCTGAGTCCACGATTTCTCTCTGACTGATAATACTTTGTCTTTGTGTCTGTGGGCCAAAAACAATGATCTCAGTAGTGCAGTAGTTCTAGCAGGACAGGGATAGAGAAAAAGATCACATATAAGGAAAAGAAGTTCACTGAGAAAAGATGGATTCGACCCAAACCTTTCACTAAATTCGTTTTACATATCGACTAAACAGGGGTCCGCTGGGTCACGTTATGAAACCGTCACGTTGGACAGTGCCGGCTGTAAACACGTTACTCACATGTGTCCAAAACACACATGCACCTCACTGCAAATACTCCAAATACTACTACACAAATACTGCAGCCCGAGTGCTCTGTTTACAAGGGCCCCGAGGTGACGAGCGGCTGGAAGGAGGAACGACTTTAAAACACGCTTCTCTCAAACTCTAACGGGCCAATAAATACTTTTGGACTCACTATTGGCTTCTCATGTTTTACAGCTTCAAACATGAATATGTGAAGTGGGTCTGAGGGAATGTCTGTGCACAAAACAGCACCAGCAGGTTGAATAAGGCTAAAAAATAATAGTTTCAGGATTTTAGCGCTGAGTTGTGACCATAGAATCATAAATCATAAGTGAAGTGCCAACAATCCAGACCACTTTTCATGATATTTGTAGCACCACAGCGTATTCTATGTTACAGCTATGGACACATGCTGGGGCTCGTTTGAAAAGTGAGACTTTAAGCTTTCCGTAGGTGAAAACTGTTTGATTCTACGAGCCTCGGTTCTTGAGAAATCCAAAGCTAAACAAAGGCGAGTTTGGATCAAAATGACTGTTTTTTTTTTTTTAAGATTCGAAGATCATTGGTGTTTATTGAAACGCTCTCCTTTCTGATTTAACTCCGCTCTCCAACTCTTTCCTCTCTGGACAGGCTTGCGTGAAGAGGCAAATGCCTAAATATCTCAGTTTCAAGTCAATTTTCAAGGACAACATTGTTGACACGTTTTGAAACACCGCTTGTATCGATAGCTTTTTGCATTTAAACAGCCTGGTTCTCGGATTGAAGACTTTAACAGGATGTTTCTCGGTCGTCCTTGGATCAGTTTGAACCATTTAAAATCTCAGAGAAATGTTTAAATCTCAGCTGTTTCGATCTTTCTATGTGAAGCCGCTCTGCTTTGTCAAACGCACTCCAGAGAGCGAGAGAGAAGTGTCGGGTTTACAACTGTTCGCTACGCAAAAAAAAGAAAAAGAAAAGAAATAATATATATGAAATGTCTTTTTTGATCGTCATTTATTTCACTTCTGTTCATCAAGGAGCTACCAGAATCACATATAAGGTGTATTAGAGTGTTTCTAAAGAGGCTTTGACATTACAACAGCTGAAAACATCTGGATCGTTTATAGCAGGGGCAGGCAACGCCAGGCTCAGGGGCCAAATCTGGCCCTCCAGCAGATATGGTCTGACCCCAGAGGATTTTGAGGAAAATTCTTGCTCAAAACATCCATCCATCCATTTTCTTCCGCTTTATCCGGGGCCGGGTCTCGGGGGCAGCAGTCTCAGCAGAGATGCCCAGACTTCCCGATCCACACACACCTCCTCCAGCTGTTCTGACCCCGAGGCGACACCAGGCCAGCTCGGAGACATAGTCCCACCACTGTGTCCTGGGTCTTCCACGAGGCCTTGTCCCACTAGGACATGCCTGGAACACCTCCTGGAGGTATCCGAAACAGATGCCCTAGCCACCTCAGCTGGCTCCTTTCGACATGAGGGAGCAGCCACTCTACTCCGAGCTCCTCTCGCGTAACTGAGCTCCTCACCCAATCTCGCAGGAAACTCATTTCGGCCGCTTGTATTCGCGATCTCGTCCTTTCGGTCATTACCCAAATCTCATGACCACAGGTGAGGGTGGGAACGTAGATCGATCGGTAAATCGAGAGCTTTGCCCCCGACTCACGACAGACCGATACAGCGACCGCATCACTGCTGACGCCGCACCGATCCGTCTATCGATCTCACGCTCCATCCGTCCCTCACTCGTGAACAAGACCCAGAGATACTTGAACTCCTCCACTTGAGGCAAGGACTCCCCACCGACCTGTAGAGGGGAAACCACCTTTTTCCGGTGGAGAACCATGGCCTCAGATTGCTCATAACATGATCTAAAAATTGAAATTAATTAAAAACAAATCAGAAAATAAAGTCAATTCGTGGAGGACAAACTTCAGACTAACTTTTATAACTTTTGGACAAAAATCGGCCCTCGATCAAATAAACTTGCCGATTCCCTGGTTTATAGTCTGCAGTGTTTGATGGCTAATGCTAACCACACAGGCTAAACAGCACAGAAACATTTCCAGCCAACTTCCTAACCGTCCTCATACATCAGGATCGACTTCAGCTTCTCCTTTTTATTGCTATGGGCTTCCCCCATAACGTTCAGTACAGGCTAATGGGATTTGCCTGGGCTTTTGGAGCCGCTCCTATACTTAGAATCGGGCAAAAATAAAAATTGCGAAAGTAAAAAATAATAATAATACGATGTAGTGCATGCTGTGGCAAATGCAGAGGAAAGAATGACAAATCTGTGTTCAACAATGACTTAAAGAGAGACAAAAGACTCTCAACGGAAAGTCCTTTAGAACGTCAGCAGCTGATTAAGGCTGAGTTCACATCCTAACATTGTAGCCTCTAATTTTAAACTGAGTTGGTGCAGCTGAAAAGAGTAAAACATGTTTTTTTTTCCCAAAACACTTCCTTCCCCCTTGGCGAGGCCACGCCCCCTTGTATGACGCGTTGCCGTCTGTGTCTATGCTGAATTTTGGACTTTGGTTTATGGTTAACCCCTTAACTCCCACCTGAACCGAGCATATTTTCTCCAGTTTGGCTTTACCCCAGTCCAAAAGCTTCTAGAAAAAAAGCTGTGAAAATAGCAACAAAACTGAGACGAAAACAATGATGGAAATGTGACAAATAAGGGAGAAAACATTGACAAAAAAGTGAGGAAAAATCGATGAAAAAGTGGCAAAAATGTCACAAGAAATTGACAAAAAAATTGGGAAAAAATGACAAAAAATTGACAAAAAAATTACAAATGTGACAAAATGTGACAAAGACTATAACAAAAATGTGATAATAATTCGACAAAAAAATTACAAAAAATTGACAATAAAATGACAAATGTGACAAAAAAAATATTACAAAAATGTGACAAAAATGTGATAAAAATTTGACAAAAAAATTACAAAAATATGACAAAAAATGACAAAAATGTGATAAAAAATGTTCAAAAAATTACAAAAATATGACAAAAAAGTTACAAAAATGAGTTGAACACCCAACAAAAAATGTTGGAAAAACAATCTGATGACGTGAGGAAAAAGATCCTCTCGGTTCAGGCGGGAGTTAAGAGGTTAATGTCTCTGCAACAGCTGGACCAATATCCACATGAAACAAAAACTGTCACCAAGTTCACGTCTTCTCTCTGCACATGTGAACTAAAGTCACATGACTGTGGACTTCCTGTTTGGAGGTTTCTTTCCAAAGCGTTGCCTCCCCCTCAGTTGTTTTGGTCTCTGCTGAAATTCTGACGTGACATTCCAGAGTGTCCTGAACGAAACCTATGACGCAAAACACGGCACAGCGGCTGTTTAGCTTGAACAGCAAGAAGGTCCAGGGTTGGATTCCCAGGTCAAGTGGGGCCTGGTTTGCCCCATCAACCTGAAATATACACAGGGAAGTGATCCTGCCCAAGACCCTGGCCCTGGAAACGGGTCACTGCTCATGGGCAACTATGACAACAAATTCTACTTTAGAATTTGTCAAAACTTTTAGTTTTGACATTATTATTATTGGACATAGATAAAGGCAAACAATTTTTAAACGGCTGCCATGCCAACCATGTTAACCCCTTGACTCCCACCTGAACCGAGCACATTTTCTCCAGTTTGGCTTTACCCCAGTCCAAAAGCTTCTGAGAAAAAGGTGAGAAAATAGCAACAAAACTGAGACAAAAAAATGATGGAAATGTGACAAAAAAGTGAGAAAACATTGACGAAAAAGTGATGAAAAATTGATGAAAAAGTGGCAAAAATGGCACAAGAAATTGACAAAAAAATTACGAAAAAATGACAAAAATGTGACAAAAAATGACAAAAAATGAGACAAAAAATGACAAAAATGTAACAAAAAAATGACAAAAAATGAGACAAAAAATGACAAAAATGTAACAAAAAAATGACAAAAAATGTGACAAAAAATGACAAAAAATATGACAAAAAATGACAAAAATGTGATAAAACATTGACAAAAAAGTGGTCACACTTTCCCATCATCAATACAAGATCGTAGTGAAAGGTTAGTGCAACACTGGATCTTCTTATGTTGCAGAAGTTTATTGAAACGAAGCCAGAGCAGAAGCTCAAGGTGATCCAACCGAATATGTATTGTTAATCTCTTTTCACTTTTACTTAACAGAAACATCTGGACATGTTAGCCATAGTTTAAGGCACCATGAATGTAAGTGTAGTTTTAGTCGATGAAAGTATTTGGTGTAAAAGCTTCGTGAGCCTCTGGACTCGAGTCATCTTCAGGACGGGGAAACTCAGATGCCCATAAACAGTAGTCAGTCCTGCCCCCTCCCTGCGGGCGCTCACTCTGGCCCTGAGCTCCGTCTCTCTCCTCTCTCTCTCTCTCTGCGTTTCATTGTGTTGCCTCACTTCCTCCTCCGCCGTCGGCACATTCTTGGCTCCGGTCCAACACGGCGGCCCAGTGGCGGGAAACTGGCTCCTGCACTGTAAAACGACTCCACTTTCACGGCGTCATGAATGAACCAGGCTTTGTTGACATGTGACCGAGCACATGTCAGGCCCCCCGAGCGTGAGGAAGAACAGATGACGCCTTCTACTACTGCCACTGCGACGAAATCAGCACTAAAGGGTTCTATGAGCCATACAAAAGCATTAAATTAGAATAAAACGGGCATAGATCATGGTTTCTCAACTATTTTTACTGCAGAAGTCCGTCAAATGTTAAGAATACGGTCACTATAAAGCCTTCAGCTGCAGTTTTGGCTGAAATTGTTCGTTCCTCTGTACACTGCAGGTGAATAGCGAAACTTTTTAAATTTAGAGATATCAATTTGAAACTTGAGCTGTAGATGACTGACATTAATACGAGAAAAAAATGTTTTGCAAGTTTTCTGCCATTTTGCGTTTTCATGTAAAAAATAAGGCACTTTATGGCCAAAAATACCCATGTTTGTGGCAACGAAATCTGAATGGATTGACCCAGGTTTAAGGCTATATCCACACGAAGACAAAGCACTTATATTTTCAGAAACTTTCTTTGTGAGCATGAAACCAGCTTCTAGGGTTGTCTCGGGTCTGTGAAAACGGTGCAATTCATCTTCCAGGCCTGCGTGAGGCGCTGTGACGCTAACACAGAAAATAGGACAGGATGTAGAGGCGCATGTGCAGCAAACCTTTGTGGAAACAGTGAAAATGAAACTGATTCATTGATTTAGGATCTACAGAAGAGACGAGGAGAGTTTATTCTTCAGTGACTTTTACCGTCAGTCCAAAAACACAGACTGACTCGTGTTCTTCTACTTGTCACCTGTGGCTTGTGGACGGCGGTGGAGCAAAGAGGGGCGGAGTCAAACCATCATAGATCCATGAGGAAAACTCATTATCAGGTCAGTAGATTATGGATCACAGACTCTGGAGCTGTGATGTCATCGTTTTAGTAAAAGTTGCGGAGACGTCGTAACAGCGGAGCCACGTAAACGGCGTTTTGAGATCTTTCCTCTGGGACCTGGTTTGGAACATGTTCGTTGTCAGACCCTCAAAACGCCGGCTCGTATGGACGATGCACTGGATTGATAAAATATCTTTGTGTTTGATCCTCAGGTTGAGTTCTAGGAGTATGTTGTTGTTTTTTTCATTGTTTTTATTATGCAATTAAAAAAATAGCACAATGGCAGGGCAAACAGACAACTGGTCTTCCATCCAAGTAAACAAGAGTAAACAGTGTCCCCTATACAGTAGATGGAGGGGAAAGAAAACCAAAATGCATACCCCTTCTATTTACATACAACGCTTTTTTCTTTACTACATATAAGACAAGGGACATTGACAAGACACACAATTTAGACAAATAACACAAAAGACTAGACACACAAACAAGATGAAACCAAAAAAACAAAACAGACGAAAAACAAATCAAACAAAAAAAAAAAGATAAAGAGGACTCATTCATTCACACATTCACACAAAAAACGCACACGTTACACTGGTGGTGCTTCTTTGAATGAACTGTAACAGAAAAAAAGGGGAAAAAGAAAAAGTTTAGCTTTACAAAGTTAGAATTAGCAACCACTAAAAAAAAGAAAAAAAATGTATGAGTATGGTTTTATATTGTTGACATAGAGTAAAAGTTACAAAGAGGATGTTGTTTTATTTTCATGGGAATTTTGGATAACTTGTTTAGGTTTAAAGGGACTATACAGAGTTTAAAAATGTTGAAACTAAGTATTTTCCTCCCCTTACATGTCCTAATGTGTAGAATGAGCCCAGACCTTTTCACAACTGTCTCTAAAATCCTGCACTGTCACTCAGAAAGGTGTTAATTCGGGTCTTAAGTGCCGTCATGCACGAGCTTAATATAGAAGCTGCAGTTACACGTCTGACCTGAGTGGCAGCAGTGAGTATAAAATGGCGAACTTGCATCTAGCCCCTTTAAGAGAAGCTGTTTATTAGTGTAAAAATCTGTGAAGAATAAAATTGCCTTGTTTCTTCAAATTCAAAACTCAATAAATCAAAATTAAAAAATCCCCAAAACCTTCAAACAAATATTTTTCAGTCCAAAGCTCGGACATTTGGAGTCTGCAAGTGCTACATGGAGATAATGTTGCACCAATCTTTAAAATGGCATTAGAAAGCACTGAATTTGACTTGATGCCACCTGTAAGAACACTGTAACAATAACATACGACATTGTTTTTTGCATCTAATCAGCCTGGTTCTCGGATTGAAGACTTTAACAGGATGTTTCTCAGTCGTCCTTGGACCGATTTTAACCATTTAAAAACTCAGAGAAACTTCAAAATCTCAGCTGTTTCGATCTTTCCATGTGAAGCCGCTCTGCTTTGTCACCACGGACAAAAAAAGAAAGAAAGAAATGCAATAATACATAATGAAACGTCCAGATCCCGACTCTTCACAAGTTTTTGATCGTCATTTATTTCACTTCTGTTCATCACAGAGCTACGAAATCACACATAAATTGTGTTCGAGCGTCTAGTAGGGCTGTCACGGTATGAAAATTTTACCTCACGGTTATTGTGACCAAAATTATCACGGTTTTCGGTATTATCGCGTTATTTTTTTTAAATGTGTGTTAATATGTTCAGAAAGCATTGATAGTCCTACACAAACTGAAATCGTTTAAAAAAAGTTTAACAGTGCTTGTTACATAAAAAAAAAATACAGACAAAGCCTTTTCACATCAAAGTAAAGGAACTATAACGATGTATTGTTGATGTTTCGAGGGTATTACATGCATACATCTATATCAGCAAAACTGTTGTTGTCCTTCCAGTGAGCTTTCACTTTGCAGATTTGGGAAAATGCCATCATTATTAAATTCATAAAACTGCGGTGAGAGTGAATCTATTGCAATCTGCCACCGGGAGCCCCGTAACGCATTGTGCCATCGTGCGGAGGTATCCGGACACGGCTTATGCTGGCGGTGGCGCTGCAGCCGCACTATGGAGCGACTCGTTACATTCTCCCTCAGCCCAAAGTCCCACATCAGCATTTCAGCTAAAGCGCTAACGTTAGCTTACTGCTATAGAGCTGTGGGAGACGGTCACGCAGGAGAGTCAGAGGTTCGAAGTGTCGCTGCTTTAGAGACACTTTTTCCTGCACGTTCCACAAACAGGAAAACTGTCTCTACTAAGGCGAGACACTGCAGGTGAATAGGGAAAAAATTTCTATTTACAGATATCAATTTGAAACTTTTGCTGTCGATCACTGACATAAATGTGAGAAAAAAATACATGGCAAGTTTTCTGTCATTTTATCTTTTCATATCAGAACAAGGTGTTTTATGCCTAAAAATGCCCCAAATTTCCCATCTTTTCGGTGACGAGATCTGAATAATGTGAAGTCTTTAGGTCCGACTGACGTGGACATAGTGTCGCCACAATGACAGAAAAATGTGTTTTGAGAAAAAGGCCCTTGAAATTGCATTGTCCCATATAAGTCTATGGGGGAACATTGAATCAGTGCAATATTTAAACATGTTGTTGTGAAGATTCGGTATATTTTCTGTTTCTGGGTGAAAGCTTATATGTTCAGAGACCGATTTGGCCCAAAACCTGAAAACTGAAAAAATTGAGTTTTGCCTGTAGTGTCTCCCCTTAACTGTCCTTCAGTTTCTTAAAATACCCAAAATATGCCCAGACTTCAGGCTCGGTCTCTGAGGCTGATCCTGCGCGCTGTCGTGTCGGACATGATTCCAGCTTCGAGAAAGTTTTGTTTTTTTGCCTAAACCGCGGGCGCCGTAATCCACCGCGGTAAAATATTTTTTCAAAAACAAGACGGTAGTTCTTATTGTCGACGTTTTTACCGGGGTTTACCGCTACACCGGTAACCGTGACATCCCTAGTGTCTAGTTTCGTAATAGTTATATATATATAAAATTTCCCGCATTCAATGTGTTAACCTCCACTTGAACCGAGCACATTTTCTCCAGTTTGGCTTCACCCAAATCTAAAAGCTTCTTGAAATAAGTGACAAAATAGTGACAAAACAAGGAGGGAAAAACAACAACTCAAAAGCAAGCGGAAAGAGTGATGAAGAAAGCAACAAAAAATGACGACGAAAACCAGACGAAAACATGACAAAAGGTGACCAAAAACGTGGCGACAACGCAACAAAAAAAAGTCATGATGAGTTGTGTAGGTCTTAGCTTTCAAATGAGGCGTTACTCTGGCCTATAGGCTGTGAGCTCCAGTCCAGAAGCTTAAGATGTAGGTAAATCTGGACTGGAGAAGGTGGGGGTTAAGAGGTTTTAATTCCCTCTTTATTCCCATATATCCGCATTTAATTCCTAATTTTCCCTCAATTCCCTTGTAAGATTTGCAACATTGAACATTTCTGAAAATTCCCGGTATTTCGCGCCTCTATTTAACCTGAATAATGGTGTCGCTCTAGTTCCACATCTGGGTTACTCTGAAACCAAAGCCACTCTCCTTCCCCTGAAACTGCACATTTCTACAGTGCACCGCTGCAACTGCCTGTCTCGCCGCATGCCCCCTAAACCCCGCCCCCTTACCCTCTGATTGGCCCGGAGCGTGCCCCTAAACCCCGCCCCCCCTTTCCTTTCCTCTAAGCGTGCACTCCAGCCCCGCCTCCTCCATGTGCGCGTGTGTTCCCTCCGCGGGATTGGACGGCCGCGCATTCCGACTCCGCCCCCGCCGGCCCCCGATTGGTCGGCGGCGGTTTTGGCGGGTTTCTGGGCCCCGCGTCTCCTCGTGACTCTCGGTGTTGAAAACTGTCCCAGGAAAAGAGAAGTCGAGAGGCGTTTCTGCGTTAACAAAACAAAACCTAAGACATGTGGAGGGGGGGAGGGGAGGGGGGGGGGGAGGCCATGTGTGGTCCCCAAACACGGGCTCCACACGGGACAGGACTGGTCCGGGGGCCCGGGTCCACCAAATGTCTGTACTGTATTGTATTACAGGTTGACAAACTACAAACGTATGAACACTCAGCAAAGTGTGGTAAAGACAGAAATGAGAGGAGATTAAATGATAAGTTTATGATACATGAATGACTACACACAAGTGGGCGGAGCTACCAAACATATTAACCTCTTAACTCCCGCCTGAACCAAGAGGATCTTTTTCCTCACGTCATCAGATTTTTTTTTTCCATCATTTTTTTGTTGGGTATTCAACTCATTTTTTGTCACATTTTTGTCATTCTCTCATCAATTTTTTTATCCAATTTTTGTCATTTTTTGTCACATTTTTGTCACATTTTGTCATTTTTTCGTCATTTTTTCGTCATTTTTTGTCAATTTCTTGTGACATTTGTGTCATTTTTGTCATTTTTTCATCATTTTTTTTTAATCAAATCTTTGTCATTTTTTTGTCACATTTTTTCACATTTTTGTCATTTTTTGTCACATTTTTGTCTTTTTTTTTGTCACATTTTTTGTCACATTTTGTCATTTTTTCGTAATTTTTTCGTCATTTTTTGTCAATTTCTTGTGACATTTTTGTGTCATTTTTGTCATTTTTTCATCATTTTTTTTATCAAATCTTTGTCATTTTTTTGTCACATTTTTTCACATTTTTTCACATTTTTGTCACATTTTTTGTCACATTTTTTGTCACATTTTTTCGTCATTTTTTTGTCAATTTCTTGTGACATTTTTGTGTCATTTTTGCCATTTTTTCATCATTTTTTTATCAATTTTTTGTCATTTTTTGTCACATTTTTGAAATTTTTTGTCAAATTTATACCACATTTTTGTATTTTTTGTCACATTTTTGTCATTTTTTTGCCACTTTTTCATCAATTTTTCGCCACTTTTTTGCCAATGTTTTCTCACTTTTTTGTCACATTTCCGTCATTGTTTTCGTCTCAGTTTTGTCGCTATTTTCCCACCTTTTTTCCAGAAGCTTTTGGACTGGGGGTAAAGCCAAACTGGAGATAATGTGCTCGGTTCAGGTGGGAGTTAAGGGGCTAAAGCCGTGAGAGTAGCTTTAAAATGAAAATAATGATTATTCAACCTCCCTCTCTCTGCATTTGTGGTTTCTGTTCCACATTGTTTTACCGGATGCTTTTGTTCGTCTTCGCCGTGTTTTTGTGGAGATTTGGAGGATTATTATTATTTTTATTTTATTTATTTATTACTGCGGAGAGTCCATAATGGTCCTGAACAAAGCAGTTGTTGTTTTTTAAGTAGTGGACTAGTGGACACGGAGGGGGGAAGGGGGCTCACCTGCTGCTACAGTTAACCCCTTAACTCCCACCTGAACCGAGCACATTTTCTCCAGTTTGGCTTTACCCCAGTCCAAAAGCTTCTGGAAAAAAGCTGTGAAGATAGCAACAAAACTGAGACGAAAAAAAGTATGGAAATGTGACAAAAAAGTGATGAAAAATGGATGAAAAAGTGGCAAAGATGTGGAAAAAAAAGAACAAAGAATTTAAAAAAAATGACAAAAATGTGACAAAAAAATGACAAAAAATTGGACAAAAAATGACAAAAATTTGACAAAAAAATGACAAAAATGTGACCAAAAAAAATGACACAAATTTGATTAAAAAAATGACCCAAAAAAATGACAAAAATGAGAGTCCATAATGGTCCTGAACAAAGCAGTTTTTTTTTTAAAGTAAACAAACAGACATTTGAGACCTACACATTTTCTTATAACACCAGACTAACCATATAAATGTCTGTCCATACAGTAATTTTAGCCATTTTGCATTTAAAATACCTTATATTTGAGCAGCATCAGCTTCTTGGTTATATAAGCTATGATCTGCTTGAAAATAGTCCCTCAAAATGCGATCATTCATGTGATGCAAGGTCAGTTATATTCCATATACACAGACATTTATATGGTTAGTCTGGTGTTATAAGTGATTTGCCTCAGGTGCTCTGTGGAGCGGGTCACACTCTTTTTAATGCAGGCTAGCTGATACCATAGAAATGCACTAGCCTCACAAAAATGTTAAAAGAAATTGACAAAAAATTGACGAAAAAATGACAAAAATGTGACAAAAAAGGACAAAAAATGTGACAAAAAATGACAAAAATGCGTCAGACTGTTTTTAATGCAGGCTAGCTGATACCATAGAAATGCACTAGCCTTGCACTAGCCTAGCGCCACGAAACTCTTCGAACATAAGAACTGCATGAACTACAAAAACAAATATCTCC
The DNA here is from genome assembly GCF_951799975.1 of Gobius niger. Classification (NCBI taxonomy): domain Eukaryota; kingdom Metazoa; phylum Chordata; class Actinopteri; order Gobiiformes; family Gobiidae; genus Gobius; species Gobius niger. The sequence goes on from NC_136875.1 coordinate 11,586,043, forward strand.
AGGTACCAGCAACACTCTGGATAACTAGGAAATGAGGCCCTATGTCAAAAATCCTGAAACATCCCTTTAAAAAGAAGAGGAGAAAAAACATTTCATCATGAGGCAGAGCAGGCCTTATATTTCCAAGCCCAGGGTTACAGTGTTAAGAGTTATTTTCTCCAGTGAGAGAGCCTACAGTCATGTGACGCCTCAAGCCAAGACAAATATGTAAGATCTGTGTGGGGGTAAAGCAGGTAACAGGTTAAAGTTACCCAGGCTGTGATTACACTTCGATACCCGGCCCTCTGTTCTGAAGTACTTCTATAAAGAGCAACTACTCCGAAAGCTGCCAACACTATTCTTAGCACTATGTCTTCAACTGGTGCCTACTACTACCACTATTACTACTACTACTACGGGTACTTGGCCAAGCTGCTTTCAACAACCACCACAGTACAACCTCTCGAATTGCTAATAGTGATTACCAGTACTTTGTTTACCGCTCACATTACTGCTACTCCTTATGCTTGGCTTCTTCCTGTCTGAAGTATTCATTTATTCATTATGTATGCGTATTACCTCACTGGTTTGTGGATCCCTCTCCTTTAAAGGCTCTTGTGTAGACTCTGTAAGGACTCGCATAACTCCGCTCTCCCTCTGTGTCTTTTGTATATTTGTTTTCCGTCAGCGCGTGCCAGTTTGTTTGTGTCCGTTGCAGATTAGGAGGCAGCTGGTGGGCGAGATGTTCTTTCAACCGAATATTGGACCGTGGACCCGGGCCAGAAGAACTCAGGGAGAGCGAGGGAGCGAGGTGAACGGGTGCACGGTGACTGTGGGGCAGCACCGCCCCCTAGTGGACACGGAGGGGGAAGGGGGCTCGCCTGCTGCTGCAGTTAGCCCCTTAACCCCGGCCTGAACCGAGCACGTTTTCTCCAGTTTGGCTTTAGCCCAGTCCAAAAGCTTCTGGAAGAAAAGCGGTGAAAATAGCGACAAAACTGAGATGAGAAAAAGTAAGGAAATGTGGCAAAAAAGTGACAAAAAATAGATGAAAAAGTGGCAAAAATGTCACAAGAAATTGACAAACAATTGATGAAAAAATGACAAAAATGTGACAAAAAATGACAAAAATGTGACAAAAAATGTGACAAAAAATGACAAAAATGTGACAAAAATTTGATAAAAATTTGACCAAAAAAAGGACACAAATATGACAAAAAATTGATAAAAAATGACAAAAATATGACAAAAATTTGATAAAAAATATGACAAAAAATGACAAAAATATGACAAAAATTTGATAAAAATATGACAAAAAATTGATAAAAATATGACAAAAAATGACAAAAAATGACAAAAAATTGACAAAAAAATTACACAAATTTGACAAAATGTGACAAAAATGTGATTTTAAAAAATGATGAAAAAAAGGACAAAAAATTGGACAAAAAATGACAAAAAAAATGACAAAAAAAATGACAAAAAATGTGACAAAAAATGACAAAAAATTGACAAAAAATTGACAAAAAAATTACACACATTTGACAAAATGTGACAAAAATGTGATTTAAAAAAAATGATGAAAAAAAGGACAAAAATTGGACAAAAATTGGACAAAAATTGGACAAAAATTGGACAAAAAATGACAAAAAAAAATGACAAAAATGTGACAAAAAATGACAAAAAAATGAGTTACAAAAATGAGTTGAATACCCAACAAAAAAATGATGGAAAAAAAAAATCTGATGACGTGAGGAAAAAGGTCCTCTCGGTTCAGGCGGGAGTTCAGAGGTTAATGCTGATTGATTCTGAGTAGGTTTGGAGGGTCTGGAATTAAGATTGTCAATGGAACAAACATTCACTTAACCTCTTAAGTCATAACCAAATGCTGTCCAGCTTTACCCAAATGTAAAAGGTTACAGCATATAGGCCAGTGAACAAAACTCATCTAAGTCTGAGATCTTTTTCCTTGTGTTGTTGCCACGTTGTTGTCACTTTTTTATTTTACTTTTTTCATTGCTTTTTTGTCACTTTTCTGTTGCTCTTTTGTTGCTTTTTGCTGCTTTTTCTTCACACATTTTTGTCACATTTTATCGCTTTTTTTGGGTCATACTTCCTTTACTGTCTAGCTGCTTTTTTGCTGCAGTTTTGTCACTTTTTTTGCATGTTCATCGCTTTTTTGTCACTTTTCTGTCGCTCTTCAGTTGCGTTTTCCTCCTCATTTTTGCTGCTTTTTTCAAGAAGCTTTTAGATTTGGGTAAAGCCAAACTGGAGAAAATGTGCTTGGTTCAGGAGGGGGTTAAGACGTTAAAAGAAACCCTTGAAATTAGACCCCAAAAAAAGTAAAAGGCAAGAAAATGCACTATTGTTCCATTAACAACAATTAAGCCCAACCCAACTTAAAGCAGAACTAAGTAACTTGTTTACCTTAATAAATCCTCTCCGTAGGCCCTGTGGGGGTAATACAAGTGTTAGTGGGATGATTGGAGGGTCTTTCATCTCCCCCTGGTGTCTCTGGACAGAAAACCACCCTTGCAAATTCCCTGCTCCAACCGAATCACAAAGAAGAAGCTAACAGGCTAATGGGCAAAGCTAACTGCCGGCTCGCGCCACTTTAACAGCATTTACAGCCAAGTTTAAAGGGGGGGTATTATGCAAAATCGACTTTTTCAAGCTTTACATCATGTTAGTGAGTCATTCCCTCATTAAAACCATGACTGAAGTGTTGCCTTAGCACATTCACGTATTTTCGAGTAATCTGTAAAAACTCTGATGGCAGCCATTTTAGGGATAAAACGCCTGATTCCTTCAGGAAACGCCCTCGACCTCCAGGATACGCCTCCGACCTTTCGTCACCAGCCGCGTAACCAACCACTGCTCCTCAGCAGAACCCCCTCCCCGCAGTGTCTAGCCCTAAGATGTAAACAGAGTCATCATGGAGGATTAGCTTCATGTGTTGTGAACCGGAGCCACAGCAGACTTTTACAAAGACACACATCAGTGTTTCTGTTACCGAAACACCCAGGATTAAAACCGGTGACAAGAACACTTATTTCAGTGTCTGGTTCTGCGCTGGGCCTTGATGATGCATAGAGCCTCCGGAGAAAGCTAATGCTAAGCTAAACCTCGAGTCATCACGTGAAAACGAGAAATATGCACACATAAAGTCAATAAAATCACCACACACATAAAGAGCCGTTTAACAATGATCACACACGGAGCCAGGCTTGTTGATTTGGAAGTTTATTGCTCACATTTCATCTACAATGGGTCATAGCCGAGTGGTTTTCTCCCGGAGCTAACAAGCTAGCCACGACAAGCTAACGGGAAAATTCACTGAATACAAGCAGCATATTATGCATTGAAAACGTCACTAAAACAGTCAACTGCTTGAAGCAGCCTTTATGACGATCACACACGGAGCCTGGCTTGTTGATTTCGTAGTTTATTGCTCACATTTCATCTACAGTGAGTCGTAGCCGAGTGGTTTTCTCCCGGAGCTAAGGCACTATTAGCCGCGACAAGCTAACAACCTTCACCTTCACAACATTCATTGAAAACAGGCAGCATATTATGCACAAATAACGTCAATAAAGCAGGCAACTACTCGAAGCAGCCTTTACGATGATCACACAATGAGCCTGGCTTTACACATGTGTGGTTTATTGCAGACTTTTCATCAACAATGAGCTGTAGTCGATTATAACAAGCTAACGGGTAACCTCGAAAAACCATTGTCCACCTGCGGAGATAATGTCCGTCTTTTGAATCGTATGGGCTCCTGCAGATCCTGGTGTCGTCCATGGGGGTATAGTTAGAGATCCATAGGGCATGGCAGATGCAAAGAGATAGCCTCCAAACAGCAGTTATTTTTCAGGCAAGAGCCCCTTCCAAGCGTCCGGTGTGGAAGGTTCGTCTCCAAATAATATCCTGTGTGGCCATTGTTCACAAAGTGATAAACAGTAGCTCCTTTCCAACAATAAAAATTAAATGCACCGATCGTAGTTTCTGTTGAGACAACGAGCGCAGTGTTGTGATGCCACAGACAGCGTGTGGAGGGGGCGTGTCAGAAAGGGTCAGAGGTTCTTAAAGAGACAGGGGCCTATTTCAAGTCATTTGCTACCGCCATTTTGAAAGAGCAATTTTATACAAGGCAGTTCTTCTAATTTACTGCATTGACAGACCAACAGAAGGTTTCGTCATCATTGTAGTGTGCTAGAGACTGGTGCTATATGGCTGAAAAAAGCATAATACCCCCTCTTTAAGTGAAAAAAATGATCTCCATTGTGTAATTGGATGAACAATATCCCTCTGTCCCTAAAAAAAAACGACACCTGCAGTGGGGCTTATGGCCTCTAGGGGCATGAGTTACTTAGTTCTGCTTTAAAATCAGCACAAATTCTGATAATTCAAGCACTTTTAAGTCATTTTTGATTGAGATAAGGCTGCATTTTTGTCAGTGTTCCCAAAGTCCGGGACCTTTATCTATCTGAAAATCCCTCAGGGCCCCAATAATTATAATTTACTAAATTTAAAGGTCTTATTTTACAGCCAAAATGATGTAAAACATAAGCATGACTTGTACTCGTGAGCAAATCATAGACATTTCCTTTCAAAATCAAATTTGTTCAATGTACTTACAAGAGCATGACCCGGACAAAGTAAAATAAGCTAAAATATACACAACATGTCCCGACAAAGTGGCAGGAACGGTGGGTTTAATAGTGTATTAAAAGCAGCAGATATGAGGTGAATATAAACAGGTTATTTAGTGCTCATGAGTCTGAGGGAGAGGAGACAAAGCTGTTCATGCAGAGAAGGGTCAAACAGGTCATGTCCAGGAAGAGAAGGGTCAGCTGTGATCCGTCAATTATGTCAAATGAGTTTGTTTATTGGTCTTTTGTACAGTTTAGTTATGTCTATGGCAAAGTGAGTTCAAATAAGAAATAAAACAAATTTGGATGTCTTTCTGAACAAACTTTATTCCTTTTTTTATTTTTTATTATTCTACTAAAAAAAAAGAGACACAAACAAACCAGAAGATGTGCTTGAGTCTGAGTGAGTTTTTTAGGTATTCTGTATTCTGTTACCTGGACAAAGGATATTTTCTTTGTCCTTTGCCATAGAGACAAAACATCTAAACATTCTGAGCTGCAGTTCTACCACAAAGCGTAAGAGACTTTGCATTTTGATGGAACTGATTTAAAAGTATTTAGTTCTGAACGGTTTTGAAAGTAATGTCGCCTGAACCGAGAGCATTTTCTCCAGTTCAGCTTTACCCAAATCCTGTGGGCCAGTGTAACGCCTCATTTGAAAGACCTACAAAACTAAATTGATCTTTTTCCTCACGTCATAAGATTTTTTTTCATCACTTTCTTTTTTTGGGCAGTCGTCTCATTTTTGTCAAATTTTCGTCCATTTGTTCTCAATTTTTCCATCACATTTTTTTCACTTTTTTGTCAATTTTTTTTCAATTTTTGTCATTTTTTGTCAATTTTCATGAGTTTTTTGTAACTTTTTCGTCAAATTATTCGCATTTTTTGTCAAATTCGTATCACTTTTTTGTCCATTTTTCGTCCATTTTTCGTCAAATTTTTCTCACTTTTTTGTCAAATTCTTATCACTTTTTCGTCCATTTTTTCCTTAATTTTTCGTCAAATTTTTCTCACTTTTTTTCCATTTTTTTTTCATTTTTGTCATTTTTGATCAATTTTTCCTCACTTTTTTCTTAATTTTTGGTCATTTTTTGTCATTTTTCATGAGTTTTTTGTCACTTTTTCGTCAAATTATTTGCATTTTTTGTCAAATTCGTATCACTTTTTCGTCCATTTTTTTCTTAATTTTTCGTCAAATTTTTCTAACTTTTTTGTCATTTTTTTCCCATTTTTGTCATTTTTGGTCAATTTTTCTCACTTTTTTGTCATTTTTTTTTTTCATTTTTGTCATTTTTTGTAAATTTTTCTAACTTTTTTGTCATTTTTTTCCCATTTTTGTCATTTTTCGTCAAATTTTTCTAACTTTTTTGTCATTTTTTTCCCATTTTTGTCATTTTTTGTAAATTTTTCTCACATTTTTGTCAAATTTTGGTCCATTTTTTGTCACTTTTTTGTCAAATTATTCGCATTTTTTTTGTCAAATTCTTATCACTTTTTCGTCCATTTTTTGTCCATTTTTCGTCAAATTTTTGTCACTTTTTTGTAAATTTTTGTCACTTTTTTGTCAAATTTTGGTCCATTTTTGTCATTTTTTTAAAATGTTTTCTCACTTTTTGTCACATTTCCATCATTGTTTTCGTCTCAGTTTTGTTGCTATTTTCACACCTTTTTTTCCAGAAGCTTTTGGACTGGGGGGTAAAGCCAAACTGGAGAAAATGTGCTCGGTTCAGGTGGGAGTTAAGGGGTTAATATTGCCTGCAGTTCACAAACTATCCACCAGGGGGTGCTGCAGCGCCCTCAGCACCCTGGGTTCCCACGGCCTTGCTCTACACTGATCTACACTGATCTACACTGTCAGATTTCCTGAGGGAGGATGGTGATGGGCTCTCTGCCGTTATTGGCAAAAAAGGGGAACAGTTTCTTTGTGCAGACGAGGGAGAACGAGTGCAGTCGGGTGTCGCAGTCGACGTCACAGAAACTCAGTCTGCGTCTGGAGCAGTCGAGGTGCAGCCTGATCCTGGAGGGACGGTACTTCAGCTTCAGAGCCGTGTGCTTCTTCTTATCCAGCGCTTCATATTTCAGGTTGGAATAGATGATTGCCCAGCCCAGAGCCTTGTCGTCCAGACACCAGTCCCCCTCCGTGACGGAAACGCCGGACTCCGTCATCACGCCGAGGATCCAGTCGTCGCTGTCTCTCACTTGGACGTCCCAAGTGCGAGAGCCGGAGTCAAAGCCCTCGGAGCCGAACACCGCCGGAGAAGACGTCTTGAACCGCTCTGCGTTTTTCGGAAGCATCTGTTCCGGGCCTTTCTTTAAGCTTGCCAGACTCTCCGACAGGACGAGGACTCCGCTGGCTGAATTCGGATCCAGGATGACAGGAGTGAACTGCACCAGCTTCTTCGTGTTGGTCCAGATGTTGAAGGCCAGGTTGCCCAGATGTTTGGCCTGGTCGATCAGAGCTCCTGGGCCCTGCTGTGGCTCCTCCTCCAGCAGGGGGCAGCGCTGCACTCTCTCCACTGCAGCCTTGTATTGGAGCAGGAAGGAGACGTCTGGCGCTCTGAGCTGCTCCTCTGTGGCTCTGATGCTTTCTGACAGAGCTTCTATCTCTCTGCTCACAGCCGCCATCTTGTCCTTCATCCTCTGAGTCTTCTGCTCCTCTTCTTTTCTCAGAGCCTTCATCCGGGACTCCTCTTCCTCCACAAGGAACTGGTGAAGCTTCCCGAACTGATCACGGATCTGCCTTCCTGTGTGATGGAACTGTTTTTTAACGTGAGCCAGCGATAAATCAAACTCCTTTTGAACTTCCTCGGCCGTCTGCAAGTTTTTCGCCAAAGGTTCAAGGCACTTTCTCAGGTTTCCTCTGAGATCTTTCGTCACTTCCTCCACGGGTTTACAGCTGTGGTTTCTGTGAGCGGCCGAGTCCCGACACACCACGCAGACCGGCTGCTGGTCAGTCAGACAGAACAGTTTGAGTCTCTCTGAGTGCACTCCACACTCCTGCTCTCCTGGAGTCTTCCGCTCTCTTTGCTGGACGAAGGCCTCGCATAAGTTTCTCAAAACCAGATTCCGTGGCGGGTCGCTCCTGGAGGATCTCCGCTTGCAAACGGGGCACTCCTGCGTGGGCTTCTCCGTCCACCAGCTCTTCAGACAGTCTTTACAAAAGCTGTGGCTGCAGGACAGAACCACTGGGTCCGTAAAGAGCTCCTGACAGATCGGACAGGACAGATTCTCCTCCATGACGCTGCTCTCTGAGAAGACGCAGTAAAGAGAAATGTTTCCGTAGCTCCTCGGTGAGAAATGAACGCTGACTGAGGCACTAGTCGGTCAGGAGGTTTTTTTTCCTTTGACAACAGGTGATACAATGCGTACTTTCTGGTTTGACTGCTGAGCGATTACCAGCAGAACTAGTCTTTCAACAATGTCACCCATATACAGGAAAGGGTTGTGGCGTCATGCAGTGAGATGAGTGAGTCCTAAAGAATGAAAATCAAATCATTACCAGTGAGGATGTTTCCCTGCTGTGAAAAGAATATATATATTGACAAAAAAGTACTGAAAAAGTAGTAGAAATTAGCATATGAATTTAGACTGACTAACTCAGATCATTTCGAACTTCACAGCAGCCTGGGGACCATGGCAGAAATCTTGTCATGTATCTGGGACCAATCACAGAACGAGGAGGGAGGGCAAGACGATGACGATGACTATTGGCAAGGCCGGATTTATGCAGGGGCTGACAGGGGCTAAGTCCAGGGGCCCAGCAGGTTGAAGGGTCCCTGGGCATAAGGAGAACAGGAGAGAGTTTCTGCTCTCTTTGCAGACTCCCTCACATGTAAGGCTTCATCAGATGACTTTGTACCCGAGACCACAATCAGGAATAAACCAGGTCTAAACCAGGACTAAACCAAGACTAAACCAGGAATAAACCAGGTCTAGACCAGGTCTAGACCAGGTCTAAACCAGGAATAAACCAGGTCTAAACCAAGACTAAACCAGGAATAAACCAGTTCTAAACCAGGACTAAACCAGGAATAAACCAAGACTAAACCGGGAATAAACCAGAACTAAACCAGGTCTAAACCAGGACTAAACCAGGTCTAAACCAGGAGTAAACCAGGTCTAAACCAGGACTAAACCAGGAATAAACCAGGAATAAACCAGGTCTAAACCAGGTCTAAACCAGGACTAAACCAGGACTAAACCAGGACTAAACCAGGACTAAACCAAGACTAAACCAAGACTAAACCAGGACTAAACCAGGTCTAAACCAGGACTAAACCAGGACTAAACCAGGACTAAACCAGGACTAAACCAAGACTAAACCAAGACTAAACCAGGACTAAACCAGGTCTAAACCAGGACTAAACCAGGACTAAACCAGGACTAAACCAGGACTAAACCAAGACTAAACCAAGACTAAACCAGGACTAAACCAGGACTAAACCAGGACTAAACCAAGACTAAACCAAGACTAAACCAGGACTAAACCAGGACTAAACCAGGACTAAACCAGGTCTAAACCAGGTCTAAACAAGGTTTGCGCCATTGTCATTGAGTTGACACTGGGAAAAAATTGAATTGAACCATTAAAATGAAAAAAATCTCTGAAGGAGTACCTCCAGAACCCCCTTTTTAATATGTCCCATAGACCGACAGACAGTATATGGGGGGCCCTGAAAACACTTTAGCCCCTGGGCCCATTTTATTTAAATCCAGCCCTGGCTATTGGACATACGGAAGCTTGTGGTTCGTTTATGATACGATTGATATCCGATTGGCTGGGTGCAGACGCATAAGATTTTGTTAACATTTGTTGCGCCCAATAAACGGCTATGGACGATCGTAAACCACACCTCTCCTACGAGAAAATGAACTGGTGGTCCCCAGACTAAATATCACTTGTGATTTTAGCCTGGTGTTTGCCAGGCTAATATGGAATTAGAGCTCTAGACTCCCAAGAAGCAGAATTTATGCAGCATGACCCATGATGCACCATGAACACCAAAGAATCTGTGTGTTTTCTGATTTCTAACCCCATTGTGTCTGAACAAGGACTGCAGTGGGATACAAACGTTTTGGTGCCTCACCTGAACAATGAACTGATCAACAAAAGGCAAAACTACAGATGAGACAGTTCCATTACATTTCAAACAGAATTAAGTTTTATTTTCAACTTTTACATTTTCAAAATAACAGAAAAGGGGATAAAAAATGTGGGCGCCCTGTTCGTACTACAGCTTGTAAATGCTTTTGTAGGCCGTCCAGGAATTTTAGGCCATTCCTTCTTACAAATGTCTTCAGCCAGGCGCAACACTAAAGTAAACGAGGTATGTTTTTGTCATGGCCTTGATATAAGTTCTGTAGTTTCTTTATCATTAACATCTTACAAGATTATGTTTTGTGGCCATTGGATGTGAACCCGACCCACATAAAGCAAAAACTTGACTCAATTTGTTTTAGTATCTAGCTAACTTTAACATGCTAATGTGTGTCTAAGGTAAAATCTCAAAAGTTCTGTACATTCATTCATGATTTCTAACAAGGCTTTGACCTAAATGTTAATGATGGGTCCTGCCTCAACCGAGCTTTACCCAAATCTAAAAGCTAAAAAGAAAAGCATCAAAATAGCGAGAAAAAGAGGATGAAAAGTCAACAAAAACATGAGAAAAACACGGAAAAAAAACAAAAATGTGGCGACGTGACAAAACTTTTCCGTCACTTTTGTAGGTCTTAGCTTTCAAATGAGGCGTTACATTGTTGCTCTCCAGTCGAGAAGCTTTTAGATTTGGGTAAAGCCCAGTATAAAAAAACATGAATCTAAAAGGAATTCCGTGGAGTATGGTGTACCACAAGGTTCAATTTTGGGACCATTATTATTTATTATTTATATTAATATATCTGCAGCAGCTCACTGAGCTGAGGAGCAACAGCAGCTACAGCTGCGCTCTCAGGACCTTCTCCTGCTCTCTGTGCCCAGGGTGCAAACAGAACTGGGTAAAAAGGCCTTTAGATTTGCTGCTCCACACTCTTGGAATGAGCTACAGAAGGAGTTTCAGTTAAAAGAACTTGTATCACTTCATACTTTTAAATCACTATTGAAAAATCTAGAAACAAAGTCTTTTACATGTAGCTGTTTTATCTGAGTGTATTATCTTGATTTAAACTTTAAATTATGCAATGTTTATTTGTGATTATGTGTGTAAAATTGTAACTTGTATGTAAACCTGTTCCCCTGCATCTTGGCCAGGACACTCTTGAAAAAGAGATTTTTAATCTCAATGAGTTTTATCCTGGATAAATAAAGGACAAATAAAAATAAATAAATAATGATTTTGCTTCTGTTTCTACGACCACCTTTCCAGTTCTTTTTGCTGATGATACCAATCAAAAAAATAATAATAAAAAGCCAAACTGGGGAAAATGCACTCGTTAATGTTAAGGCGGGTGGTAAAAGATTAAAATATGTATTTGTGGAAGTCACAATTACACTAATTTGGGCCAGGCTAGTCAGAGCCCAGGGCTGTTTTTCAGTCCCAGTCCGCCCCTGGAGCAGGCTAATGGACTCTCGCCAACTTGCTAACTGTCCACATACATTAGGATCGGACGCCGCTTCTCCTATTTATTTCTATGGGTGAACCACTTAGCTTCTCTCCATGTCTCTGTATCATTGTTTGGTAGAAAATACATCCATGATTAAGCCTTTGTTAAAATAGTGGTGGAGCAGGTTGTGGCCCTTCATAGATGTTCCCAAAGATGCCGTCTGTATCTATATGTAACATGTATCAAAAACTGAAAAGATACATTCACTTTCCATGTCCCCTTATAGAATATAGTAATTGTCTGTCCCCACTTACCAATAATATAATGTCCATTCAGACACTCACACATATAATCTGAGGCAGGATGGTGATCGGTTCCTCGCTGCCACTGACAAACACCGGGAAGAGTTTCTCCTGGTGGATCTGGACAAAGCAGTGGATGCACCTGTTGGAGTCGGCGTCGTAAAAAGTCAGTTTCCGTTTGCTGCACTCCAGATGAACTCTGATCCTCCGGAGGGCGGCTCTGACCTTCAGCGCGATCCCCTTTCTCTTGTCGGCCGTGAAGGTTTTGTACTCTCCGTCCTTGAACGTGATGGACCACCACCCCGTGCTGTCGCCGACCTCGTCCTCGTCCAGTATGTAGTACGCGGAGTCGGTCACCACGCCCAGCTCCCAGTCCCCGCAGTCTCCCACCTCCACGCTCCAGCTGTGCGAGCCGGAGCCGAACCCCACGGAGCCGCGAACCATTTCCACGTTCTCAACCCGAACTCTCTCAGGGTTTCGCGGAAGCTCCTGCTCTTCTCCGAGAGTGAAACTGGTCAGATCGTTGGACAGGACGAGCTCTGGGTGGGCTGTGTTTGGGTCTAAAAGGACAGGGAAGTACTGCACCAGCTTCTTCATGTCGTTCCAAATGTTGAAGGCCACGTTGCTCAGATGTTTGGCCTGGTCGATCAGAGCTCCTGGGCCCAGCTGTGGTTCTTCATCCTGCAGAAGGCAGCGCTGCGCTCGTTCTACTGTAGCTTTGAATTTGAGCAGGAAGGAGACGTCTGGCGCTCTGAGCTGCTCCTCAGTCTCCCTGATGCTTTCTGACAGAGCTTCTATCTCTTTGCTCACGGCCTCCATCTTGTCCTTCATCTTCTGAGTCTTCCACTCCTCTTCCTCCCTCACAGCCTTCATCCGGGACTCCTCCTCCTCCACAAGGAACTGGTGAAGCTTCTCAATCTCAGTCTGGATCAACTCCTTCGCTTGCCTCGCTTGGCTTTCGATGTGACCCAAAGATAAATCGCAGTTCTTCTCAAACTGCCGAAGGAGCTTTAATTTGTCGCGCAGTAGCGTCAGACCTTCCTCCAGCTGGACTCGGAGGTCCTGCGCCGCCTCTTCTACGGGCCGGAAGCGGTGGCGTTGGTGGGTTTTCGATTCTTTGCAAACCATGCAGATCGGCAGGTGATCGTCGAGGCAGTAGAGCTGGAACTTCTGCGAGTGCAGGCTGCAGAACCCCTTCGGTTTCCTGCGCTTCAAGGCTTCAACTGCGTCGCGGAGAGCCAGGTTTCGGATCGGGTCCTTTCTCGAAACTCTCCTTTTACAAACAGGGCACGGTTTGTCCGGGTTCACCTCGAACCACTCCTTGATGCAGCCTTCGCAGAAACTGTGGCAGCACGACAAGACCACGGGGTTGTTGTAAACTTCGCGGCAAATGGAGCAAGAAACGTTCTCTAGTTGAAAAGCCATTGCTGAGACGTCTTGGTACGAGTCTCTACTGCTGCAGATGAGCACTGGCTTTTAAATACTGTAGGCGGAGTAATGTTAAGTCATTTCTGGGAAACAGCAAACGGCTTCTTGAACATCCAATCGTATAATTATATCTTTTTACGACAGCTAAAATTAATCTCCACATTGTTGCTCTTACTTCTGTTATTATTGCGTGACGTTAAGCTTAAGGTGTAACCAGTAAACGCTGCCAGAACAGATAATAAAAAGCTGACAAGTTTAGTCAAACAGGTTTTAAACAATAGAAAAGGCACTGATGTTGCATGAAAACAAATTTGAATATCCAGTTTCAATGTGTATTCAATTGTGAAGTATGATCAGTACAATGGTTGTTCCTTAATAACCAAGTGCTACGTTTAGATGTTCATTCTGAGTCTCCATAAAAATGAAGCTGAAAATGAATCTGCTCTAACAATAACCACAGCAGCATCTCGAGTTATTTTAAATATGCAACCTCGGACCAATCAGATTGTCCGTTTCGATGTGACGCATCTCACGAAGCATGTGTCGGTGAAAATAATAAACAAAGCAAAACAATATTACAGCCTGGAGCTACGGCAGAGGGCCGGGAATTCACCGAACAGACCACGGTCACAAAACAAAAATCCAAAATGACAGAGAGTCATAAAACATGAGCAGTTAATAAAATCACTCAAATGAAATGATGATGTGGTCCGTAAACCCTGATCCTTTGGGGTTTTGAGTCTTGTTACAGGACAGATATGTTTCGAAGGGGGTGGCTCTATAGAGACAACTAACTCTTTCTACTCTGGGTTTATTATTGTTATTCTTAGAGCTTAGATCTTGGCATTTGGTGCAGATTTGGGAACAACCCACTCTGAGTCTCTGAGTCTCTGTGACCTGACTTATTATTACGTCACGCAATAATAACAGAAGTAAGAGCAACAATGTGGAGACTAAATTTAGCTGTCATAAAAAGATATAATTATATGATTTACATCCATTTCTCAAAGTGAATTGACTACAGGGGTTACAGCCTATATGCCAGTGTGATACCTAATTTGAAAGCCAAGACCTTCCAGTTTCTATAAATATGTGTGAAACAGAGCTTGCGTTACATTTGTCGTTTTTTAACTCTGATTATATTCTGATTAGGGTTAACTATAACCCAACCCGAGCCTCCTGATCGGCTTCATAAAAGTTGTGTTGAAAGGTCAAAGGTTAATCCATCTCAGGAACTCGGGCATTAAAGTGATCTCCCAGTGGAAAGCACCAGATGAGGTGGCGTTCATGTACAATTTTCTACTCAGCAAGCGGCATTTACTATAATTATGAGACCACATGAAGGCAGCACAAACAGCACATGACACAACCACGACAAGGCCAGGACGTACTTGGGAACCTGCCAGGTTTAGTCCACTGTCTGTTTATGTATTGTTATTGTTGTAAATAATAATTATTATTTTTTTTTTAAAGTAACCAGTCAATGCTCCAAACTCACACACAATAACTTACAATTACAGTAAATGAACAATACATTTTTAAATAAATAATAAAATGTGATCAAGAACATTAAAGGGACTATATGGAGTTTAAAAATGTTAAAATTAAAGGTCCTATATCATGCAAAATCGACTTTTTGGAGCTTTTAGCCATGTTGTTATGCTATTTCCTTATCAAAAACACCCCCAGAGTGGTTTGTGGCTTCATTCACGCAGCTCTCAGTAATCCTCCTGAATCCTGCTCTCTGAGCAGCTGCTCCTCCCTCTCCTGGTGAACGGCTGAGTGTTCAGTTGTGTCGTAACAGCGGAACGGAAATGCTCGACGTCTGTAATGTAATGTCTTAATTCTATGCTTACGGACGGATTTTAATTTGTAAAACAGCGTTTTCATTATTTCTGTCGTAAGAGAGAAACAAAGAGTAAAAAATGTTTAAAAAAATAATAATAAAAAAAAAAAAAATGTTTAAAAAAAAAAAGGAAGTGCCCGAAGTGCTTCCAGGTCAGCTGTGGCCAAAACAAACACATCGCGTCTGAACAGATCAGTCATGTTTGCGCTGCAGCTGAAGATGGAGCTCGTTACCTACTCTGGACACCTGTTTTTTATTCTTAACTAACGATAATGTCACGGACGGAGAAAAAGAAGCGCGTTTGGCTGCGAGGACGAGGAGTTTATATTCAACCCTTTTCAGGAAGAGGCCACTCAGCTGTTTTTTTCTCCGGGATTCAGCGACTATCACCAAAATATTGTTTTTCTGTGACTGTCTCTGATGGATGTTTGGTGAACCTTCGCCTGAACCAAAGTGGATTAACTTTTATAACCAACGCAAGTCCCACAATGTAAACAGCGATGGAGCAGAGGGTGAGTCAATCCAAACGCGGGTTAGCATATTAGCTTGTGTGTTAGCATATTAGCTTGTGTGTTAGCATATTAGCTTGTGTGTTAGCCATTTATGAAGCTGTGTTGCAGATGTCAACTCCGTATAACTGCATCGTGAAGTATCTTCACTTATTGCTGTTTATTTATATTACGGTAAAGTATGTGCGGAGAGAGGGGGCGGAGTTAACTGAATCGAAGCGTTGTGTCTTCCGGGTTTGAAAAATACCTCCAGAAAACACTTATATTTATCACAAAAATGAGTGCTCCATAATGGTAGAGGTACAATATATCATATACATGCCTATACTTAACTTTGGAATGGCTAAAATAGCATGATATAGATCCTTTAAGTATTTTCCTCCCTCTACATGTTCCATCAATGTCCTAATGTGTAGAATGAGCCCAGACCTGTTCACCACAACCTAATATAGAAGCTGCAGTTACGCGTCAGACCTGAGGTGGCAGTAGTGAGCATAAAATGACCAACTTGCATCGAGCCCCTTTCATACAAATCAGAAAAAAGTCCTGACATGAAAATTTTAATGATACAAAAGTATGTTTTCTCCCCTTAACGCAGGTGTTGTCCCACCAAACTGAGAAGAATTACAAAAACTTGACATCCTGTTACTCAGGCAGTTGATTTGTTTAAGTTCGTTACCGCGGCAACACAGCTCCCTCTTTCCCACAGTCTGCTGCTGCTGTGTGAAGCTAACGACTGTGATTTTAATCCTTTTAGACACAGAACAGGTGAGTAAATGTGAGTAATTTCTTTCATAACTGTTTTATAATGTTGTTTAACACATTTTTAAGGATTTGTTTTCATTACTGTTGGGCTTAGTCACGATTAAGGTGAAGTTAGAATCTCTCAGGAGCTAAAGGCTAATTAGCAGTTAGCTCAACTGGAGAGTAACTGTTTCTGTAGCAGCGTAAATATGAGAAAGTAGCATTTATGTGAGCGCTTTAGCTCTATTTGACAGGAGAGTAACATGTAAATGATGAAACCTCATAGTTATGAGTTAAAAATGTGTGAAGGCCAAACGTTCAGAGCTTTTGTGAACGAGCGTCTGGCTGCGGCGGCTGGAGAGACACGTGCGCTGTTTGAAAGGACGACAGCGGAGTGTGAGGAGGAACTGCGTCGCTCCCAAGACGAGAACCGGAGGAAACAGCGGCTCCTGGACCCGATACTGAGCCCGAGAGTCGTACTGGTCAGAGTGGACGCTGGTCAGAGTTTGAAACGGGAAATCACCGAGACCTCACGGATCAAAGAGGAGCCAGAAGAGCAGAGCGTCACACGGGAGGAAGAGCAGCTGCCAGTGTAGGCTCACACACTTTCAAACACGTCTCAGCCACATTATTGTTCACTTTATTCATATTTAAATCATGTTTCAGGTGTTTCCCAGAGTCCAGTGCTGTGAGCGTGAAGAGAGAAGAGCCCTCCCCGCTTCCACAGAGACAAACTGAGCGCGGGAACATCAGCTCAGAGCCACATTTCCGCTCAGAGACGGAGGGACACACTGAGCACTCGTCTGACACTGACGACGATGATGAAGAACCTCCATTCAGCCGCTCAGACGCACAGATGGAGACAGAGGCTGATGGAGATCACCACAACCAGGTCCAGAGCAGAGACAGAAGCACCAAAGTCTCCGCCCAAAACAAGTCTGACCCAGAGACGAGCGCGACGGTCGACAACGGAGAGACGTCTGGAGCTGACGGAGGAGACGAGAAGAAGAAGCACCGCTGTCATGTTTGTGACAAGACATTTAGGCGAAAATATGTTTTAACAAGACACATTAGAGTGCACACAGGGGAGAGGCCTCACAAGTGTTCAACATGTCAGAAAACATTTAACCAAGTTGGTACTTTAATTTCACATAGAAGAACACACACAGGGGAGAGGCCTTACAGCTGTCAGGTCTGTGAGAAAAAGTTTACACACCTCAATAACCTCAAGACACATAGACAAACACACACTGGAGAGAAACCACACAGCTGTTCAATCTGTAATAAAAGATTTGCCCAAAAGTGTAATTTAGATGTTCATAGAAGAACACACACAGGAGAGAGGCCTTACAGCTGCGCAGTTTGTCAGAAATCATTCACCAAGAGAAGTCATCTGAAAAGACACATGAAAACTCACAGAGCTTGAACACATTTCACTGATTGTTGAATATGAAAAAAATGAACGTTACTCGATGCAAACTCTCCGTTTAGTTTTTTTGCATGATTTACGAATTAAATAACTTTTTATCTTATGTCTTCCGAAAGAAATTGATTTGTAGAATTACAAGTGATGACATTTTTTCTTTAATTGACAAAAAATCGTTTGACTTTTTCCAACCCGCTTTTGAAAATAACTTTAAACAACCTTTAAAATGTGTGTTTTTTGTTCATATAAAGATTTAGAATTATTCATAAATGACTGTAAATATGTTGAAGTTATTACATCAGAAACTTTCAAATGTATTAAATATAATTGTTTATGGAGACTTGAAAAATCTTCACGTGTTTCAAAATATTGTACATTTGTATCTTTGCTTTAGTTGTGAATAAAATATGTTGAAGAACCTCATCTCTGCTGTCTATTATGCACTAAACTATCATCTTTTCACAAATAGACACAATTCTAAATCTTTCCGTTTTCATTTTGAATGAAGTTGGAAGGGATTATTTCAGGGAAGGGATTATTCAAGTTTTATTTCAATGAAACATGAAGTGGAGATAAAAGTGTTATAGGTAAAGGGAGGAGGCCACACTTTAGGATAGAACTGGCACTCGTTCATGGCTAGGGCTATAAACTTATCAGGTTGCCCAGATGTTTGGCCTGGTCGATCAGAGCTCCTGGGCCCAGCTGTGGCTCCTCCTCCAGCAGGGGGCAGCGCTGCACTCTCTCCACTGCAGCCTTGTATTTGAGCAGGAAGGAGACGTCTGGCGCTCTGAGCTGCTCCTCTGTGGCTCTGATGCTTTCTGACAGAGCTTCTATCTCTCTGCTCACTGCTTGAGTAAATAAAGGCCCTGGCCTATATTAGAGCATTTACGGTGTTTGCATACTGACTATCCCGAGCACTTTGCAAATGTTCAGTACCTTAGACTGGGAACATGTAAAAGGGGATTTTAAACCATGATATAAAGTTACAAGATTCTTTTAAGAGAGATTTGTGCCACATGTAAGACTGCTAAAGGAGTTTTTTTTAATGTGATTTCAAGAATGATGAGAATGACAATGAAAAACAAAATGATGTTGGATACGAGACACTGTCTGTGCAAATGAAATCTCTGTTTCAAAAGAGAAGAGCATAAAGGTGAAGGTTCACTCTACATTGTGTCCAAAGCAGAAAATGACCTCAGAGCAAACACATGTACACTGGTCTGCAAAAGGAATGGAGTCAAATGAAAAATGGACAAAATAAACACTGACAATTTCAAAAATCATGAAAACATGCTGCTGAATGTGCTGTGGAAGATCAAAACAAAAATCTAGAAATATACCTTTAATGCCCATTTGAAAAAAAACGGTATTGTTTTCAGTGACGTTTAAAGGAACAGGCCCCGTTTTTACATTCTGAGATCTGTTCTTACCTGAGCTTAGAGGAGTTGACACGTACCCGTCTGGTCTTTGTGCCCGTGGAAGAGCTTGGTCGCTTCTAACTTCAACCCCGTTTGGAGCTAAAGGAATATACTGGGAGAGGCCAAATCCTAACAACATCTTTGGTCTGAGTGCAGGCACAAAGCCCGAGACAGGTACGTCAGGTAAGAACATATCTCAGTATGGAAAAACGGTGGCCTGTTCCTTTAAGGCCTTAAATGTGGCACAATTCCTATAATGACCCAGAAAAGTCGGGGAGACACTGGCACATAATCTGTCGTTCTCTATGTAAATCTAACTTCAGTGAAAATAAAGGTGGGACGGGGACAAAGGTCTAAAGGGACAGGTGGTCGCCCGTATTCAATATGCCTATAATAAAAAAAACTTTTCGAATCTACAAAGAAACTTCTAAGTAATACTGTCTTTACTGACTCTAAATGGTGCTTTTACTTCCGCAGCTCAAACGGCCTGTTGGAGGTTTTAGGCGGTGCGTGGAATGTAACGCTGCCATCTAGTGGTGAACCAGAGAGATACACAATAATGTAACCGGGAGTCTCTCATCTGCAAACTCACATGTAAAGTCCACACAGAACTCAAAACAGACATGAACGAACAACTTGAAATGTGAATAAGAAACATTAAATGACAAGAAAATAATCCAGAACTACATGAAACAAGAAATGATCCGAAGCAGCACTTATTCAATCCAAACCTTTATTAGTCATTTATACAAGGCATTTTACAATAATTAAAAATGTCAATAGACCCTTCACCTGTGGTTAGACAACATATTTCTTTCATTAGGCGAGACACTGCAGGTGAATAGGGAAAAAATTTATATTTACAGATATCAATTTGAAACTTTTGCTGTCGATCACTGGCATAAATGTGAGAAAAAAATACATTGCAAGTTTTCTGTCATTTTATCTATTCATATAAGAACAAGGTGTTTTATGCCTAAAAATGCCCCAAATTTCCCATCTTTTCGGCGACGAAATCTGAATAATGGATAGAGCTACATTCAAATGTATGGTTTCATTTTATTGATGAATGAGTTACCAAGACTTTTTCAGAGGGGATTTTGGATTTCTTGTTTAGTTTTAAAATAAGCTGTTTTTTAGTGGAAAAATTTGTAAAAAACAAAATTTTCGCCTTATTTTTTGACATTCAAAACTCAATAAATGGGGCTAAGGATTAAATAATAAAAAATCCCTCTGAAAAAATCTTCCAAATATTGTTCAGTCCAAGGCTGGAAAATTTGAAGTCTTTAGGTCCGACTTTAGGTCCATATAAGTCTATGGGGGAACATTGAATCAGCGCAATATTTAAACATGTTTTTGTGAAGATTAGGCATATTTTCTGTTTCTGGGTGAAAGCTTGTATGTTCAGAGACCAATTTGGCCAAAAACCTGAAAACTGAAAAAAATTAGTTTTGCCTGTATATTGTACCCTTAAGCGGTACAATATTCAAATTTGTATAAAACAAATACATTCACATGTGTTAGAACTGATTTCTTTACAGCCTTTCACACATGCAAATTAAAATCAGTGACATTTTTTTAGATCAATTATTTCTAAAGCTCAAAACTAGCTTTAGTTCATGAAAACAAACACCACCATTAACATTCAGTTCCCTTAGATACTTATTACAGACAGGTTTTATATTTATTTAAATGCGCTACAAGTTTATCTTCTTGGCCCCCACCTGAACCAAAAACCGTGTCTCCAGTTTGGCTTTACCCAAATCTCAAAGCTTCTTGACAACAAAGCAACAAAAAGACGATGAAAAAGTGACACAAGTGCTGCGAAAATGCAACAAAAAAGCCACAATAGAGCAACAGAAAAGCGACAAAAATGAAACAAAAGAACGATGATAATGTGGCCAAAATGTGACAACAAAAGCATGAGAGTCTGATGTGCGTCGTTCATCTTATGTGACACAACAGGCCGGGCCCCTGACAACGACGACTGATGCAATAAATGATACAGTGTTTATGTTCACAAAGTTACTGCAGATCACATGTACAGTATGTGGAGGAAATATTCATCACAAATCTTTGTTAGTCCTCACAGAGTTACATTCATTTCAATTTGCAGCTCTCTGTTAAGGGGAGACACTACAGGCAAAACTCATTTTTTTTTTCAGTTTTCAGGTTTTGGGCCAAATTGGTCTCTGAACATACAAGCTTTAACCCGGAAAAAGAAAATATGACTAATCTTCACAATAACATGTTTAAATATTGCGCTGATTCAATGTTCCCCCATAGACTTATATGGGAGAACACAATTTCAAGGGCCTTTTTCTCAAAAGACATTTTTCTGTCATTGTGGCGACACTATGTCCACGTCAGTCGGACCTAAAGACTTCAAATTTTCCAGCCTTGGACTGAACAATATTTGGAAGATTTTTTCAGAGGGATTTTTTATTATTTAATCCCTAAGCCCCATTTATTGAGTTTTGAATGTCAAAAAATAAGGCGAAAATTAAATTTTTACAAATTTTTCCACTAAAAAACAGCTTATTTTAAAGCTAAACAAGAAATCCTAAATCCCCTCTGAAAAAGTCTTGGCAACTCATTCATCAATAAAATGAAACCATAAATTTGAATGTAGCTCTGTCCATTATTCAGATTTTGTCGCCGAAATGATGAGAAATTTGGGGCATTTTTAGGCATAAAACACCTTGTTCTTATATGAAAAGATAAAATGGCAGAAAACTTGCAATGTATTTTTTTGTCACATTTATGCCAGTGATCGACAGCAAAAGTTTCAAATTGATATCTGTAAATATACATTTTTTCCCCTATTCACCTGCAGTGTCTCGCCTTAAAGGCCCTTCACCTAAAGTCTGTCAAAGATTCAGAAAGATTGAAATGCTTCAGATGAGAGCCACAAGTATCTTTTTCACTAGTTTTGCCTCATTCGTTTTTAAGTCAGATTTCCTGTGGCAGGATTCTGATCGGGTATTTACCTTCGATAACGAAAAGTGGACGCAGTTTCTTCCTACTGATCTGTGTGAATTTGTGCACGTGAGTGTTAGAGTCTAAGTCATGAAAACTCATTTCACGTTTGTCAAAGTCCAGACAAACTCTGATCTTTTGAGGTTTTGAGACGAGATTGAGACAAATATGTATATGTTTATATCCTGCTTCATATTTACCATCTGAGAATCCCATACACCACTCCTCAACATCCTCTTTCTTGAATCCCTCCGCAAATGGATCAGTAATCACTCCAAGGGCCCACACTTCATTGTCTCCCACGTCCACGTCCCAACTGTGGGAACCAGAGTCAAACACTTCAGATCCAAACGCTGCACCTCCATCGTCCTGAAGTGACTCTTGGTCTGATTTTTTCTCTTTAAATCTAAAACTGGTCAGATCGTCCGACAGAACCACAGCTTCGGCCCTATTTGGATCCAGAATGACTGGCGTGAACTGCACCAGCCTCTTCATGTTGGTCCAGATGTTGAAGGTCAGGTTGCCCAGATGTTTGGCCTGGTCCATCAGAACCTCTGGGCCCAGATGTGGCTCCTCCTCCAGCAGGGGGCAGCGCTGCACTCTCTCCACTGCAGCCTTGTATTGGAGCAGGAAGGAGACGTCTGGCGCTCTGAGCTGCTCCTCTGTGGCTCTGATGCTTTCTGACAGAGCTTCTATCTCTCTGCTCACGGCCGCCATCTTGTCCTTCATCCTCTGAGTCTTCTGCTCCTCTTCCTCCCTCAGAGACTTCATCCTGGACTCCTCTTCCTCCACAAGAAACTGGTGAAGCTTCTTAAACTCAGCCTGGATGAGTCCCTCTGTTTTACAGAACTGATTTAGAATTTGATCTGCTTTTTCCTCAAACTCTTTCTTAAGGTTCTTGGCCTTCTGTAGGTTTTCCTTTAGAGGCAGGAGAGACTTGTCCAGCTCGTCTCTCAGATCCTGAGCTGCTTCTACTATGGGCCTAAAGCGGTGGCCTTCATGGACTTTGGAGTCTCGACACACCACACAGACCGGCTGCTGGTCAGTCAGACAGAACAGTTTGAGTCTCTCTGAGTGCACTCCACACTCCTGCTCTTCTGGAGTCTTCTGCTCTCTTTGCTGGACATAGGCCTCACACAGGTTTCTCAGAGCCAGGTTTCGTGGCGGGTCACTCCTGGAGGATGTTCTCTTACAAACCGGACAGTCCTGTGTGGGCTTCTCCCTCCACCAGCTCTTCAGGCAGTCTTTACAAAAGCTGTGGCTGCAGGACAGAACCACAGGCTCCTTAAACACCTTGTGACAGATCGAGCAGGAGAGGTCTTCTTCTGACGACATTGTGAAGTTAAAACCTGCAGGCAAGAATAACAGCTATCAATACCTCTTTTTTTATTTTGTCTCTGTCAAACCATAAACAAACTCACCTCAGTCGATGGCAGGGAACGAAGCCGATGTTGTTTGACTGAGCTCCAGCTTAAACATAAAGAGACACAGGTTTATGAGCAGCTTTGACAAAACTTTGTGCTGATATAATTCCTAATCTCTTGGAGTCTGGACCTTGTACATCCACAATAAAACAATACATTGAGTTCAAAGGTTGAAACTCCTGCATGTAGGTTTTCTGTCACACTGTTAGACTCTGTGTCTCAATCGCAACAGAAAATGTCACTTCACGTAGCTTTAAAATTCAAATGGTGCTTCTCCTGCCATGTTTTTTAATTTTAATAATTCAGATCAGTGCTCCAGTCACTGTTGAGAGTGTTGTGTGTCCGAGCATTTCACAATACACACAGTGAGTATTCAGTGACTGAGTCATGAATAATAAAATAACAATAGTCAAGGCAAAAAAGGCACATTTTACAGGAAGAACATACAAGAAGCCGTGCCCGGGATTCAAAGCGAGGACCTTCCTGCTGTGGGACCAGAGTGCTAACCACTATGCCACCGCTTTTGTGACAAAAAAATAGTTTTGTCTGCAGTGTCTTCCCTTAAGAGAATGCTTTCTAAACAGCAGAACTTCATACCTGTAAAGTCGTCCACATTTCTTATTATCAGGTATTGTGTTGTCTGTTTCTATAATATAACTCGGCTCGTGGCCAAGATGTCAGTGCCGCCAGTGTAGGTGTGCCAGCCAATATAAAACCTCCTCTATCGTATATGTTGAATAACAAGTTCAGCATGAATCATGTTCATTTTAATAGTGAGAACTCAAAAGGCTATGGTTTTGACATGATGCTTAACTGCATTTTTCAAAACTTAAAGAAAACTACAGCATTCTCCACAGCTCAAGAAAACTGACTAAACCAACCACAATCACATAAAACTTCAATCCAGACATTATTTTGACCATTAAAAAGAAGATAATGGTTGAATAATCGATTGGAAACTAAGTAGAGAGTATTGTCAGTTAAGAAGTATTGAAGTTCACTTGGTGTTCAGGACCACGGTGGTCAATGCAGAGAGACAACCGGTGCATTTAAGAAAGGTTTTAACTGGACCCCACATTTTTATTTAGACTTAAAAGCTCAATGCAGCTCCGACTCACAGAAAAATGTTTATATTTACAGTCTCTGTGCCATCACTCCATCCATCCATCACTCCATCCATCCATCCATCCATCCATCCATCCATCACTCCATCCATTAACTTCCGCTTTATCCGGGGCCGGGTCGCGGGGGCAGCAGTCTCAGCAGAGATGCCCAGACCACAAGGCTTCGCCCCATTAGGACATGCCTGGAGCACCTCCCGCAGGAGGCGGCCAGGAGGCATCTGAAACAGAGCCCCGAGCCACCTCAGCTCCTTTCAATGTGAAGGAGCAGCGACTCTACTCCGAGCTCCACTCGGGTAACTGAGCTCCTCACCCGATCTCGGAGGGTGCGCCCAGCCACCCTGCGAAGGAAACTCATTTCGGCCGCTTGTATTCGCGATCTTGTCCTTTCGGTCATGACCCAAATCTCATGACCATAGGTGAGGGTGGGAACGTAGATCGATCGGTAAATCGAGAGCTTTGCCCCGACTGAGCTCCCTCTTCACCACGACAGACCGATACAGCGACCGCATCACTGCTGACGCCGCACCGATCCGTCTGTCGATCTCACGCTCCATCCGTCCCTCACTCGTGAACAAGACCCCGAGATACTTGAACTCCACTTGAGGTAAGGACTCCCCACCGACCTGTAGAGGGGAAGCCACCTTTTTCCGGTGGAGAACCATGGCCTCAGATTTGGAGGTGCTGATCCTCATCGCGGGCGCTTCACACTCGGCTGCAAACCGCCCCAGAGCAGCTGAAGGTCCTGGTCTGATGAAGCCAACAGAACAACATCATCTGCAAACAGCAGAGATGAGACCCTGAGGCTCCCAAACCGGACGCCCTCCGGCCCCTGGCTGCGCCTAGAAATTCTGTCCATAAAGGTAATGAACAGAACCGGTGACAAAGGGCAGCCCTGGGGGGAACCAACACGCACTGGAAACAGGTCTGACTCAATGTGTGCCAATTCAACAAAAAGCTTGAGGGTCAAAAATGTATCAAAGCACCACATTTGGCCAGGAGCCGCACTTTGGGTGCATTTGGGAGTTGTTGGGACGGAGTGTTATGAATCCACCATGGAAATCTGCCATGTTTGTGAGCACAAGGAACAACTCCATTATCTGCTGAGTCACGACGGGTAAATACATGTAGCTCACTGTAGTGCCCATGTGTTTAATGTGAGCAATAACTCCAGTATTTCACCCTTTAACATGTCCATTACTTTATTATTGCTGTAAATCCCATGATGCTTCGCGATGTGACGTCACAATGCTGAACTCTAAGAACTTAGGACACTACAGTCAGCAGCTAAAAGAGTTGTCCCAGGGCTCTTTTCAACAATTTGTTTTTAGTCAATGTAATGGTGGATTTCAACCTTTTTTGCCGATTCCCAATAGTTCCTGGATCCTTTACCAGCCCTAAATATTCAAATAGGAGAATCAAATGAAGAATGTCTAAAAGCAGAGGTGGATTGTACTCACTTACATTTATTCAAGTTGTCTCTGGTTCCTGTTCAGCCGTCCGTCCTCCTTGATCTGACGAATGGATTAACTTAATGGACGGGCACTGGCAGTGGCACCTTCAGAGCAGGAATGAGCTGGTCCTTCACCCTCACTGCTGGCACACTGTTCATTATTCACTATGTTTCCTTTGATGCACATTTCAAAACTATCTGCATCTCATACTTTGAGCTTTAAGAGCTGCTGAAACAAGTGAATTTGTCCACTGTGGGATCATTAAATGCCACAGGATTTGTAAAGCTGTGAAATGTTGGTTCATCTCTTTCTCAATGACGACCTTTTAGCTGCTCAGTGCAAAAAAAGTGAAGTTTGTTTATGTCAAAATCTCAGATGGACGACAGAGGACATGCCTTTCTTTAAGAGAGTCACTATTTTTCAAACAAATAAGAGAAGATCCACAAATATATAATGTTGAGTCTGATTGCTTTTGTGTTAGATTTACACAAATTCTGCTGAAGCTCTAGTTCCCAAACTGCACAGATCTAACAGTCGACCCCATGAAAGGTTAAGGAGTTAGTTGCTAGTGTTAGTGCTTAGAGGCTATAATTTGATGGTTTCAGACGCAGCCTCTGTCTTAACTGACTCTAAATGGTGCTTTTACTTCCGCAGCTCAAACGGCCTGTTGGAGGTTTTAGGCGGTGCGTGGAATGAAACGCTGCCATCTAGTGGTGAACCAGAGAGATACACAATAATGTAACCGGGAGTCTCTCATCTGCAAACTCACATGTAAAGTCCACACAGAACTCAAAACACATGAACTAACAACTTGAAATTTGAATAAGAAACATTGAATGATAAGAAAATAATCCAGAACTACATGGAACAAGAAATGATCCAAAGCAGCACTTATTCAATCCAAACCTTTATTAGTCATTTATACAAGGCATTTTACAACAATTAAAAATGTCAAAGACACTGCAGGTGAATAGGGAAAAAATGTATATTTACAGATATCAATTTGAAACTGTTGCTGTCGATCAATGGCATAAATGTGAGAAAAAAATACATCTCAAGTTTTCTGTCATTTTATCTTTTCATATAAGAACAAGGTGTTTTATGCCTAAAAATGCCCCAAATTTCCCATCTTTTCGGCGACGAAATCTGAATAAAGGATAGAGCTACATTCAAATGTATGGTTTCATTTCAACAAGTCCTCCAAATCCATACGACACAAGTGGTCGTTTGTCTTATTCCTTAATTACGACCATATAAGACGTTTACTAAAACAGCGCCCCCAAGCTCCCATTGAGGGTATGTACATTTACATTACATTTAACCCAATTCAGAAACGACTTTATTTTACGTAGTGTTTTGCGATGACGATTCCAAAACACAAACGCAAAGAAATAAATCACAAACTGGCAAAATGAGCCCCACATGCAATAAGTAAAGCAGCCCCAGATCTACAGCCCCGCCACACCTGTGGAGGAGCTGAACGTCCAGCGGTGCCAAAGGCTCTCCAAGCGCGCTCTGCGCTATTACGCATCACACCTCCCCAACCGCAGCAGCGGCGACTTTTCACCATCCTCATCATTTATTACATTATATGTGTGGGCTATAGGTTATCGCCATTTTACTCACAACAGCGACACCAAAGCACAACTCACCATTGACGCCTTCGTTTCTTCTCCTCCATATGCGTCAATGCCAACTCCATAAACTCTCCTGTCCGCTTCCATCTCTGTCCTCAAACGTCCTCGTGTCTCAGACTCCGTGTCTCCCGTACGTCCGGTGGTCCGGTGACCGCGGCGAGACTCGGGTCCGCCCCGGGTTCCAGGGCGCATGATGCAGGGAAACACCGCTGTCACCCCGACAAAGTCGGGCCTCGGCTCCGCTGCTGTTCTCCACAAAGTCCCGCATTTCTTTCAGAGTTCCTCTTGAAAACGTGCAGCCAAATGTCCTGATCAAACTGAGCTCGTTCATTTCTCCGCAGTTTCGTCATTTAAAATATAAAACATTACAGCTGTGTTTAGCTCGCGGGTTTTTCCAACTAGATTTGACGGACACTCGCTCTGTCCAATGAAAACACGTGAATCAGCTCGAGGGCGTTTGGGCAGGTGAGCCTGCGCTCTGATTGGCTGAAGGGTCTGCTACGTCATATCCAGTAATATTTGTTAATAATTATCATCATTATATTATAAACAATCTGAAATAAACTGTTATAGAGCAATTCCTCTGATGTCTGTGATTTATATGAACAATGTTACACATTTTATTATTTTTCTATTCAAAATAAATGTCTTTGTCATAATAATCATTCTACCCATATGTGTTTCTATGACATAATGGGCTAAACGCATGAGTGCAGATAAAGGTTAAGATCATTTATGTGTCATTACAAAATGTGTCTCTGCATGTGGCCCCTCCTTCGACTGAGGCGAGCCGTCAGGAGCAGTGGGCAGGAGCGTGTAGCATCTGGGGACCATCTCCAGATGTGGAGCCAGGCTGATGGTCAGAATCACCTGCTGGAGGATTCACCTAATGCACATGTTTTATGTTTAAAGCAAATGTAATAGAGACACTGCAGATGTGGCACTTTGTGTTCAGTGTGAATGTTTCGTCATGTCTGATTGTGTGTGCGCAGATGAGCGGCACTGTCGCCAAGAAAAAAGACAAATCCCCCTCTGGGGCTAAAGACGTTTATCTTATCTTATCTCTTATCTTTTGTTGGGGTGCAGATGAATTCCACACTGAAAGGGAATTTAACCCAGGACCCTCTTGCTGTGAGGCCAGAGCACCAACCACTCAGCCACATGTGCCGCCCATCATGTAAATCATACAGACGACTGTCACATGTGTTTTAATAAAATATAGAAATGTAAACATGACTTTATCAAATAGTAATGAGGAGGTTGCATTATTTCTGATCTGTTTTGTGCAGAGGAACATCATCATCATTCCCTATCATGTAAACATCTAATGAACAGCTGCAGGGACAGATGTGCTTCATGGAGTTCTGGACAGTCCAATTGTGTCCAGTTCTTTAGGTTCCTTTGTGAGCCGGTGTACGACACTGAGATGGTCAAATGTACACGCTCACTTTTATGTTACATGACTTAACACTGGTGATCCACATGTGGCTGTGGCTTCTCCTGTGAGCTCCACCGACATCACATATGATCAACCAACACACACATGCACCACATGGATGTGCGAACCCTCACGGTCCAGATGAAACGTGACATGATGAAAACTATAAGAATTATGTTTTTGTTTCTTAATTTTATCATAACCCCTGAGTAAATGTTTGTCTAATTAAGGTTTAGTGTTGATAAAGCAGAGAAAAAACATAAAACAATGTTGAAAATTCTGATATGTGTAAAAAAATACCCCAGAAAAAAATAAATCACAATTATTTAGTAGTTATTAGTAGTATAGTACACAATACTATATACTACTATACTATAGTAGTATAGTTTGCCGCTTGCAGATTTACTCAGTAAAAAGAGAACTACACTCGAGTACAGATACTACTTCAAAATAATATTACTTGAGTAAAAGTAAAAAACTCAAAAAACAAATAAAAATATAAATAAATGGATCCCAGAAAGAATAGTTATTGCTGCGGTAAATATATAAATGCAGAAGTAGTAGATAATAAGAAATGTACAAATAAATAAATCAAATCAAATACATAAACCCCTTTCTTTTTTCTTCCCTCCTGTGCACCTTTTGCTATAGGGTTAAATCCTGCTTTAGTCCAGATAAATCACAGACATCAGAGGAAATGCTTTACAACAGTTTATTTCAGATTGTTTATAATATAATGATGATAATTATTAACAAATATTACTGGATATGACGTAGCTGACTCTTCAGCCAATCAGAGCCAGGCTCACCTGCCCAAACGCCCTCGAGCTGATTCACGTGTTTTCATTGGACAGAGCGAGTGTCCGTCAAATCTAGTTGGAAAAACCCGCGAGCTAAACACAGCTGTAATGTTTTATATTTTTATCCTTAAATGACGAAACTGCGGAGAAATGAACCACATCAGTTTGATCAGGACATTTGGCTGCACGTTCTCCAGAGGAACTCTGAAAGAGATGCGGGACTTTGTGGAGAACAGCAGCGGAGCCGAGGCCCGACTTTGTCGGGGTGACAGCGGTGTTTCCCTGCATCATGCGCACTGGAACCCGGGGCGGATCCGAGGATCGCCGCGGTCACCGGACAACCGGACGTACGGGAGACACGGAGTCTGAGACACGAGGACGTTTGAGGACAGAGATGGAAGTGACAGGAGAGTTTATGGAGTTGGCATTGACGCATATGGAGGAGAAGAAACGAAGGCGTCAATGGTGAGTTGTGCTTTGGTGTCGCTGTTGTTGTGAGTAAAATGGCGATAACCTATAGCTCACACATATAATGTAATAAATGATGAGGGTGGTGACCTGTAGCCGCTGCTGCGGTTGGGGAGGTGTGATGCGTAATAGCGCAGAGCGCGCTTGGAGAGCCTTTGGCACCGCTGGACGTTCAGCTCCTCCACAGGTGTGGCGGGGCTGTAGATCTGGGGCTGCTTTACTTATTGCATGTGGGGCTCATTTTGCCAGTTTGTGATTTATTTCTTTGCGTTTGAGTTTTGGAATCGTCATCGCAAAACACTACGTAAAATAAAGTCGTTTCTGAATCGGGTTAAATGTAATGTAAATGTACATACCCTCAATGGGAGCTTGGGGGCGCTGTTTTAGTAAACGTCTTATATGGTCGTAATTAAGGGATAAGACAAACGACCACTTGTGTCGTTTTCTGTTGGAGGACAGTCTCTTTCATTTTATTGATGAATGAGTTGCCAAGACTTTTTCAGAGGGGATTTTGGATTTCTTGTTTAGTTTCAAAATAAGCTGTTTTTTATTGGAAAAATGTGTAAAAAATTAAATTTTCGCCTTATTTTTTGACATTCAAAACTCAATAAATGGGGCTTAAGGGTTTAAATAATAAAAAATCCCTCTGAAAAAATCTCCCAAATATTGTTCAGTCCAAGGCTGGAAAATTTGAAGTCTTTAGGTCCGACTGACGTGGACATAGTGTCGCCACAATGACAGAAAAATGTGTTTTGAGAAAAAGACCCTTGAAATTGTGTTCTCCCATATAAGTCTATGGGGGAACATTGAATCAGAGCAATATTTGAACATGTTATTGTGAAGATTAGGTATTTTTTTTTGTTTCCGGGTGAAAGCTTGTATGTTCAGAGACCAATTTGGCCCAAAACCTGAAAACTGAAAAAAATTAGTTTTGCCTGCAGTGTCTCCCCTTAAGCGATACAATATTCACATTTGTGTAAAACAAATACATTCACATGCATTAGAACTGATTTCTTTATAACCTTTCACCCATGCAAATTAAAATCAGTGACATTTTTTAGATCAACTATTTCTAAAGCTCAAAACTAGCTTTAGTTCATGAAAAAAAAATCACCATTAACATTTAGTTCCCTTAGATACTTATTACAGACAGGTTTTATATTAATTTAAATGCACTACAAGTTTATCTTCTTAACCCCCACCTGAACCAAAAACCTTTTCTCCAGTTTGGCTTTACCCAAATCTCAAAGCTTCTTGACAACAAAGCGACAAAAAGACGATGAAAAAGTGACACAAATGCTGCGAAAATGCAACAAAAAAAAAGCCACAATGGAGCAACAGAAAAGCGACAAAAATGAAACAAAAGAACAATGAAAATGTGGCCAAAATGTGACAAAAAAAGCATGAGAGTCTGATGTGTGTTGCAAATAACATGTACAGTATGTCGAGGAAATATTCATCACAAATCTTTGTTAGTCCTACAGAGTTGCATTCATTTCAATATTCTGTTGATATTCTGCTTTCTGTTAAAGGCCCTTCACCTAAAGTCTGTCAAAGATTCAGAAAGATTGAAACCCTTCAGATGAGAGCCACCAGTATCTTTATCACTAGTTTTGCCTCATTCGTCTTAAGTCAGATTTCCTGTGGTAGGATTCTGATCGGGTATTTACCTTTGCCACCGAAAAACGGGCGCAGTTTCTTCTGACTGATCTGTGTGATTGTGTGCATGTGAGTGTTAGAGTCTAAGTCATGAAAACTCATTTCACGTTTGTCAAAGTCGAGACAAACTCTGATCTTTTGAGGTTTTGAGACGAGATTGAGAGAAAAATCATCATCATTATGTCCTGCTTTGTATTCACCATTTGAGCATCCCATAGCAACCACCTCAACATCCTCTACCTTGCCTCCCTCCTCATATGGATCAGTTGCAACTCCAAGGACCCACTTCTCATTGTCTCCCACGTCCACGTCCCAACTGTGAGAACCAGAGTCAAACCCCTCAGATCCAAACACTCTGCCTCCATCGTCCTCAGGTGACTCTGATTTTTTCTCTTTAAATCTAAAACTGGTCAAATCGTCCGACAGAACCACATCTCTGGCCCTATTTGGATCCAGAATGACAGGATTGAACTGCACCAGCCTCTTCATGTTGGTCCAGATGTTGAAGGTCAGGTTGCCCAGATGTTTGGCCTGGTTTATCAGATCTCCTGCTCTCACCTGTGGCTCGTCCTCCAGCAGGGGGCAGCGCTGCACTCTCTCCACTGCAGCCTTGTATTGGAGCAGGAAGGAGACGTCTGGCGCTCTGAGCTGCTCCTCTGTGGCTCTGATGCTTTCTGACAGAGCTTCTATCTCTCTGCTCACGGGCGCCATCTTGTCCTTCATCCTCTGAGTCTTACACTCCTCTTCCTCCCTCAGAGCCTTCATCCGGGACTCCTCTTCCTCCACAAGAAACTGGTGAAGCTTCTTGAACTCAGCCTGGATCTGCTTCTCTATGTGCTGGTACTGGTATTTCATATGACCTTCTATTGCCTTGAATTTCTTTTGAAGGAACTTGGTCTTCTGTAGGTTTTCTTTTAGTGGCAGAAGTCTCTTGTCCAGCTCGTCTCTCAGATCCTGAGCTGCTTCATCTATGGGCCTAAAGCAGTGGTCTTCATGGACTTTGGAGTCTCGACACACCACACAGACCGGCTGCTGGTCAGTCAGACAGAACAGTCTGAGTCTCTCTGAGTGCACTCCACACTCCTGCTCTTCTGGAGTCTTCTGCTCTCTTTGCTGGACATAGGCCTCACACAGGTTTCTCAGAGCCAGGTTTCGTGGCGGGTCACTCCTGGAGGATCTTCTCTTACAAACCGGACAGTTCTGTGTCGGCTTCTCCCTCCACCAGTTCTTCAGGCAGCCTTTACAGAAGCTGTGGCTGCAGGACAGAACCACAGGCTCCTTAAACACCTCGTGACAGATCGAGCAGGAGAGATCTTCTTCTGACGACATTGTGAAGTTAAAACCTGCAGGCAAGAATAAGAACTATCAATACCTTTTATTTTGTCTCTGTCAAACCATAAACAAACTCACCTCAGTCGATGGCAGGGAACGAAGCCGATGTTGTTTGACTGAGCTCCAGCTTAAAACTAAAGAGACACGGGTTTATGAGCAGCTTTAACCGAACTTTGTGCACAATAAAACAATACATTCCACAATAAAACAATACATTCCACAATAAAACAATACATTCCACAATAAAACAATACAACAATACATTCAGTTCAAAGGTTGAAATTCATGCATGTAGGTTTTCTGTCACACTGTTAGACTCTGTGTCTCAATCGCAACAGAAAATGTCACTTCACGTAGCTTTAAAATTCAAATGGTGCTTCTCCTGCCATGTTTTTTAATTTTAATAATTCAGATCAGAGCTCCAGTCACTGTTGAGAGTGTTGTGTGTCCGAGCATTTCACAATACACACAGTTAGTATTTAGTGACTGAGTCATGAATAATAAAATAATAATAGTCAACGCAAGAAAGGCACATTTCACAAGAAATTCTGTCCATAAAGGTAATGAACAGAACCGGTGACAAAGGGCAGCCCTGGCGGAGACCAACACGCACCGGGAACAGGTCTGACTTACTGCCGGCAATGCGAACCAAGCTCCTGCTCCGGTCATACAGGGAGCGGACAGCCCTTAGCAGAGGGCCCCGGACCCCATACTCCCGGAGCACCCCCCACAGGGCACCACGAGGGACACGGTCGAACGCTTTCTCCAGATCCACGAAACACATGTGGACTGGTTGGGCGAACTCCCACGAACCCTCGAGCACCTGACGGAGGGTATAGAGCTGGTCCAGTGTGCCACGACCAGGACGAAAACCGCATTGTTCCTCCTGGATCCAAGGTTCGACTATCGGCCGGATCCTCCTCTCCAGCACCCTGGAGTAGACCTTACTGGGGAGGCTAAGGAGGGTGATTCCTCTGTAATTGGAACACACCCTCCGATCCCCCATCTTAAAGAGAGGGACCACCACCCCGGTCTGCCAATCCAGAGGCACTGTCCCCGACCGCCACGCGATGTTGCAGAGACGTGTCAGCCAAGACAGTCCTACAACATCCAGAGACTTAAGGTACTCAGGGCGAATCTCATCCACCCCCGGAGCCTTGCCACCGAGGAGCTTTCTCACCACCTTGGTGACTTCAGCCCCGGTGATGGGCGAGCCCACCTCCGAGCCCCCAGCCTCTGCTTCCTCATTGGAAGACGTGACGACGGGATTGAGGAGGTCCTTGAAGTACTCCTTCCACCGCCCAACGACATCCCCAGTCGAGGTCAGCAGCCCCCCACCCGCACTGTAAACAGTGTTGGTGAAGCACTGCTTCCCCCTCCTGAGGCGCCGGATGGTTTGCCAGAATCTCTTCGAGGCCGACCGATAGTCTTCCTCCATGGCCTCCCCGAACTCCTCCCAGACCCGAGTTTTTGCCTCTGTGACCGCACGAGCTGCAGCACGCTTGGCCTGCCGGTACCTCTCAGCTGCCTCCGGAGTCCCACAAGCCAACAAGGCCAGGTAGGACTCCTTCTTCAGCTTGACGGCATCCCTTACTTCCGGGCGCCACCACCGGGTTCGGGGATTGCCGCCGCGACAGGCACCAGAGACCTTACGGCCACAACTACGAGCAGCCGCATCAACAATAGAGGAGGAGAACATGGTCCACTCGGACTCCATGTCCCCCGCCTCCCTCGGAATCCGGGTGAAGCTCTTCCGGAGGTGGCAGTTGAAGACCCCACGACAGAGGGATCCGCCAGACGTTCCCAACAGACCCTCACAACACGCTTGGGTCTGCCGGGTCTGACCGGCTTCCTCCCCTGCCAGCGGATCCAGCTCACCACCAGGTGGTGATCGGTTGACAGCTCAGCCCCTCTCTTCACCCGAGTGTACTCTGCACCGATGTTGGGCCCGTAGGCCGAGACAACGGTGAGAGACCTGTCCCCGACCCGAAGGCGTAGGGACGCGACCCTCTCGTCCACCAGGGTGAACTCCAACACGTGACGGCTGTGCTGGGGCGATATGAGCAAACCCACCCCAGCCCGCCTCTCCCCGCGGGCAACTCCAGAAAAATGGAGAGAGAGGCCCGGCCACCAGACGCTCGCGTTCGGGCCCCAACCCCAGGTCTGGCTCCAGGGTGGGGCCCCGGCTGCGCCATGCCGAGCGACGTCTCGGTCCTTGAATGTCGTACGTCCATAAGAGTCTTTTGAACTGCTCTTCGTCTGACCCGTCACCTCGGACCTGTTTGCCATGGGAGACCCTCCCAGGGGCATAAAGCCCCAGACAACATAGCTCCTCGGATCATTCGGGCACTCAAACAACCCCACCACGATAAGGTAGCAGTTCACAGGGTTGAGCATTTGGCCTCTCCCAGTATATTCCTATAGCTCCAAACAGGGGTGAAGTTGGAAGCTACCTCGCTCTTCCATGGGCATAAAGACCAGACAGGTACGTATCAACTCGTCTAAACTCAGGGAAGAACAAAAACGGTGGCCTGTTCCTTTAGCTCTGAAAATGATTCTACTAATTTCATTAAGAACATGCTTTTATTAAACAATTTGGTTGGTAGCTTGAAGAAATATAGTACTTTTTAAATATTTGTTATTGTTGTGTGCAACCTGAAGTTTATTACTTATTGATTCCAGTACACTTTAATCTTTGCTCTTTTCAGTGTAGTGATGAGGTGAAAGCTCTTATATGCTGGTTGGCCATTTTTGCTTACACCGTCAATTATCCAGTTCTGAAATTGGTTTAGAGCCAGTAAAAATGTAAAAATGTCAAACGACGTAATGGTGATCAGCTGCTTCAAGCTATAAACCTTTAACTGCTACAGGAGAAAGAATGTCCAACAGCAAAATGACGAGACCTGTGTGAGAAATGATTTTATTAAAGACTAAAACATTGAAATCATCAAGATCCATAAAAGAGAACATTAAAAAAAAAAATCATGGAACTGAAATCATTTAACAAAAGGCTTTTCGCATTCATTTCAACATAAGTGCTCAGTAAATAAACATATTAAACGTTGGCGTCTTTCAGAAGTGAAAGTCCAGTCATTTTGTGTTGATTTTGAATGAGAAAATAAAACCTTGTCGTCAAATCTATGAACTACAATGATTTTAATAACATTTGAAAACAATCTATGCCAGGAAATACTTTGTGATTGTGTGTTTTGTTTCTGTTTGTTTGGACTTTCACATTAAAAACGTCTTGTTGCAACAGAAGTTCCGATTACAGACCGTATGTTCCTGTATTGGAATTGTGGTTTGGTTAAACAAATAAAGTGTCTAGACATAGATCCTACTAATTTAGGCACTTGACATAAAGGCAATAACAATAAAAAAGAAAAAAAAAAAGGCATTTTTATTCCCATAGAGTAAATATTCCCATTCATTTATTCATATTCCCAAAGGTTTCATGTAAAAATGTACAAAAAACCCCAGCAAAACCTTAAATTTTTTTGTAATGATTTGGACAAAAAAAAAAAAAGATTAAAATGTTTTTCCCGAATGGTTTGTAAAGATAAATACATAAAAATGGAAAAAAATCTTACAGTTTGTTTCAGGATGACATTATTTAAGCACACCAGTGGGATGCATGACCTAGTAAGAAATAATAATCATTCATTTCCCCAAAAAAATCCTAAAAAATTCCCTGTACATATGCGTTTTGTTCACAGCTTCTTTTTTTCTTTTACTAGTTAAGGGAAAAAAACAAAAAAAGATCATCTGTAACAGCTTGAGCGATTCCAAAGAGTCACCGGTGGTCGAGTGTGGTCCGTGATCAGGTGGAGTGGATCGACAGCGCCACCTTGAGGCAGCCCAGCTCGGAGCCGGCCTTCCCCAGCACGCCCTGCGCCCGGTAGTTCCCGTTTGTGAGCCAGTACGGCAGGTCCAGGTCGGGAACGTAGAAGTCGGACTTGGGCAGAGAGTACGAGCCCTGTGGGAAACGACAGCAGGTTAACGGGCCTTTCCGCTGCGAATAGCGGACTAAAGATTTCTAGAAAAGACTCTGGGGCAAAGAGACGAGGAATTTTAGATAATAAAGTCTTGACCTTGAAAGAAGAAGCACAGTAGCGCTCGCAGCAACATGAGAAAAGTATGTGTGTGTGTGGTCATAGCCCCGCCTCCTTAAAGATGGACTCTCCACCTTCTTTAATGCCAAGAAAAGTTGATATTAATACGTATTTGACCTTTCACTGACCCAGCAGATGCTTAGATGACCTTTACTTTCCAGCTGTAGGACGCTCCAGGATCAATTGTTTTTTTTTAGGTTTTCACTACTGATCGAACCGTATCTATGGTAACATACATTACATTCCGAAAACCTACCAGAAACCCTAAAGCCTGATCCTTAAGCATCATAGGAGCCACTGGGATGGAAAGGGAAGGCACCAATGGGTCACTAAAAGATCAAATAAGCACTAATATCAACTTAAAAACAAACAAGAAAAGATATAAAAAGATACATTGTGCAGCTTTAACCGAGCACGTTTTCACCATTTCGGCATTACCCAAATCAAAAGGTTTCTTGACCTGAGAGCTTACAGTCAATACATGCGTTTCTAATGGCATCGCGTGAAGTTCCGGCAGCCATTTTGAATACCGAAGCAGAATTATGCAGTACTACAACATGTAACAATATCTTCACTCAGGATGAAAATGAAAGAGAACTGATTGACTGTGGCATTTTTATGAACTCGTAATCATTGCTCAAGAATATAACAGTAAAAAAACTGCACCAGAGACGCACGTTTATGTGAAGAAACCAGCAAATGTGGCACAGACGCAGCAGCTCTGTCTGTCGAGCTACAGCAGGATTTACTAAAGATCTGCTTCACTCTGAAGACTAAATGAACACGTCAAAGAGGAAACAACTGAAAACTGAAAACCTTTCTCTGTGATTTTTACAGTTTGTCATGTCAACAGAGTCTCAGTCTGAGTCAGTGTTTAAGCTGCTCAAGACGTTAGCATGCTACCGGTTAGCAACTGTCATCAATCAACTGTCAATGGCTTCAACACGTGTGGCTCACATGTATGAACACTGAGGAAATACTACAGCTCTAGATGTGGGTAGATGTTTGTGTTTCAGGGTTTCTCTTGGAGAGGTCAGTGCTGAGCAGAAGCTAAATGCTAACCAGTAGCATGCTATCATCCTGAGCAGCTTAAACACTGACTCACTGGCTTCTTCACATAAACGTGCGTCTCTGGGGCTGTATTTTCTATCAGATGTCTTTCATGTATATCCTGAGTAGAGATATTTTTACATGTTGTAGTACTGCATAAATTACACTTTTGTTATTATGCCACCATAACAACAAAAGTCGCATAACTGAAAGGCATGTAGAGGCCAGGGTAACGCCTCATTTGAAAGCTAAGACCTACAAAGCTGATCTAAAGTTTTGTGAGGTTATCGCCGCATTTATGTCCCATTTGTTGCCATCTTTTTGTGGCGTTTTCATCCCTTTTTTAATTGTGTTATTGTTGCTTTTCCGGTACGCTTTTGTCTAATTTTTGTCACATTTTTAATGCTTTTTTGTCCATGTGTTGTCATGTTTTCGGCGCGTTGCCTCATTTGAAAGCTAAGACCTTGTAGTTTCTGAAAATACTGATTTGCGTGAGTAAAACACAGCTCACAGGTACAGCACGTGGCAGGTAATTAAATGCACTGTCCGGGTGACAGTTACACGATAGTGAGGAAATGTCATGTTCATCCGATGTCTGCTGAATTGAGGAAGTCCTGTCAGCGTTTATAATAAATGCTCCCATTGTGTAAAGAGATTTGCAGTCCTATCTTAACAGTGCACGATCAGAATCAGAACAGGTTTCATTGCTAGGAATTTTCATCATACTTGGCAGAGATGAATAATAAACTAGACTGCGAATCCTACTTGTGACTAATGATGATGCTGAACTACCTTTGTTTATATATGGACTAAGGTGAATAACAGTGATAATAACAGTGGGTCTTTCTTGGTTCACTCTCTTGCCGCCGTGCGTTGGATACTCACAGCTTTGAAGGGGCAGCGGCAGGGCAGCCCGTAGGAGTGCAGCGGCTCGGGACAGTCCTGCCCTGGAGGGATGAGCTGGTCCAGGAGGTCACACGCGTTCTCGTAATGACAACTGCCCAGCTCCTCCACGCAGGGGATCTTCACCCAGAAACCAGCCACCTCCTTCTCCAGCGTCACGTTCAGCTGAAGAGGACAGACACACGGACATGGAGTCACTTCAACAGCAGTGTTCAAGAAGCCACAACAGAGGATAGAAAGAAGAGCTTATTCAAATCAATCCAAAGTAATTCTGGAGAAAAATGTAACACCATCTGCAAAAAATGGGTAATGACCGAAACACAGCTCAAATTGTCAAGCTCAAAGTCTCCTGACCGAAACATCATTGAAGATCTGTAGATGAGCTTCCAAAGAACAGTGTGAAAAACAGCCTAGAAATCTCCAAGTTCTGGACTAGTTTGTTAATGAATAAATGCAAAATCAACTTTTTTGAGCTTTTAGCCATGTTGTTATGCTATTTCCTTATCAAAAAACCCCCAGAGTGTTTTTTTGGCTTCATTCACGCAGTTCTCAGTAATCCTCCTGAATCCTGCTTTCTGAGCAGCTGCTCCGCACTCTGCTGGAAAACAGCTGAGTTGTCTGTAAAGTAATGCCTTACGGCCTGATTTTAATTTATAAAAACAGCTTTTTCATTAATTCTGTTGTAAGAAAGTGACTATCAGCCAAAATAGTGTTTTTTCTGTGACTGTCTCTGATGGATGCTTGGTAAACTTTGGCCAGAATCAAACTGGATTAACTTTTATAACAAACACGAGTCCCATAATGTAAACACACGATGGACCAGAGCAACAGAGTAAGTGAAGTAACTTCACTTATTGCTGTGATATTTATATTTCTTTTACTGCTAAAGTTGTATGAGTGGAAAGAGGGGGCGGAGTTAAGTGAATCAAAGCGTCTTGTCTTCCTGGTTTGAAAAATACCCCTAGAAAATACTTCTATTTCTCACAAAAATGAATACTCCATAATGGTAGAGGTACAATATATCACATAAATGCCTATACTTTACTTTGGAATGGTTAAAATAGGATAATAAAGATCCTTTAAAGCTGTGATACTTTCCATATCCAGGGGCTACGAGGCCTTGATTCCACAGGACCTTATGCTGTGGCCTGTTTTCCTTTACTGTTGTTTTGACTGTAATAATGTAATAAATATATTACACTAAATGGAGAAAAGGTACACAGCATAGAAAAAACTATGTAAACCCTTATGAAAAAATCCTGTTTTGTTATTTGCATTAAAAGTATGATCTGAGTTTGATGAGACAAACCGAGTGGTGTTAAAGCAGTTTGTTGTGACAAGTGAACTCTCGTCACATGGACAGACGTGATTCACAGCCGGGAGAAAAACAGATCAGTGTCAACAACAGCGTCTCGGCCTCGGGATCATCTTTCCACAAACAAACACCACTTCAATAAAAGATCATTTGTCCAAATTCCAACAAAATATGTTTCACAATAAGCAGAACAACAGCAGAAGAAAAACAGATATAAGTTCAGTGTTTCCTCACGGTTTACTGGTTTGGCCACACGTGCACGCTGCCGGGTAAAATGAAGGGGATCTATTGACCCGATTTAGACTTGACTTTATTTGTTTGTGATAAATAAGTTTATATTTTGCAACAAAAAAATGGCTAAAGATTCTGTTTTCCCCCTCGGCGAGGCCACGCTCCCCTCTATGACACAATGCCGTCTGTATCTATAACTCACATTATTCATGTCCAAATCTAATTTTCATGCTTCTTTAACATTGTAGCTTCCATGTGTTTCTTGAATGCCAGGAAGTTTATTCCATAAACTAATTCCTGTGACGGTTTGTTCCATTGATTTGGATTTGATGCCGGGTTTTGTCAGTTCCTTTTTGACAAACTTGGCAGTAAAAGTGTTGGGTAATGTCCTTATTTTTCATGAAATGTAGAAATGCCTGTTTTTGCCTTTTAATGACAATGAAGGCCTTAATTTTAGCCTAATACTTTAATACTTTTTAATGCCCTGCAGAAACCCTGTATTTTCAGAACATGTAGAGGCGAAAACTGCAGGTTTAAACAGTCTTTGTTTTCACAGAATATCGTTATGTGTCTTTTGTAAACCGTTAATATTGTGATTTGGATTAGAGTGTGATTCTTTGTGCAGCTCCAACATAAACACTGTCTTAAACACCAGCTTTAATGATCAGATAAGAATCTGTGAGTTTTTTAAGCTGCACTGAGCAACACAAATGACGGTTATGTTGCTCAACAAGGACCCAGAGAGAGCGGAGATGTGCTCATGTCGTGGGCGTGGCTACTTTGAATGTTTTGT
The DNA here is from genome assembly GCF_951799975.1 of Gobius niger. NCBI lineage: Eukaryota > Metazoa > Chordata > Actinopteri > Gobiiformes > Gobiidae > Gobius > Gobius niger. The sequence goes on from NC_136875.1 coordinate 11,627,603, forward strand.
ATAAATGGCCCAGTGCAACCTTTACTTTACTGATCTTTACTGTTGACAAGAGTTTAGTGCAAAGATTGTTGTGAGGAAAAACAGGAGTGATTTACTAAATGACAATAAAAAAGACATTATTGATAATACATGACAGATTCGCCTTTGGATGTTTCACCTCTCATTTCAAACTTCATTAGTTACTTGAGCTGTAGAAGTACTTGTGGCAGTAATAGCAGAAGTATTTGTTGTTGTAGTTTAAGTAGAAGTTGCAGGTGTTGTAGTCAGGGTTGATGCAGACAGTAGGTCAAATGTAAAGCATTTTAATGCCATTTTAACGTCCAAATACTATATTCAATGTCAATGTTTTAGTATAAAGCACATTTAAAAACAACCTCAGTCGACCAGAGTGCTGTACAGGTGCAGTAACACTATGCACAATACACACAATAAAACTTAAAGCAGTACTAAGTAACTCTTCCCCCTAGAGGCCATAAGCGCAACTGCAGGTGTAGTAGCAAGTTGGGATTTTTTAACTTATTGTCTTGGAGAGTAAATACTACGCTGACAGAAAAGGCGAAGGGAGAGAGGGATATTGTACATCCAATTATACAATGGAAATATTTTTTTTCACTCAAACTTGGCTGTAAATACTGTTTAAAGTGACGTTAGCCCGCAGTTAGCTTTGCCCGTTAGCATGTTAGCTTCTTCTTCGTGATCCATTAGTGTGTATTGCTTTCTCCGGACCGGTGGCAGTCAAGTTGCAAACATGGTTTTCTGTCCAGAGACACCAGGGGGAGATGAAAGACCCTCCAATCATCCCATAAACACTTGTATTACCCCCACAGGGACTACGGAAAGGATTTATTAAGGTAAACACGTTACTTAGTACTGCTTTAAAGGGATATTTCAGGATTTTTGACATAGGGCCTCATTTCCTAGTTATCCAGAGTGTTGCTGGTACCTGGAGATATTTTTTGGTAATTCAAGCCGTTCTTTTGTTTGAAGAGTTTCGTGGCGCTAGGCTAATGCATGGCTAGCGCATTTCTATGGTATCAGCTAGCCTGCATTAAAAACAGTCTGACCCGCTCCACAGAGCACCTGAGGCAAATCACTTATAACACCAGACTAACCATATAAATGTCTGTGTCCATAGAATAATTTTAACCATCTTCCATTTAAAATACCTTATATTTGAGCAGCATCAGCTTCGTGGTTGTATAAGCTACGCAGCGGCGGAGTGATCTGCTAGAAAATAGTCCTTCAAAATGCCATCATTCATGTGATGCAAGGTCAGTTATATTACAAACATTATTCTATAGACACTTTTTAATGCAGGCTAGCTGACTGATACCATAGACATGCACTAGCCTTGCACTAGCCTAGCACCACGAAACTCTTCAAACATAAGAACTGCATGAATTTCAAAAAAAATATCTCCAGGTACCAGCAACACTCTGGATAACTAGGAAATGAGGCCCTATGTCAAAAATCCTGAAACATCCCTTTAAACACAAGTAATGTAAAAGGCACAAACTGTGTCTACATTGAAGCGAAGGCCAAGGCAAAAAGGTGAGGTTTTTCATTTGGCTTTGAACTCCTCTACAGACTGAGCCGAGCGCAGAGGCTGTTCCAAAGTTTAGGGGCCACTGAGAAGGCTCGGTCACCTCTGGACACCAGCCTGGATTTTGGAACAGACAAAAGGAGCAGGTCTTCAGACAGAAGAGCTGCAGCAACTCTGACAAATACTTCGGCGCCAGAGAATTTAGGCACTTCTAACTGCTACAAACACACGAAACATTTGGTACGATTTGCAAATATTGTATCGAATCAAGGAATGAGGGGGAATTCTACAACAGGCAATGCCATTATCTCCAGCAAACATTTACTTAAGGCCAGCTTTAATCCAACTGAATGCTCTTTAATGGCATTTGTGGCCTTCATTGTGGCATTATTCATTTAACGACAGCAGCATCAATCGTAGTAGAAGTAGCCGTGGTAGTACTGGTCGTAGTAGTGCAAAGGTGGCAGTACTCACAGGCAGAGGCGCGGCCAGCTCCACTGTGGTCTTCCCTGAGGCCTCCGCGCTGAGGTCCCCCGGGATGGTGATGGGGTCCGGGGCCACACTCAGCGTCTGCAGCACGGCCGGGGCGTCTGGCTTTCCGCAGTTCTTCCAGTCAAAGCCCAACACCTGCAACGACTACGGACGAAACACAAAACACAAACGGCAGTGTTAAATCTGTCGCTTACGTTACAGACGGTGAGTTAGTGGAGAACAGACACGAGCATCAGGTTCAAAACATCAAGTCAAGAGCAAGGACTTCACTTCTGTGCTCATTCTGGTCAAAGGCTCAACTTACATTTCCTCTTTGAAGAAACTGTATTAGAGTTGTGATATGATTCAGTACTTTTTACTTCTCCTTGACCAATGTTGTCATGAAGTATCTTTACTCTACACTTGAGTAAAAAAAACAGTTGTGCCACTCTGAGTAAATTAAGGAACAAAAGCTTCATGTCGACCTCAAATATATGCAGTTTATGTTTCAGGAATATATATTTATAAGTAGGAGTGTGACGATATATAGATTTTCCGATATATCGCGATATTGTGCAGGACGATACTTTTTTTCCCGACATCGATACTTTTGATGACATCATGCATGTTAATTAGGCAATGGGTTAAATTCAGAGGACACTACGGGGACACTAAAGTATACAAACAAAAAGTCATGCATATTAATGAGGCAGCAGTGCTCCACTGTTTTCACAGTCAATAGCCAACAATGAGCAAGAAGCTGTCAGTCAGGACAGCAGGGGGCAGCACTACAGTTTTAACCACTTGGACCAAACACTGTCACGCAAATAATTTACTTTTAATGATAGTTTTTAGATTCATATATAAGATTAATTTGGGGTTGATTTGTTCCTTTTTAAAACAGGACTGTGATTTTTTGGTTTATTTAAATGTAAATGACGTCACTGACAGATCTTTAGACCCATTTTCAGTGAGTAAGTCTGGGATCATTTATAGACACAGAAAAGAGGGGTACAAAGTAAGTGGAAAGAAATGTAAATGATGAATAATATGTAGTATGTTAAAATGAAGGTTAAAAAAGCATGTTTTTTTTTATCGTGATACATCGCAGGTTATTTTTGAGCGATATATCGATTATCGCAGTGTCGGCGTATCATGAGATAATCGTTATCGTGAGCCATGTATCGTGTATTGTATTGAATCGTGATATGGTCAGAGGTTTCCGCCCCTATTTATAATACTTTTTTATAGTATTTTCTTTGGAAATATTAGTATGGTTACATCATTTCATGTTTGTTTCACAACTGAAACATAAGTCAGACTCCTTTTTTGCTTTTACTTGAGTATTTATTTGGGTCACTACTTTTTACTTGAGTTAAATTAAAATGTTTTTTGTCTTGAAGAATGGCCATCATCTATTAAAAGCAAAATAGCACTAAGATTTTCAACGAACCGCTCAAAAAAAAGGAGAGATAGAGATTAAACCGAGATAAAAAGACGCTTCCTGCAGTCAAATACATCCAACACCATGTTTTTCACACATCAGAGACTCTTCACCAGTAACTCACTGTCTCGTAACTATTTAATGATTTGTGCAAGACATTACTAATCCTCAAAGACAAAATACAGACATGAGAGGAAAAAATGACGGCCCATTGGTTTTGCTTATTTTACCGGTGTCAATGCATCATGATCTTCACATCAGATTCACGTTCTAAAACAATATTATATTACAACTGTTATGCGAGGCTCAATTTGACAGGTTCAGTACATATTCATAAATTTAGGCTAATTATACATAATCACATAACTAATATGAAGTAATTAAATCATATTTCACTGCGTTTCTAAATTTTGACAGAGGATTTATCAACTGAAGTTTATTCTATAATTTTACTGCGACAACTGAAACACATCTTTGTTTGGCCCTAGTTCTTATTATTCTAGGTTCAAACCAAAGGCAGTTAAATTATTAAATTACAATCACCTCTTAAACTGAACGAGGATTGGAGGCTTGTGGGGAGGCTTCTGTTCACAACACAAAACATAATTTCCAACGCTTTCAACTGGACCAAATCCATACATTTTAATTGTTTGGACTTTATTAAAAGAGTAGAGTACGATGAAAGGTGGAAGAAAGTTTTATTCTCTGAGAAGAAGTAAATGTAACCTGGATGGACCTGAGGGTTTCAGACAGGACTGGCATAAAACCAACAGTGTGCAAACCTGATGACACTGAAGCCACATTTTTGGCACAGATTTGGCCTCAGCTTTACCCAAATCTAAAGTGCAGGCCAGAGTAACTCCTCATTTGAAAGCAAAGACCGAAAAAACTCATCTAAGCGGATTGGTTTCCTCATATGGTTGCTGCGTTGTCGTCACTCTTTATGGTTTTCATTGCTTTTTTATTGCAGTTTCATCATATTTTTGCCACATTATGCGTGTTTTGTTGTCTTTTTGTCAGATTTTTTTGCTGCATTTTTATCCGTTTTTTGTTGTATTTTTGTTGCATTTTTGTCTTTTTTTTGTTGCATTTTTATCCGTTTTTTGTTGTATTTTTTTTGCATTTCTGTCTTTTTGTTGTTGTTGCATTTTTATCCGTTTTTTGTTGACGATAATGCAATAAGGATATCATTGCGACATCTCACTTCTAATCAAACACCATTCGTAAATAACTAGTATTTCAGCAAAGCAAGACTAAGATGTAACTTTTACACATTTTGAGTTCACTTTAGTGATGTAGCGATATGTTGTGGTTTATTGCGGATATTGCATCACCGAGGGCTGGGCGACTTTGGAAAAAAATGAATAAAAGATTATTTTCCTCATATTGATCGATCTCGATTTTTGTTTTGTTTTAAAGAAAATAAACAATAAATTTCCTGGACGAGCTGCTGTGGCCAAACTGAAAACTGCAGCAACTCATCAGCAAAAACAAACTCCACACTTCTAGCCTCACAGAACAACACAACAACACACAAACATCTGCAAAGGAGACGCAAAAAAGTGGAATGTTTGAAGGATGTCAGAAGCAGAAAACGAGCGCATGTTTGTGGGCGGAGCCTCAAAGCCACAAAGTCACAGAGTGAAGCGCTAACAACTTAATATGTACATAATGAAATTTATTAGTAAAAAAGAGGATCAAACTTGCAATTCACTGTTAGAATTCCAGCTAATCCACGGCTGCAGCTTCGAGACAAATCCATATGGTCCAAATAGAGATGATAGTTTTCCTCTTTGAAGGCAAACTCTTCATCCCCGTGTGCGTCCTCTTCCTCTGAGGCTCCTCACGTGTTTCTGTTTTGCCTTTTAGACGAGTTAACACAACTTTGCAGCTGATTTTACAGTAAAATCACCAGGTCCTCTTGGTGCCGCATGTGTCATCCTGTGCTTCTTGTTTGTTTGGGCCTCGTGTTTCCCTGGGATTGACCTGACAGGCGCTGTAGCTGCGGCGTCCATATTTTTTTCCAGACTGAGACAGGACTGGCCAACTCTTCTCGATTAAAACGCTTCACGCGATTATCGTGATCGACCTTAATTAAAATCACGATTAGATTCAAATTCGATTAATTGCCCACTAGCCCTAACATCACGTAATATCGCGATTGTTAAGATCCAAGCATGCGAAATGTGATTTTTCTTTTCACCATTTTTCAACTGGTCTTAAACTTTTGATCAGGATTGTATTAGTACCACAAGGATCACCAATGCCAAGGTGTCAAACTTTCAAATTATGTTTTTTTGTTTGTTTATTTGGAAAATCAATACGTAATAATTATAGTTTCTCTACAAAATGGTTTTCTTGCACACAGAGGATTTGTTTGAGGAAAAGCAGTTTAAATAGGGCTAAGCACTTTCATGGTCACTGTTAATGGATGTTTAACCAGGGGAACTTCAAGCACCATCTTGTATTTGTGCTTTGATAATCGAAAAGAAGGAATCCTCACAGACAACTTCACAAAGAGAAGCATTTAAAGACAGAACTGAAAACGACATGTGAAAACCAAAGGCGAGCACTGACCTGAACTTAAACCATTTTAAATGCTGGGAAGCAGCTTCTCGAATGACCACTTCTCCAAAACTGTGGGTCACAGTGCTGCTGTCACAAAGTTGTCCAACTCAATTTTGATACAAAGAAGGAACCTCAAAAACGGGACCACTTTCGAAACCACGGTGCAAACATTTATCCAATCCAATCAAGCTAGATTTTATAGAGGACTATAAAAACAACGTCGACCAAAGTGCTGAACACAGCAGTAAAAATTACATCTTTAAAAAGCAAATGAACAGTAATAGAAATACAAAATACAAGACATTCAAAAGTCAAACTAATGAGGCTGTGTTAAAAGCCAAGAAAAAAAAAAAAAAGGGATGATTTAAAAAGAACAAGAGACTGTCTGTCTAAGGTACTGGGGCAGTTTAGGACCAGTGACAGCAAACGAGCGGTCGCCTCTGGTTTTCCTTTTTGTTTTATTTTCATTTAATGTATTAACGAACATTTACCCAAGTAATCCTGCACACTACAATGAACTTATTAAAGAGGGGGTATTATGCTTTTTTCAATCACACCAGTCTATATCACACTGCAATGATGACCAAACCTCCTGTTGGTCTGTAAATGCACTAAATTAGAATAACTGCCTTGTATAAAATGTCTCTCTCAAAATGGCTGTAGTGAATGTCTTGAAATAGGCCTCTGTCTCTTTAAGAACCTCTGAGCCTTTCCGACACGCCCCCTCCACACGCTGTCTGTGGCATCAGTGGGGAGGGGGTTCTGCTGAGGAGCAGTGGTTGGTTACTCGGCTGGTGACGAAAGCTCGGAGGCGTCTCCAGGAGGTGGGGGCGTTCCTAGGAGGACTCAGGCAAACCTATCCCTAAAATGGCCGCCATCAGAGTTTTTACAGATTACTCAAAAATACGTGAATGTGCCAAGGCAACACTTCAGGCATGTTTTTAATGAGGGAGTGACATAATAACATGATGTAAGGCTTGAAAAAGTCAATTTTGCATAATACCCCCCCTTTAAGGAATTATCATCCCTAAACCATTATATTTTATAACGTAAATTTCATGTCATGCATTGCTTTATATTATTTTCTCAGATGATTTACCAAAGGGTGGCCCATTTTACCTGACATCACCCTATAAGGTGTCATAAAACTGGATTATATCGATGTTCTTCTGCAAAACACATCACACAGGCTGGGTCCAGTTGGTTCGATTCAATGGACTTTATCCACATACTTTTGAATGTTTTAGATCTGCGTTGTTTTGTGTGTCACGCCTCATTTGAAAGCCAAGTGCAACAAAACTGATTTTTTTAAGCGCTTGTCATGTTTTTGTCGTTTTGGTGTCTTGTTTTTTATTCTCGTATTTTTGTAGCTTTTTGGTTGTGTTTGTTTTTTTCTTCTCCTCCTTTGATCGTGTGGTCGGGGGTTAAGAGGTTAAAAGTCAAGTAAACTGCCCTGTGTCGAGTGCAATGTGAACAAACTGCTAATCGTTTAGAATGAAACGCATTCATCGTGAGCTCAGCGTCGGAATGTGCGTGTCTGCCCACCTGCGCTTTGCTGACCCGCTTGAAGAAGACGCTTCTCTTCGCCTCGGTCCCCGCCAGAGTCAGACTCAGAACCACCGCCAGCAGCAGCCTCTGGTCCATGACGAGTCTTCTGAAATATCACACAAAAAACTTTAAAAAGCCGGAAACAAACGCTCCTGTGCGCTGTGAGGAGACTGTAGCAGCAGGAGGAGCCTGGGACAGTTTGTGCAGCGGCGGCGGCGGCGGCGGCGGCGCTACTTCCGTGTTTACATCCACCCGGAGTCACGTGACTCACAGAACGGTTCAGGAACAATATAATATAATAGATACGATGAATAAACATACTCAAAATTAAGAGATTTAAAAAATAACAATGCAGTTTATTGTGATTATAGTGTGTTAAGTATGTGGTTTTAATTATTAATACATACTCTGTACTTTCAGGCTCATTTTTATGTTTTTATTTTATGTTTTTTTTTTGTTTGCATATGCGCTACAGCACTTTGGTCTGCTCAGTTGTAAGGCACCAATGGCAATAGTAAAACTGGTTTAATCCTGTTTGGTGATGTCTTGTTTATCTACCAATTGGCTTGTTGCGCAATGTGGCTACGCTAGTTCCTCTGAGCTGAAGTTGTGGGCGCTAGTACTTCCTGTTCGTATTAATTTCCATTACGATTAGCTTAGACCCGTTCGATTCATGGTATTTCCTAAAGATCATTCTGTGGTGGACAGTGAGTTCCTGGTAGATGATCACTTCCTGCAGGTTAATGAGTTGCTGTACAGTGTAAATATTTCCGTAGAGGAGAGGCTAACATTAATTTCATGAATTATACAATTTGAAATAGTGCCTTTTATTCAAATTTTTTTTTACAGCATGTTAGCCTTTAGCTTCAAGACAAACTATCAATCCTTTATGATCACAGGCGTCTCCTCTGAACTCGTTGCATCAAGATTTGAACACAGTAAATGATCATCTACCAGGAACTCACTGCCCACCACGTAATCTTTAGACAATATTATTCCAGGAAAATAATACAGACAGGAAGTACTGGCGCTCACAACTTCAGGTCAGAGGAACTAGCATAGCCATACTGTGCAACAAGCCAATTAGGTTTTTATGACCATGGGATAACAGTCAATACCGTCAGTGGTTCTCACACTTTTCATACCAAGTGCTTCCTCATAAAGTGAAGATTACTGCGCAGTAAAGTGAAGATTACTGCACGGATTTCGAACTACTCCTGGTATTATTACGCCTTACAATATAGTCCCCCCTTTTATCCGCTTAGAAAATCCACATTGTTTAATCTTGTGTAATTATACTTTGTAGTGTAACACTTCACGTAACCATATTTAAACAGGGAAAACGTGGAAGAGCTTGGTAGCTTCTATCTTGACCTGTTTTGGAGCTATAGAGGAGAGAGAGAGAGGCTAAATGCTAACGCCGTCTGCGCTGTGTTTACGTGACTGAAGGCACGGGGGAAGATCAGACAGGTCCTAAAGAACTCGTCAAAGCTAAGGTAAGAACATATCTCAGTGTGTAAAAACGGCGGCCTATTCCTTTAACTAATACCCGGTCTCAAGTACTAAGCTCAGACTTTTATGCTCAAACAGTTACTCAGTACTCGAGTATCACATTCCCTAAGGCACTTTTTTTTTTAACTCTTACTTGAGTTGCCTAATTATTTTGGTCACTACTTTTTTTTCACCTCTAGTGTAAAATGTTTTCAAAGTAACGCCACTCTTACATCAGTAAATATTTAGATTCTCCACCCTGATTAAAATTAATAAATGGCCCAATCTGGTCATTGTTAGAACCAGTGTTAATTTTGACAACATATTTTCATTTAGTTTTAGTCTTAGTCTTTTGACGAAAATGTAATTCGATTTTAGTCTAGTTTTAGTCAAAAAAATATCTTCAATTTTAGTCTAGTTTTAGTCGACTAAAATTGCAAGTCAATTTAGTCGACTGAATTTAGGACACATTTAGTCGACTTTGCATTGATATTATTCATTATAATCATATTTAATCTTGTTCCTCTGCTTCATGGAGCTGCTCCACATGAACAAAGCTCAGAGCTGATCCTTTAGCAGAGGATTTACATGATATCTCTTTATCGTTATTATCTCTTTAAAACTGTCAATAGAAGTTTGGATGATTTTAGTCTCTCCTTTTTTCATTTTTATTTAGTCTTATTTTAGTCGACTAAAAAAAATATAACATTTTAGTCATAGTTTTAGTCTCATGAGAAACTTTTAATTTAGTTTTAGTCCAATTTTAGTCGTCAAAAATATCACTTTGACTAAAATTAAGACTTAATATTTTAGTCGACAAAACTAACACTGGTTAGAACCACTGGCCTCTTTACAATTTCTGCCACTGAATTATTTTTCACCAACAAATTTGGCACTTCCGTCGAATACCTGTTAGTAATAGTGGTCGTAGAAGTAGAAGTAAAAGCCATTGCACAGACTATACTTCTGCAATTGGAATATTTACCAATTTCAGAATGTTAGGTAACGATGTTTTTAAGAGTAACCTGAAAACCTACTTGTTTCAGAAAGCATTTTAAATTCCAGTGGAATAGGGGTTGTTTTATGACCACGTTTTCTGTGACTGTCAATGTACATGTACTTTGTATTTATATTTTGTATTTTTGTGAAGCACTTTGTGACTTTTGTCTGTGAAAGGTGCTATATAAATAAACATTACTTACTTACTTACTTACTTACTTAAAACATCCCCCGCTAGGTGTCACTGTTTCCCACTAAATCGCCATGACCCGCATCTGATCTTTTCTCTTTATTGACGCTGCAGCTGGGTCTATTATGATGGTAATTGAAGAGCCAGAGCCAATGACTCGGCCAAATAACCACGTCAGGTCGGCTACAACGACTGGATTGTCTTAGAAAATGAATCATTAAAAAAAAAGGGAAAGATCTTAAATCAGTTTTGTCAATCGGCTCATGATTCTTTAATGGACAATGTTTGGCCTATGTGTTTTTGCCCAAACTGCCAGTAGCTTTAGAACTACTTGCCTCCCACAATGGTTTATTAAAGCCTGCCTATAATAATAATTTAAAAAAAAGGGCTTTTCTTTTGTGTGGGCTGTTTTGTGGGCTCATAGAAGACGCGCCAATCGAGCCACAAAAGAAAGTGCGTTCAAATATTGATCCACATTGCTGCGCCTTGACATCGCCGCCTTTCCACAATGGCCCCTCGTTACTTGCGCGTTTTATGGCGATGTGGTCCACGTTTCGAAGGGAGGGGGGGAGGGTCCCGGGCTCCAGATGATGCTGAGCGGAAGGAGGAGGGAGGGGGAAGGAGGGAGTGACGCGCGCACAGCCAAACCTCTCCATAGTCTGACATGTGCGCCCGGACCTGCTTCAGTTTATTAGCCTAAAGCGTCCACCCCTTTCCTCAAACAACGAGCCTGTGTCCGTGCGTAAAGAAACCCCACCAACCACTATCCGGGGACACTGTTTTTTTTTTTGTGGGGCTTGGAGATGCTTCCCTGCTCGCCGTCCGCGCCGATGGAGGGATGCGCGGAGGGGAAGGACGCGCAGACCGAGGTGAGACCGCGATGGGGAATCGGGAAAAAAACTGCACAAAAGCGGAATGAACAACGGTACCCGGGTCGCGCGTAAAAGGCGGTTCGGAGATTATTAGCGGCGCGAATGACGCGTTCGCTCGGGTAAAAGTAGGGCACTTGGATGGGGTTGAGTCGCCGGCCGGCTTTCAGAGCAGCATCTATCTCGAAGCAGGACCCCTCCCTAAATTTGTATCGCTTTCCTCGTCTTTTTGAGCGTATGCAACGTTGGGGGTTTTGCTGTAAAGGAAATATGTTGGATGATTTTTGAATAAGTGCTATTTTTTTGGCGTTAATCGGTTTAAATGAAGCGATGTCCATGTGCTGTGAGAATGGGAGACTGAATGTGCATTATTTAGGAAATCTCATGGCGATTTATAGCCTGGATCTGACGAGGAGGCAAGAAGAAAAGAGTGTTTAAGCAGACGAATGTTGCATTTAGGATCTGTAATGTAGCACAAAGCAAATACAATGATGGTTGTCAGCTTAAGTGTTGAAGCTGTTGTGTTAAGACTAGTTATTTTACTGGAGTAACCGAACTACAAAGTGAAGGGTGGAGTCCTGTGCTATTTTCAGAGCTTTGGTTTTCTGAATACATGTATGTATACTTGACTGGAGAAAAACTACCCCCTGGACTAAAGATGTTACAAAATGCAGTTGTTCAAAGCGCCTGCAGAGGGCGCCAACCTTCCACTGTGACAAGGACAGTGTACAAATATAACTTTTCCAAATTGTCCAGAGAATGTTGGACATGAATGGGATTCCTGTATCATAGATGAACGGTTCATATTTCAGTTTTCCTCACGCGCTAAAGAGCCTGTGTCATATTTGTGTTTTTGAGCTTTTAGTCATGTTTTATTGTTGCCTCCTCATCACAAACATACCTTGAGTTGTTTTGTTTCAACAACACTCTTTGCTTTATGTTCATCTGTGCTTTATAATTTTAACCATAGAAAAAGACAGTGCCATACAAGGGGGCGGGGCTTAGCCGATTAAAAAAAAAAAAAATCACGATTATTTTAGTCATAATTGAAATCACGATTATTCAAACGATTGTTTGCTGCCTTTAAAAAAAAAGTCTTTTTTTATTTATATATTTATTAATAGAAAAAAACTATGCTGATATTTTCTGTTTTCTGAACAGTCATAAAAGTACAAATGATTTCAAGTTTGCCTCGATTAAGGAGAGGTCTCTGTTTCACACCCGCCCCCTGCTGGCCAGCCCTCACACCTGCGCAAGTAAACTGAGCGGCGCGGCTTGATGACATCATCACACAGCGCCGTTTGTTTTTGTGTCAGGCAAAAGCGTGAGCCATGGCACGTGAAATGCGAAGGGAAAATAATCCCAGAGCCATAAAATAATGCAAGTCTGCTTTGCAAAAAAAAACAAAAACGTATTTTTGTGATTATGCTAATTTTGTAGTTGTTTAGTGCAATAATTGAAATTGATTGAATTTAATTGATTGATTGATTGAAATTTGATTAATTGCACAGCCCTAATTAGCATGTTTTTCTTTCATGTTAGCTGGTATTTAGTGTAACAGCACCAGGCTTTCCTCTGTAAAGCCTTAGCCTCCCCAGTAAGGTCTACTCCAGGGTGCTGGAGAGGAGGATCCGGCCGATAGTCGAACCTTGGATCCAGGAGGAACAATGCGGTTTTCGTCCTGGTCGTGGCACACTGGACCAACTCTATACCCTCCGTCGGGTGCTCGAGGGTTCGTGGGAGTTCGCCCAACCAGTCCACATGTGTTTTGTGGATCTGGAGAAGGCGTTCGACCGCGTCCCTCGTGGTGCCCTGTGGGGGGTGCTCCGGGAGTATGGGGTCCGGGGCCCTCTGCTAAGGGCTGTCCGTTCCCTGTATGACCGCAGCAGGGCAGTAAGTCAGACCTGTTCCCGGTGCGTGTTGGTCTCCGCCAGGGCTGCCCTTTGTCACCGGTTCTGTTCATTACTTTTATGGACAGAATTTCTAGGCGCAGCCAGGGGCCGGAGGGTGTCCGGTTTGGGAGCCTCAGAGTCTCATCTCTGCTGTTTGCGGACGATGTTGTTCTGTTGGCTTCATCAAGCCAGGACCTTCAGCTGCTCTGGGGCGGTTTGCAGCCGAGTGTGTAGCGGCCGGGATGAGGATCAGCACCTCCAAATCTGAGGCCATGGTTCTCCACCGGAAAATGGTGGTTTCCCCTCTCCAGGTCGGTGGGGAGTCCTTACCTCAAGTGGAGGAGTTCAAGTATCTCGGGGTCTTGTTCTCAGTGAGGGACGGATGGAGCGTGAGATCGACAGACGGATCGGTGCGGCGTCAGCAGTGATGCGGTCGCTGTATCGGTCTGTCGTGGTGAAGAGGGAGCTGAGTCGGGGCAAAGCTCTCGATTTACCGATCGATCTACGTTCCCACCCTCACCTATGGTCATGAGATTTGGGTCATGACCGAAAGGACGAGATCACAAATACAAACGGCCGAAATGAGTTTCCTTCGCAGGGTGGCTGGGCGCACCCTCCGAGATCGGGTGAGGAGCTCAATTACCCGGGAGGAGCTCGGAGTAGAGTCGCTGCTCCTTCACGTCGAAAGGAGCAGCTGAGGTGGCTCGGGCATCTGTTCCGGATGCCTCCTGGTCGCCTCCCGCGGGAGGTGTTCCAGGCATGTCCTAGTGGGACAAGGCCTCGTGGAAGACCCAGGACACGGTGGTGGGACTATGTCTCCGAGCTGGCCTGGTGTCGCCTCGGGGTCCCCCCAGAACAGCTGGAGGAGGTGTGTGTGGATCGGGAAGTTTGGGCATCTCTGCTGAGGCTGCTGCCCCCGCGACCCGGCCCCGGATAAAGCGGAAGAAAATGGATGGATGGATGGATGCACCAGGCTAATTTGATCAAACCAAAGGGTATTTTCTTGTCACATACTTCATTTAACGTTAAACTACAAAAATGTCAAGGCTAAGGGTTTGTAAAAAGCTTGAATCTTTTCCTGTCCCTCTGTCCTTCTACATCACTCTTATTTTTCACTTAAACAGTGGGAGTTGGACCCCAGCGGGACGTCCTGCCTTCACTTTGAAATCATCTCAGTCTTTTATACGAGCCCCACTGGGAACGGGACCCAATCGCCAAAAGTGGCTTTACTGTTGGGCCCTCCAGATGCCCCGCCACATGCTCCATTCAGCCTTTGTGACGGGATTAATGGAGACGTATGGGGCTGGGATTTGTTCTGTTTGTGAATGAAAGGAACCATATTTTTATAAATCCATAGTTTGGCATTATTTTAAACATGTTACAATATCGCCTTTTGTTTCAGTCCTGCGTGTTTGAGGAATCCGTCTTCTTCACCGGACTTTCTCTGGACATTTCACGTTACTAACGATCACATGAACTTTATTCGGTCCTTGGGTCAAAAAGGTCACCGGTGTCTGAAGTCCAGCGTAATTGCAGGACGGTTTGTTGCTGTTTGTTTAGGAGGGAAGTGGTTCACAGTCGGGCGTGGGGCTCTGCAATTCATCAAAATCCACCTTAACCAAACCTAATCTGACAGTTTACCTAGGCCAGTGTAACACCTCATTTGAAATCTAAGACCAACAAAACATATCTAAACTGATCTTTAACCTTGCATTGTCTCCACGTTGTTGTCGCTTTTTTAAAAACATTTGGCTATTGTTTATTTTGTTTCATTTTTGCCAAATTTTCTTTGCTTTTTGTCCATTTTTGCTGCAATTTTGTCACACATTTTTGTCACTTTTTCATCCCATTTTTCTCATTTTTTCGTCCCATTTTTCTCACTTTTTCGACCCATTTTTCTCACTTTTTCGGCCCATTTTTCTCATTTTTTCGTCCTATTTTTCTCACTTTTTTGACATATTTTTTGTCACTTTTTCGTCCCATTTTTCTCACTTTTTCGACCCATTTTTGTCACTTTTTCGTCCCATTTTTCTCATTTTTTCGTCCCATTTTTCTCACTTTTTTGACCCATTTTTGTCACTTTTTCGTCCCATTTTTCTCACTTTTTCGATCCATTTTTGTCACTTTTTCGTCCCATTTTTCTCACTTTTTTGACATATTTTTTGTCACTTTTTTGTCCCATTTTTCTCATTTTTTCGTCCCATTTTTCTCACTTTTTTGTCCCATTTTTCTCACTTTTTTGTCTCATTTTTCTCATTTTTTTGTCCCATTTTTCTCACTTTTTCGTCCCATTTTTCTCATTTTTGTGTCCCATTTTTCTCACTTTTTTGTCCCATTTTTCTCACTTTTTTGACCCATTTTTGCCACTTTTTTCACGTTTTGTCGCTCTTTACTTTTCATTTTCATCAGTGTTTTAGTCTCATTTTTGTTGCTATGTTGACACTTTTTTCAACACCTTTAGATTTGAGTAAAGCCAAACTGAAGAATGCCCTCAGTTACGGCGGGGGTTAACAGGGTTTAACTGCAGCAAACTGGTCTACAATATATTTCATCTTTATTGCAGCTTGTGTGGTTTACAGAGCTGACAGTATCTGTATCTGTAGAGGCGATGATGAAGAGGAAAACTAGACAAAACCTCCTCACATCTTCAGTACCTGATCTTCACATCTTCAGTTCCTGATCTTCACATCTTCAGTTCCTGATCTGTAACGTGTATTTGTACTTTCACCTCGTTCATATTTACTCGTCACAGCGGCTCTCAGTCGTCTGTGCTTCTGTGGACAAACAGTGGAAACAGCAGGAGCGACATGTGGACAGAGTTAATTACCTCACTCTCACCCACTGACCCACTTTCACCGACGCTCTCTGCCTTCTGTTCACATCTGTACTCAAGTAAAAGTACTCACAGTAAAGCCATCTGCACAAAGTACAAGCTGTGTACTCGTTCCTCTGCGTCTCCTCAGTGTCTCCTCTGCACACAGACTTTACTGCAGGTGCGCCCTCCTTCCTCATCTCTTTTTTTCTTTTTTCTAAATCTCATGCAGGACCTTTTTCTTATTATAATCTGGCAGTAAATGTAAAGCTTATACTCCAATTAGATACACAGAGGTGGTCAAAGTACTTGGTTTCATGACTTGAGTAAAAGTACATGTACTACTGGTCAAATATTACTCCAACAAAAGGAAAAGCGTAGGCCAGCGTAACACCTCATTTGAAAGCTAAGACCAATTTTTCTCACTTTTTTGTCCCATTTTTCTCACTTTTTTGGCCCATTTTTCTAATTTTTTTGTCCCATTTTTCTAATTTTTTCGTCTCATTTTTCTCACTTTTTTGTCCCAATTTTTCTCATTTTTTTGTCCCATTTTTCAAGCTTTTTTGTCCCATTTTTG
The DNA here is from genome assembly GCF_951799975.1 of Gobius niger. NCBI lineage: Eukaryota > Metazoa > Chordata > Actinopteri > Gobiiformes > Gobiidae > Gobius > Gobius niger. The sequence goes on from NC_136875.1 coordinate 11,644,007, forward strand.
CCACTTTTTTCATGTTTTGTTGCTCTTTACTTTTCATTTTCATTAGTGTTTTAGTCTCAAGTTTTCGAAGTAGAAAGTACAAATCTGTTTAAGTAAGTGCTTTTGCGGCTTCAGAAACAAAATTTAAAAAATATTTACCCTCAGTACGGCAACACAGCAACAAAAAAGCCACAAAAGAGTAACAGAAAAGTGACGAAAAAAGAGTCAAAAAGGTTGCGACAAAGACAATGCAAGGAAAAAAGTTCAGTTTGGATGAGTTTTGTAGGTCTTACCTTTCAAATGAGGCGTTACACTGGCCTTAAAGGGACTATATGGGGTTTAAAAATGTTAAGATTAAGTATTTTCCTCCCCCTACATGTTCCAGCCATGTCCTAATGTGTAGAATGACCTGTTCACCACAACTGCCTCTAAAATCCAGCACTGTCACTAAAAAGTTGTTAATTCGGGTCTGAAGTGCCGTCATGCACGAGCTTAATATAGAAGCTGCAGTTACACGTATGACCAGAGGTGGCAGTAGTGAGTATAAAATGGCAAACTTGCATCTAGCCCCTTTAAGGCTGTAAACTTGTAGATTTGGGTGAAGCTAAACTGGAGAAAATGCACTTGGTGAAGGCGGGGGTTAAGAGGTTAAGTAAATGTACTTCTGTAATTCTCACCCACAGTGCTAAGAATCAGAGTGCAGACATTTAAATCCATCCCCAGTTACATTTGAACAGATTATTGGAGAGTAAACTGATTGTAAAACTAATTATTATTATAACCGTACATGTGTGTTGCTCTGGACTTTCTGAGGATTGATTGAGTAAATGTAATTAGCTCTACTATCGTTTGGATTCCAGTCGTAGCTCTGGTTTGAAGGACAGTGTAATGTTCTTTTGGAGAAACAGTCGATGTGGTGCAGACCTGGGATTAGCAGAATCACTGAGAGCTCTTTAATCTGCAGTAACAGCGGCAGGACGTCCCGGGGAAATACTCTGACTCTATACTTACTATGTTTACTACAGGTTCAGGAGTACATGAAGATACGAGTGTAAAACTGAAGGAACAGCCATATTACATAAGTAAAATCAGCAGCTTTTTACCATTTTAAAACATTGGCCAGATTAACCCCTTAACTCCCACCTAAACCGAGCACATTTTCTCCAGTTTGGCTTTACCCCCAGTCCAAAAGCTTCTGGAAAAAAGGTGTGAAAATAGCAACAAAACTGAGACGAAAACAATGATGGAAATGTGACTAAAAAGTGAGAAAACATTGACAAAAAAGTGCCGAAAAATGGATGAAAAAGTGGCAAAAATGTCACAAAAATGTCACAAGAAATGGACAAAAAATGGACGAAAAAATGTGACAAAGAAAATGACAAAAAAATGACAAAATATGACAAAAAAATACAAAAATGTGACAAAAATGCGACAAGAAATGACAAAAAATTGACAAAAATATGACGAAAAAATGACAAAAAATTGACGAAAAATTACAAAAAATGTAACAAAAAACAAAACAAAAAATGTACGAAAAAAATACAAAAATGTGACAAAAAAATACAAAAATGTGACAAAAATGTGATAAAAAATTTATGAAAAAACGACAAAAATGTGATTAAAATTTGACAAAAAAAATCAAAAAATTGACAAAAGAATGAAAAAAAAGAGACAAAAATGTGAGGAAAAAATAACAAAAAAATGGCAACAAAGTTAAAAAAAATGAGTTGAATACCCAACAAAAAAATGATGGAAAAAAAATCTGATAACGTGAGGAAAAAGATCCTCTCGGTTCAGGCAGGAGTTAAGAGGTTAAAGGAACAGCGTCTAATGTCTCTGGCAGGTTCGACTGTAACGGCTGCTCGAGCCCTGACAGTAACGCCTTACACTTGTATTGCACTTTACAAGCCTGTGTTGCCAAGTTTCTCAAAGCGCTGCACTGTCGTCATCATTCATTCACTGGTGGCTGACGGACAGGAGGCTGCCAATCTGCACCATCGGCTGCTCCGACCACCACCAACCACTCCCTCACATTCTCAACCATTCAGGGCTATTGTACATGTTTTTAGTGGTCGGGGAAACCAGAGGAAACAGACACGGGGAGAACATGTAAACACTGAGAAAGGCCCCGTCCGGCTGTGAGGCACAAGTGCTAACACACACTGCAAAAAGTCATTCAGTGTCTTGATGGAATTCAGAATATTTGACTCTAATATCTATTTATGAAGTGATGAAATTTGCCAATGGTTTGATAAGTTTGCCGTTTATCATAAGAACAAACACATACAGGTGAAACTTTGAAATTAGAAAAGTGTATTAATTTCTGTTATTCATCCTAAAATGTGAAACTAATATATAATACATTCATTACATGCAAAGTGACATCATGTATTTTGATTATTATGGCTCAGCTTGGAAAAAACCCACATTAAAAATCGTATAAAATTATGATATTTTGAAAATGGACCATAGCCATAGCCATAGTCATTTATTCATTGGTTTATTTGGTCGGGACAGTGCATGTTAATGAACATACATGGGTCTCATGCATCTCATCCTGGCCTATTGTGCATGTTTTTAGTGGTAGGGGAAACCGGAGTACCCAGAGGAAACCTACACAGACACAGGGAGAACATGGGCCCAGGCGGAAATCGAACCCGGGACCTTCTAGCTGTGAAGCACGAGCGCTAACCACTGAGCCACCGCCTCATTAAGATTAGAACAAAGGCTTGAAATATCTCACTTTGCCTGTAATGAGTCTATATCATATATTAGTTTCACAGTTTAAGTTGAACTACAAGAATAAATGAACAACATTCTCCAAGTTTCACCCATGTATTTCAGGCAAAATTATATATATTGTTTAATTTTAAGCACAATAAGATCTTTTTTCTTGTTTCATGTCAAAAAATACTTGTTCCAATGGCAGATTATCTTATTTAAAGCAAAATAAACCCATTTTTAGATGACTCTTTGTAGTGCAATGATTCTCTCTCACCACAGTTTTAACTAAAGTTCATAACAAAAGTATTTTATCTGCTCTCTCTTCTTTGAATGCAGTCGATTCAGGATTTTATTGATCCACCTTTTATGGATTGATTTCCTTAAGTGTAACTCTGCTCCACAAGTAAAACTGCCTCGTCTTCGTCCATTGTGCTGGAAAATAGCATAATATATACAAGTATTTTTCTCTCCCTCTCCCTCTGACCCTCTCAGCTCTTCCTCTCTCGTACTACAGTATATTCATCCATCTCACTGTTTCTCTCCCCCTCCTCTCCCTCCCTCTCTCGCTCTGTCAGCTTCGATCCTCTTCACACTCAGAGGTCGCCGGGTTTAGACTCAGACACTCTCCTCCGTCTCACTCTCTTATAAAACACACATTTCCCAACACATTAACCAGTAAATCTGTGAAATGCTCATGTCTCTACACATTATTCAACAATCCGGAACAGATTGATAGAAAAAAAGCCAAAGATTTTCAAATGTAAACACGCCTGCAATCCAGCTCCCACTCATTAAAACATTTGCAATAACTACACACGATGACTGACTGTAAGTATTCGTCACACTTTGGTAAACGCTTAATTAATAATTTACACAGCATTTCTAATCATTCATGAATCATTTATCAGCATCTAAATAGATTCTGAGTCACGGCACCGTCCCTGTGTGTGGTTAATGTGGGAATAACAAATATGTGCAGTTATATTGAGTTTTCGCAGCTGTTTTGACTGGATTTACCTCTGGATTCAGGTCCATCTTCCTCCCGGCCGTGGCAAAATGTGACAAAATATGACAAAAAAAATACAAAAATGTGACAAAATATGACAAAATATGACAAAAAAATACAAAAATGTGACAAAATATGACAAAATGTGACATAAAAATACAAAAATGTGACAAAATATGACAAAATGTGACAAAAAAATACAAAAATGTGACAAAATATGACAAAATGTGACAAAAAAATACAAAAATGTGACAAAATATGACAAAAAAAATACAAAAATGTGACAAAATATGACAAAATGTGACAAAAAATACAAAAATGTGACAAAAAAATACAAAAATGTGACTAAATATGACAAAAAAATACAAAAATGTGACAAAATATGACAAAATGTGACAAAAAATACAAAAATGTGACAAAAAAATACAAAAATGTGACTAAATATGACAAAAAAATACAAAAATGTGACAAAATATGACAAAATATGACAAAAAAATACAAAAATGTGACAAAAAAATACAAAAATGTGACTAAATATGACAAAAAAATACAAAAATGTGACAAAATATGACAAAATGTGACAAAAAAATACAAAAATGTGACAAAATGTGACAAAAAAATACAAAAATGTGACAAAATATGACAAAATGTGACAAAAAAATACAAAAATGTGACAAAATGTGACAAAAAAATACAAAAATGTGACAAAATATGACAAAAAAATACAAAAATGTGACAAAATATGACAAAAAAATACAAAAATGTGACAAAATGTGACAAAAAAATACAAAAATGTGACTAAATATGACAAAAAAATACAAAAATGTGACAAAATATGACAAAAAAATACAAAAATGTGACAAAATATGACAAAAAAATACAAAAATGTGACAAAATATGAAAAAAAATGCAAAAATTTGACAAAAAATTTGACAAAAAATGTGACAAAAAATGACAAAAAATTTGACAAAAAAAGATCCAAAAATGTGATAAAAACTTGACAAAAAAATGACAAAAATGTGACCAAAAAATGACAAAATGTGACAAAAAAATACAAAAATGTGACAAAATGACAAAATGTGACAAAAAAATACAAAAATGTGACAAAATATGACAAAAAAATACAAAAATGTGACAAAATATGACAAAAAAATACAAAAATGTGACAAAATATGAAAAAAAATGCAAAAATTTGACAAAAAATTTGACAAAAAATGTGACAAAAAATGACAAAAAATGTGACAAAAAAAGATCCAAAAATGTGATAAAAACTTGACAAAAAAATGACAAAAATGTGACCAAAAAATGACAAAATGTGACAAAAAAATACAAAAATGTGACAAAATATGACAAAATGTGACAAAAAAATACCAAAATGTGACAAAATGTGACAAAAAAACACAAAAATGTGACAAAATATGACAAAAAAATACAAAAATGTGACAAAATATGACAAAAAAATACAAAAATGTGACAAAATATGAAAAAAAATGCAAAGATTTGACAAAAAAATTGACAAAAAATGTGACAAAAAATGACAAAAAATGTGACAAAAAAAGATCCAAAAATGTGATAAAAACTTGACAAAAAAATGACAAAAATGTGACCAAAAAATGACCAAAAATGGATGAAAAAATGACAAAAATGTGACAAAAAAAGCACTATTACTTAAAGATTTTCAAATATAAACATGCCTGCAATCCAGTTCCCACTCATTAAAACATTTGCAATAATCACACACAATTACTGACTGTAAGTCACGGCACCGTCCCTGTGTCTGGTTAATGTTGGGATTATCAAATATGTGCAGTTATATTGAGTTTTCGCAGCTGTTTTGACTGGATTTACCTCTGGATTCAGGCCCATCTTCCTCCCGGTTGTTTCCAGACTCTTTAGTGCGGCTCGTGTTGCTGCAGCGACGTCAGAGCCTGAGTGTGAAAACCTGCACTGTCTGTCGTCACGAATCCGTCTGAGGAGAAGGGTGTGAGTCGGAGACGCTGGACTCGGAAAACCACCGCCTTGAGCTTAAAGGGACAACACAGAGTTTAAACATGTTAAAATTATGTATTTTCCTGCCCCTACATGTTCCAAAAAAACGTGTTACTTCGAGTCCGAATTGCCGTCATGCACGAGCTTAATATAGACGGTGCAGTTACACGTATGACCTGAGGTGGCAGTAGTGAGTATAAAATGGCCAACTTGCATCTAGCCCCTTTAATTCTTACTTTCAATAAGAAGCTTCTGCAATGATATAAGATCCAGTGTTACTTTTTCACCGAGGCATCTTTGGAGTCGCCCATATATGGTCGTGTTGGGAGCAGCCAAAGGGGGAAAACAACAAACTTTCTCCCTTTTCACCAACATAACTTTAACAAATGTTGAATTATGGATTTGTTTTTCTACTCAATAAAGATTTATAGACATGGAGAGGAGCAAAGTGGTTTAACAGCCCATAAATACTGAAAAAACGGACAATGCTAACCTGGAAGATACATTAGCTTCCTGCTACATATGCTATCGTTAGCAGCGAATGTCGTCGTTTGCAAAGGTATTTAATAAAACTCTATATCGGACACGGGGCTCGCAAACATGGCGGCCATCTTGTGACTGGCCAGCGAGGCTAACCTCAATAGCAGGGGACTCCAACAGACTTGTAGAGCACAAATTCCTGAGCATGTCCAGGAGGCCCCTCCCTGAAGTTCTCTGGGCCGGAGATGGTTCAAACGGCTGTAACATGTCAGAGATGGACTTTGGTGCTAAACCATGAAAAGACTTGTAACAAGCAGAGCTGTTTTAAATTCTATTCTCTGAATGACGGGAAGCCAGCGCAGAGACCGGAGCACTGGACTAATATGGTCGTATTACCTGGTTCTTGCGGCCAGTGAGCAGACGTTACAGTCGTCTAACCTGCTGGAGACAAACACATGGATAAGTCTCTCTAAGTCTGGTTTTGACACTGTTCCTCTGATCTGAGCCATGTTTTTCAGATGTTTTAAAATACTGTTTTAAAGTAGGAAACAAATGTTATGTTTGATATGAATAGAACTGAATTATTTCAGGATGAGATAAGATTTATTATTATCCTTTATTGATCTCACAACGGAGTAATTCACTCGATACATTCGGCATTCAGTAAGATCACTCAGGTTGTGAAAATAGACAATGTGCCAACAGTTAAACAGTAGAAAAAAGAGGCGTCTTATGAACAAAAAGGAAAAGCCAAATTCTTAAGGGGCGGAATTATCACAATAAGGAAATAAGAAGAAAATAGAAGAAAAAAAATTAGAGCAGACTATAAAAAGTCGAACATCGAGGTGCAAAGTTTACAGTCCTAGTGAAGGTTGTCAATAAGTGACGCTGATACAGAGAAAAATGTTTTCTCAGTTTTTTCAAGTGTTTGACTGAGGAACCTCCATGAACAAATGGAGCTAAAGTCTATGTATCAGATAAAACATTTTTCTTCCCAGATATGACATAAGGTCAGTCACATTTACCAAAGTCATGCAAAAACAAAATAACTAAAAATACATGAAATCTTGCCATTCGTTCCAGCGTAGTACGGTGGCCATGCTTTATTAAACATCTTTGTGTTTTTCGTTTGTACTGAGCAAATGTGAAAACAAAACATTCACATGGATCTGATTTTGGCTTGACGTTTTTTGTGTGTGATAAAAACATGTTTATAGTCTGCCGGAAAACAGCTAAAAAGAGTGAAAAATTGTGATTCCCGTGAGAGGACTCAAGAATGTCTCATCAAATCATGTCCCAAAGGAAAGATTTCTACTTTATTATTATGGAACGTGCCAGGAAATCTCAGGAAATCTTTGCAGCGCTACAATCCCAGGCTCGACAGACTGAGGAGAGCTGTAAAGGCTGGAGCGTAGTGGAGGAAAGATGATGAATGAAACATAGTTGACGCTGATTTCCCCTGTGTTTGCAGTGCAGCAGACTGACAGAGGAGAGAGATGAGGCCCAGAGACAACTCACCCACATCAAGAGAGGTCAGTCACTCACTCACACCAGCACGCTTCACTCTGGTACTTCTGCCTTACCTTGGACTAGAGTTTAGTCCCGGTTTAGTCCTGGTTGAGTCCAGATCCGTCCCTTTTATCCCTTGTTTTGGCTGGTTTGTCCCAGTCGTAAAAGGGGAACTGTTCAAGTCGGGACACGAGGAACGTCTCATGTGTGGAAGTGGGTTCAAAGCAATGAACGAAACAATGGAGACTTTACACCTCCCAAAAACATTGTTGTATTTTTCATCACGCTGTTTTGTGTTATTTGGAATTAAAATGTTTAAAGTGCATATGACCGGTTTTAATCTATTTCAAAAATAAGACTTATTTAAAGAATAAGTTGCATAAGTATCATTTTATTTCAGTGAAGCCACAATTTTAATGAAGAAATGAAGTAAAGTTCATAGCAGTTTTGACTCATTTCCCATTGACTTAACATGGTTGATATGGCAAGAGTTTAATATTGTTGGCCTCTATATATATGTCACTTCCTGTCGGTGTCCAATAAGGAAGTGAAACTATAAACATCACAAAATTGGCTTAACTAAAGAAAGCTGGGAACAATCTTTAGCTTACGTATAACTGTGTTACTTATGTTTACGCAACAATTGTGTCAATTGTGTCTAATGCCGGGTTCAGACCAAACCCGGTCTGGACCCGGTAAAAATGCATGGGGGGCCTCGAAAGCGGCCGACGCTAGAGTTGGAATTGTTGGACTTTTTGTAGAAATTCGCGAGCGTCGACCGATCAGGAGCTTTCCCCAACAGTGACGTCCGTTGTAGCTGAGCCACCGGGGCAGATCCTATGCCGGCCCAGGATTTTAAAAAAAGTATTTGAGTGGCTGGATCTGCGCTGGGCATGTGCTTAGGCCTTGATGATGCACAGAGCATTCCCAAAAAGCTAATGCTACAAGCTAAAGTTCCAAACGATGTGAAAACGAGCAAATATGCACGAATAAAGTCAATTAAGCCCTAGCTACAGAGCCGCCTTGATGATGATCACACATTGAGCTGGGCTTGACAACTTTTTATCAACAATGAGCTGTAGGCGATTGTAACAAGCTAACCGGGTTGACCTAGCCTATAGCCACTTGCCACCAATGTCCCTTCAACCGCATGGGCTGGACATGAGCAGGATATGGGCAGATCCTGCGTAGACCATGGGTGTAGGCTATAGTTAACCTGTTAAAGCACTGAAATATTTGTTTTTGTCTCAGGGCTTGGATCTTGGCGTTTGGTCACATTTGAGCCCCGCCCACTCTGAGTCTCTGTGATCTGATTGGCTTCAGAGTTACACTGTAGGTCAGACACCGTGAGTGGCAGTAACATGACGCTAAAACATGACGCTACAAGTGTGATCTTTATTTTGAACAAAAAGTCTCAGGCGACCTGGCACTTCAGTCAGTCATGGACCGACAGGTGAAGAAGGAAGTCACGGTGAATCTGCATTAGACAGATCTTTCATACTTCTGCTGGATTTAAGAATAAAAGAGTGCAAGTGTGAAAACCCATTGTTTATGATATAAATGAGGAAACAAATCTTGTCAACTGTATCTGCTGTAAAGTCATGTTTGTCTCATGTTACAGAAGAAGCTCATGAGGTTTGACACAGGTTACTATAGTAACTGTTTTCTCCAAAGTAAAAGTAGATCTACCACAGTCCTGTCCACATCTGTCATGGTCCACCATGACCCACCACGACTCAGAGGAACCGGGATAAACATGACTCTCCATCAGATAATATTTATGGATAACAACCATTTAACCATTATTTGCATAAATGTTGTGAATTTCTTTAGTAAGTGTAATTATTATTTACTTTTTATTTGATTTACTACATACTTTAGTTTTAGACTTTACAGCGCGTTTATAAAGTTGTATCCAAAGCAGAATCTCCATGACTTCCTTCTTCACCTGTCGGTCTGTGAATGAAGAGCAATGAGGCCTCAGCCGTTTTACATAAAGTAAAGGCCACAGTACATTAGCGTCATGTTACTGTCACTCATGGTGTCTGACCGAAAGTCTCACTCTGAAGAAAGTCAATTCACATTTACACTGAGAAGGTTGGAAGGGCGCCCCCTTGTGTCACACATCCAAATGCCCGGACCATAACAGCGGGTCCTATATGGGCTCAGGTATTTTAAGAGGTTAAAGATCCATAGGACATGGCAGGAGCAAAGAGGGAGACTAGCCTCCAAATAACTGTAGTTTTCAGGTAAGAGCTGCATCCAAGATGGCTACGAACGCACTGAGCTGAAGCGCGGCCAGGGCGATTTTGAAGCCCGAGAAGCATGTGGTCTGAATGCAGCATAATGTGTCACATGCACTTTAAGCCTTGAGCGTGGATTGACAGGCTCAAACAAAACTGTGGAGACTTGTTGCTGCTCTGCCTGCCTCACAGGGGCGGACTTTCCCGGCTTTTTGCCCTTTTTAGGAACAGGCTCTATCGGAGGAGCAAGATGGTGCACCATGTTAATTACACAGACCACATGGCCCTGTAAGAATGGGGCAGAATGACCTCCGTTCATGTCCTGTATATAATATCTATGAATGTAACTGTATAGGCTATTTGTCATGAGAACCAAAGCAAAAAATGCAAACTTTTAAATCATAGAAAATGTTCAACATCAACATCAACATCACGATTCGTCTAAATCAAACCGATATTGTATGTGGGGACACAGATAGATGATGTTTGGTGAGGTTTCGGTGCTGAGGCGGCACTCGGAGCAAAGAGGATCCTGTTTACCCGTCATTAGCTGGACTTTGGCCCGAGTTTAAAAAGCTTAATCACCCTTTGTGCATCAGAATGCGGAGGGCGACACTGGAAACCCTCCTGAAACCGGATCAGGCTCGCTCTCGTCTCACAGCTGACACCTGCGCTTCCTCTTCTCACCTGTCCGTCCCCGGCCTCCGATTGGCTGTCCCCGTCACCCCCCCAGGAGACAAAGCGTTCGTCTCTATCACTCTTTTTAACTGAAAGGTCTAAGAGGAACAGAGCGAGAGCAGCCATGACCATCCAACAAGGTGAGAGACATCATGTTGGGGTGAATTAGTTTCCTTTTGGAGCCACATGGGGCGTGTTTTTGCAACGTTTAGGATTAAATTGTCTTCTGATTTTGAGAAGGTTCATGGATTTTAGTTTGAAGACCTGGACTTTATCCGTCACAGTGGCTGGTGTCAAGTTTCAACTTCAAAGTTCCTCAATGTGATCAGATAGTTTGTGGGACGACGTGTATATTTGGAAAGGTGGCGGTTCAAATCCTGGCAGACTGACTTTGTGTGCTTGAGCCAGTGTTAATTTTGACATGTTTTAATTTAGTTTTAGTCTTAGTCTTTGACTAAAATGTAATTTAATTTTGATTTTTAGTCGACAAAAATTGCATGTCAATTTAGTTGACTAAAATTAAGACTAATTTAGTCGGCTTTGCTTTTATAATATTCATTATAATCATATATATTTATATATTTAATAAAGCTCTTCTGCTTCATGGAGCTGCTCCCACATGAACAAAGCTCAGAGCTGATCCTTTAGCAGTGAATTTACATGATATGCGGTTCTTTCAGACGCTCAATAGAAGTTTGGATGATTTTAGTCTCTCCTTTTCATTTTTATTCAGTCTTATTTTAGTCGACTAAAATATCTGGACATTTTAGTCAGAGTTTTAGTCTCATGAAAAACTTTTAATTTAGTTTTAGTCCAATTTTAGTCACAAAAATATCACTTTGACTAAAATTAAGACTAAATATTTTAGTCGACAAAATTAACACTGGCTTGAGCAAGACACTTCTCTCATCTCTCTGCATGACTGAGTGAGTGGTGATCGAATTAAGGCGGATTTATTTAGTTCATTTGACTTTTATAACCAGAAAGCTCTCACTCAGACTTCAGAATACTTTCTTTAATGGCTCTGGAGGGGACCTATTGAACATGTTTTAGTGGTAAACCGGAGCCCCTGGAGGAAACCTACGCAGTCACGGACGGAACATGCAAAATCCACACAAATGACCCACCTGGTCTGGGACTATGTAGTACTGCTGATGGTGCTACCTCTTCTTCATGTTGTCCCGTGTCTGCATAGGTTTCCTCCAGGTGATCCGGTTTCCTTTGCCTGGAAAAATCCTCAAAGTACCAGCGATGGAGTCTGGTCAGAGTCGACTTCATCTGCATTTCTAGAGCGGAACATACGTGAGCAAACTGGAAGCTGAGAAACCAATCAGCAAAGTGCGGATGTGTGTTATTGTTGTGGTGTCATTAGCGGTTCTGCGTTGATATTAGAACAGGATTATGAATCCCTAGAATCAGAATAGTTTTTATTGCCATTTTTTGAGAACATGTTCACAAACTAGGGGACTACAGGACACTCGTGCAACACAAAACATACAGTATAACACAGCATTTAGATTAAAAATAAGCTAGAAAAACTTTAAAGAGGGGGTATTATGCTTTTTTCAGTCCCATAGCACCAGTCTATATCACACTACAATGATGACCAAACCTTCTGTTGGTCTGTAAATGCAGTAAATTAGAATAACTGCCTTGTATAAAATCGCTCTCTCAAAATGGCTGTAGTGAATGTCTTGAAATAGGCCTCTGTCTCTTTAAGAACCTCTGACTCTTTCCGACACGGGGTTCTGCTGAGGAGCAGTGGTCGGTTACTCGGCTGGGGACGAAAGCTCGGGGGCGTCTCCAGGAGGTGGGGGCGTTCCTAGGAGGACTCAGGCAAAGCTATCCCTAAAATGGCCGCCATCAGAGTTTTTACAGATTACTCAAAAATACGTGAATGTGCCAAGGCAACACTTCAGGCATGTTTTTAATGAGGGAATGACATAATAACATGATGTAAAGCTTGAAAATACCCCCACTTTAAGGCTATAAGGGCGTGCATAAAGAATATTAAAATAATCAAAAATAAAAAGTAAAATACGATAAGACGACAACAAGATCGGTCAAATGTAGAGGATAAATTTCCCTACGGGGGCAATCAAGTACACCTTTATATTATGAAGACCTTTGTAGGATGTACTGCTATACTCCTATACTCATCCTCATACTCTGTGCTACTACAGAAGGATCTTTGGTCCTTTGAAGAAGAGAATGAGATGATTCTTCTCTGTTTAGAAATGTCCAGCTGTTTCAATGCAGTCGCCTGTTCTTTATATGTTGTTTTAAAAGTTCTTGTCGAATCGTATAATGCAGTTTGTTAATTTGATGATGAGTGCGGTCACTAGGAGGCGCTGTTTGGTCCCGTCTCTGCTGTCCTCCCGGGGGGGACACAGCTGTCATGTCTGTCTCATGAATCATTCACACTTCCTGCATCGGCACTATCCTCCTTCTGTATTTATTATTAAAGCTCCCGTTCTCTGCTAAACGGACTTTTTCGAGCTTTCACCGCCGTAATTCACCCACGTTTCGCTGGTAATTTGAGCACTTAACCCCTTAACTCCCGCCTGAACCAAGCACATTTTCTCCAGTTTGGCTTTACCCCAGTCTAAAAGCTTCTGGGAAAAAGGTGTGAAAATAGCGACAGAACTGAGACGAAAACAATGATGGAAATGTGACAAAAAAGTGACGATAAAATGACAAAAATGTGACAAAAAATAACAAAAAATGACCCAAAAAAAGACAAAAAATGACAAAAAATGACAAAAATGTGACTTTTTTTTTTTTTTAATTACAAAAAAAATGACAAAAAATGACAAAAAATGACCAAAAAAATGACCAAAAAATGACCAAAAAAATGACCAAAAAATGACAAAAAATGACCAAAAAATGACCAAAAAAATGACCAAAAAATGACCAAAAAGTGACAAAAAATGTGACAAAAAATGACAAAAATGTGACAAAAAATAACAAAAAATGACAAAAAATGTGACAAAAAATGTGACAATAAATTACCAAAAAAATGACAAAAAATTGATTAAAAAAATGACAAAAAAGTTACAAAATGAGTTGAATACCCCCCCCCCCCCCCCACACACACAAAAAAAAAGATGGAAAAAAATTTGACGACGTGAGGAAAAAGATCCATTTAGATGAGTTTTGTAGATCTTAGCTTTCAAATGAGGCGTTACACTGGCCTACAGGATTTGGGCAAAGCTGAACTGGAGAAAATGCTCTCGGTTCAGGCGGGAGTTAAGAGGTTAAAGGGTCAAAACAAATCCGGTGAAGGTTTAGTGCAGCCTCGTGCAGCGCAGTGACGTGTGCCGGAGTGTGGGCCGGCGTTTGGAAGATGGAGACATGGATTCAGAGTCAGGGCGGATGTAGAGCAGCACAGAGCCAGAAGCTAACCACTCTGAAATGTTATCCAGACCCTGAAACCATGTGAGTTCACTGTGTACGGGGACACAGGCTCAGGGCGACACTCAGTCCATAATGGAGAGAGACCTGGTGCTGCACAGTCGGCCTCAGAACTGCTTTACCTGATACAGGATCTAAAAAGAAACACATTCAGCTGCTTTGAATGCTGTAATATATCGCACAGGAGCCTGAATGTGTTTGTAATGTGAACAAAGGGAAGTAGGTCACGTGACGTCACAACATTGTAAACAGAATTCTATTGTGGAATCTGTGATAACCTTTAAAATGCTGAGTTTGTGACTTGGTTTATGGTTAATATCTCTGTAAAGGCTGGACTTATCCACATGGAACAAAAACTGTCACAGAGTTCAGTGTCTTCCCATAAAGGCGCCCAAAAGTGGAGACAGAATTCAAAACGACGTGCTTGATGTTGGTCTGATGAAAGAACTTTCAGCATAAACTGGCAGGTTTGTGAATCCAGTCACTTCCAGATAATGGAGGAACATAGTTTTGTAAAGAAAGCTCAGCACAGACTATTTATCAATGAAATCGTTTTTAAGTGATTCCTTTTCTCACTCAACTATTCCAGAGATTCCCTTGTCATCAGAAAGCTTTTTTGCTGTTATATAATGTATATGTTGTTGCATTTCAGAACAGGTTACATGACACACATCATTGTAAGATACAAAACACCAGCTTGTATCCAAAAAATACGAAAAACTTTTCATTCCGTCAGAGCAGGTGTAAAGTAGCATCTTTGCAAAGACATGGCACATGTTGCATGTCTTGTCTCTAAAAAATAGAGTAGAGAAATCCACTGCAGTATAATGTATAATGAAAAAGGGATCACTTGGCGCCCCTTGTTGGAGAAACAGAAGCTCTCGTCCATTGAAATGAATGGGAACTTTTAAATAACACATTGAAAATAAGTCAAATATAAAAACGATGCAAAGGTCTTCAGATAATTGACAGAGAAGATGTTTTTAAACTGAGCAGAGCCGACTGTGATCTACATCAGAAACATTTGCCTGTGAAACAGCTTTTATTATTTCCCTTTTAGACAGTTATTAAATGTGAGCTCACTCCTCCCATTTACATTAAAGACTCTGTTTGAGAGAAAATCCATCATGGCCGCTCAATCTCCTCCCACAGAAGCCTCACCCTAGACCGGCTATGAGCCCCCACAACAACAAACAAAAAAAACAACAACAAAAAGAAACTCCTTGGAGCCAGGCTGGGTTTTTAAACCCGGAGAATCATGTAAAATTTGCCGCTGAGCACGTTTAACAACTATTTAGCGATTTAAAAAGTCACAATTATAAAAGGTCAGAGTAGGGCTGCTCGATTATTGAAAAAATAATAATCATGATTATTTTAGTCATAATTGAAATCACGATTATTCAAACGATTATTTGTTGCCTTTAAAAAAAAAGTATTTTATTTATATATTTATTAATAAAAAACTGCTGAATAGTTTCTGTTTCCTGAACAGTCGTAAAAGAACAAATGATTTCAAGTTTGCCTCGATTAAAGAGAGGTCTCTGTTTCCTGCCCCCTGCTGGCCAGCCCTCACACCTGCGCAAGTAAACTGAGCAGCGCGGCCTGATGACATCATCACACAGCGCTGTTTGTTTTTATGTCAGACAGAAGCACGAGCCGTGGCACGAGAAATGCAAAGGGAAAATAATCCCAGCGCCATGAAATGCAAGTCTGGGATGCTAAAAAAAAGCGTCAGGAAGTGAGGAATGTGTTTGGACCATAACCTTACACTAGATTAAACTCAATTTACTTTTGCCACTTAAAGCCAGCTCTAATCCAGGTTGAGACTTTCTGCTTCTGTGTATTGAAGCGTCAGCAATGCTCCTCAATAACCAACATTTCACCTCAAGCATTTATTTGAAACTGAATACTGGGATAATAGAATCACCTGCTGATTTACAGAATATATATTTTATCACTGTCTTATACATTCCATCAAGTGTTCCGCTCTGATGATGTACGTCTTGTTTGCTGTGCTCTTATTTTGACATCATCATCAGATTCAGTGTCGTGGTTATTGATTTGTGTGTTAGTTGATCCAGGATGTTGCAGCAGTTTCCTGTCCGCTTAAACGCCGGCGTAAAGAGCCCATTAACATGCATTTTCCTCTGTTTTTCCAACTAAATTGTTTGGCAAGTTGCACTTAAAGTAAAAAAGAGAGCGCTGAAGCTGAAACGGCAGGATGATGGAGTGGAGACAGAGTGAAGGGATCGGTCAGAAAGCAAAATAAGGAGGAAATGCCGTCTTTCTGGTGAAAATGAAGCTTTGCCTCTTCGATTCCGTATCAGACACACTTGTAATAAATGTGTGTGTGTTTGTTCCAGTGTCCCAGATGGTGATCGAGGAGGTGAGCGTGCTGCAGACACAGCTGGAGATCGAGAAGTCGTGTCGAGAGAACGCTGAGGCCCTGGCCACAAAGGTCAGAAAGATCCACAAGTCCTTCTTCATTTACTAAAATGGGTGACAAGTGTGGACACCTTGGCACGCATTTGGATTGTCTTGATGTTAAGGCGAGACACGGCGGGTGAAAGTATTGATTTTTCACGCAGTGGTCGAAGTGGAGATTTTTATCTATTTTCCTCCCTTTACATCTTAGTTTTCATGTCAGATATAAAAATGACAAAACTCACCCGCATGATGTTTATTTTATGATGTTTTGTCTGCGAGGCGGGGGCAACCCGGAAGTAGCTGCTGCGCCGCGTAGAAAGTCAGTCTTTCCCGCGGGTTTTCATTCATTAAATATTGACAGATTTTACATCCACGTGTCCTGCTAAGGGGCCCCGTGATGACGCTTTCACCCAAATATGGTATTTTTCCTCCTACGAGACGCTGGAGCGGAAAAGTGGAAGAACGGGCGGTGCATGCGCACTCGCTACAAAACTTCAGGGCTGGTTTTCTCTGAATGAGAGAAGCCGCACTCGGGCAGAGCCTGAGCCCTTATAGAAGCTCCAACAGACTCCAAACTTTACAGGCTGAGACACAACAATGTTTTGAAGGTTTTTTCAGAGGGATTTTTTAATATCTAATTCCTAGCCTGATTTATTCAGCTTTGAAACCAAAAAAACAGGCGGAAGTTTTAACAGATTTTTTCACTAAATATCCAAAATCCCCTCTTAGTTACTAATATGTCAATAAAATAAAACCATAACATTTAATCTGGCTCAATTCATTATTTTGATTTCGTTGCCCAAAATATAGGCAATTTTGGCCATTTTAATGCTCAAAATGCCTTATTTTTATGTGAAAACAAAAAATGACAGAAAAAGTGCAATACATTTTTTTCTCATATTTATATCTGTGATGTTCAGCAAAAGTTTCAAATTGACATCTCTACATTTATTTATTTTCCCTATTCACCTGCTGTGTCTCGCCTTAATCTTTTTGCAAAGCAGTCCATTTTTTACCTACAATTTACAATGTAAGTCATCTCAAGTAATCACATTAAATGTCCCAGAAGACGGCCAGCTGGTTCCTCAGTGAGCAGGATCCAGACAGAGGAAACACATTTCTACCACACGCCCAGTGACGTGTATTGTTTCACTTTGTCTGTAGAATATAGTTACACCCCCCAATATTCAACCATAATTAGACCCCCTGAAAGGGACTGACTCCCCCCCCCCCCGGATATTTTATTTAACGGTACGTCCTTGTCTGTCATGATAACAGGATGCACCAGATATCAGAGCCGATACTAAAAAAATACAATATCGGGTATCGACTACAAATATCCGATACTGAACCGATACCATTTATTTGGCATAAACATAACTTTTACCACCTAAATCTAAATGGGCATGCTGCTGCTGCTGCTAGTTTCAACCTCCGCTAATGTGTTTTTTATTGTCGTGCAAAATTCTGCGGTTAGCGATAGCATGCTAATGCTAACGAATACAAAGCATGGCTGGGTCAGAAACTATGAATGAAATACCTTAAAGGAACAGGCCACTGTTTTTCCAGACTGAGATATATGTTCTTACCTGAGCTTAGACCTGTCTGGTCTTTGTGCCCGTGGAAGAGCGTGGAAGCTTCCAACTTCACCCCCGTTTGGTTGTTTTGCGTGACTGAGGGCACACACAAAGACGGGACAGGTACGCATCAACTCGTCTAAGCTCAGGTAGGAACATCTCAGTGGTGGCCTGTTCCTTTAAGGCAGTAATTCAAGTAAAAGGGGCCCAAACCAAAGCACTAAGGACTTATACATGATTATAGTTTTCAGAGGGCGACATTTCATGTAATATTCTAATCTTCTGAGATTTTGAATTAGATTTTTTTTTACAAGCTGTAAGCCAATATCATCAAAATTATAACAGACAAAGGTTTGGGAAGGAAAAGATTGTGATAAACAATAAACTTGATGCCACTGAAACAACACAAAGAATGGAAAATGCATGAAAACTGTGCTGGCTTATGCCCCTTCTTCATAGACCAGTCGCCCTATGACTGTGGAATAATCTGCCCCTGTCCCTCCATGTGGCCGCTCTGTGGACTCTTAAAAAGCAACAAAAGAATTTAAGAAAGCTTTTTGTTGATGTGATTTTGCTTGTGTCATTTATATAATCAACTGGTGGCGGAGCTTTGACTGATGCGAACCAATACGTAACTCAAAGCAAAATGTAAAAAAATAATAATAATAATATCCTTGAATCTTCTTAAATGTTCCCGCTGCAGCTGAACAGTGAGAACCGGAAGCTGAAGTACCTCAGCATGTCGTCGCGCCCGTGTCTGGACGAGTTCCTGCCCAGCATCTCCGACTGCATCGCCACGGAAACGGAGGCCGACGCCACGGAGACGGACGGCGGCCATGACACCTTCTCGCAGTACCAGCAGCAGGTCAAAGGTGACTGCGGAGAAACCTTAATGACTGACCCTTTTGAAAATTACACGTCTGGGTCAAACGCTGGTTATAACTGTTGTCTTGTGGGGTTGTATTAGTTTTAAAAGCTGTATAAATGTTAATCTAATTGAGAGTGTTTGTGTGCAGAGCTGAGGGGGACGGTGAACAGTCTGCTGGAGGAGAAGAAGACTTTAGTTAGTCAAATACACGACCAGCAGAGGCAAATCCAGGAGCTCAACACGCAGGTTAGACCAAAGCTTTTCCCTGAAATTGTGACATTTATTTTTGATCACTGGATTGAAAATGGGGACTGGGATGGATTAGTGTGTAATGTGGATTTGTCTAGTAAAACGAGACACTAGTTCAAGGGTTCTTATCCACTGAGTAAAGACAAATATCCAAAAATGCCATCCATCCATGTTCTTCCACTTTATCCTGGGCTGGGTCGTGGAGGCAACAGTCTGAGCAGAAATGCCCAGACTTCCAGATCCACACCTCCTCCAGCTGTTCTGGGGGGTCCCGAGACCAACTGTGGTCCCTTCAGCAGGTCCTCCATGTGGCCTCCTCCCAATAGGACATGCCTGGAACACCTCCAGGGATGGGACCAGGAGGCTCCAGAACAGATGCCCGATCCACCTCAGCTGCTCCTTTTGATGTGAGCTACTCCCGGGTGACTGAGCTCTTCTCCTTGTCTCTGAGGGTGTGCCCAGCAACCCATGTGAAGGAAACTCACT
Organism: Gobius niger; assembly: GCF_951799975.1. NCBI lineage: Eukaryota > Metazoa > Chordata > Actinopteri > Gobiiformes > Gobiidae > Gobius > Gobius niger. The sequence continues at coordinate 11,663,636 of NC_136875.1, forward strand.
TGTATCCGCGATCTTGTCCTTTCGATTTATGGTCATGAGATTACCCAGATCTCAACGTAGATTGACCGAGATTAACCCAGCTCTCTGGAGATGTAGAAGGACCAGGGAGAACTTGGCCAAAAATGACTTGGTGAGTTACTTTGATGCTGTGGGCATGCAGGGTTTCAGAGGACATTTGACTTCAGCTCGTCCAAAACTCCGCCGCCCGAATAATCACCAGAACTCCGTCCACTCATCACATCACCCCGGTTCTTCAGCAGCTCCACTGGCTCCGCATTAAACATCGCATTCAATACGAGATCCTTCTCCTCACCTTCAAATCTCTGAACAACCTGGCCCCTGAGCTCCTTCATGTGCCTACTCCTTCCCGCACCCTCCGGTCCTCCTCTGACCCTCAGCTGTCTGTACCTACTGCCCACTTAGCCACCATGGGTGCTCGAGCTTTTAGCCGCTCAGCCCCAAACCTCTGGAACTCACTGCCCGCTGAACTCCGTCAAATGACCTCTCTGCCCCTTTTTAAATCTCAACTCAAAACCCACTTATTTAAGCTTAGCTACTTAGTTTGATGTGTTTTTATCTTGTCCTGTTATGAGTTGATCATTGTATCTAATGTAAGGTGACCTTGGGTGTTTTGAAAGGCGCCGACAAATAAAATGTCTGATCTGGGTTTGCTGCAGTTGGTCAGATCTAGGTTCTGCAACACTCTGAGCCTAAAGAACGAGATCAGCTGAACATCCTGAATGACCAGGTTATTCCATCGATGGATTTCTTCTTCCCTGATGGCACGGGCGAATTCCAAGGATGACAAAGCCAGGATTCACCAGGCTCAGGTTGCGAAAGAGTGGCTCAGGGAGCATGAGATGGATCAGCCGCCACAGAATCGAGATCTAAACCCCCATTGAGAATCTTTGCACTGCAAAAAGTGGATTCTAAGCAAGTAAAAAATGTCTTACTCTAAGAAATAAGTTCTTATTTTTTCCCTAAAAAGTAATGTTTTGCCGAGCAAAGTTTTCTTGAGAAAAAAAATCTTATTTTAGGAAATAAAATCTAGCCATTTCTTGTTCAGATATATTTGCTAAAAACATGCTATTTTTTCTTGAAACAAGGATCTGCTTCAGCTTTAGACAAAGAATATTTTTTTCTTATTTTGAGAAAAACTAAGGTCACAACAACTCTTAATTTAAGAACTGATTCTCACAGAGAGATAATACATTCCATTCTTTAAAGTGGGTGGCACAGTGGTTAGAGCCTCAGCTTCACAGCTCGAAGGTCCTGGGTTCGATTCCCACCAGGACGGGGCCTTTCTGTGTCTGTGTACGTTTCCCTGACCACTAAAAACATGTACAATAGGTGAATCCTCCACATCATGGAGATGGTTCCCCGGGCGAGGGCAATACTTTCCTTAAATATTAGTATTTATTAAGAACATTTTGCTCAAAAATGTGTGTAATTTAGAACATTTTACTTAAATCAAGCAACATTTAAGTAAAATACCCACAATTTTTCACTAAATAAGAATGTTTTCCTTAAATTATTCCATTTTCTGAGGACATTTTAGCTAGCTATTAATTTGCTTAAATTTAGTGTTTCTTTCTTGTTTTATGATGAGAAAAATATTCTAGAAATAAAAAATTTTAGCAAGAAAAAAATGCTGACCCCATTGGCAGAATTTCTTCCTTAAAACAAGACAAAATGTCTTGTTTTAAGATTTTTTCCTTGTTTTTAGGAGGGTACTTTTTGCAGTGTGAGATGTGCTGGAGAAGGCTTTGCGCTGTGGTCACACTCTCCCATCATCAATACAAGACCTTGGTAAAAAAAAATGAAAGCAACACTGGAACCTTTGACTTTGCAGATGCTAAAAGTTAAAGGCGCTACAACCAACTGCTAAGATCTGGACCAGGTGGCACGATGGCACAGACTGGTCGCCTCGCATCCATCAGTCTACCCCAAGGGCAGCTGTGGCAACAATCATAGCTTACCACCACAGAGTATGGAGTGAATGTATAATGATGACAGTGTCGCGCTTTGAGAAACGTGGTAACACAGGCCATTTGACTCTGATATGTTTAAAACCTGTAGATGATATGAGTTCTTTCCCCTCAGACACAGAGGGACCAGGCCGAGATGACGGAGCTCAGGGAAACCGTGGAGCAGCAGAAGAAAACCATCAAGAGATTCAATCGAGGTGAGCCCACATTCCAGTTGTTCGTGTCAGTTCTCCAGTGTCCTTCAGAAGAGTCTGACCTGCTGTTGTCGTGTCCAGTGTCGGTGATGGCGGCGCAGGAGTTCGATGACGTGAAGGAGCAGCTGGACCTGGAGCAAAGCCTCCGAGTCAAGGCCGAGGACTTCGCTCACGAGGTTCACTAGCAATTCTATACAGTTGTTTTTTTGCATTCTCAAGCCAAAAACACTGAGCTTGTTATTTCACATTGTTCGCTGTGTGTGATCTTATTCCTAACTTCTAGAAGGCACTCTTAGCATCTTTATTCTTTGCGGGGACAAGTTTATAAACTAATATCTCAACTTTGAGCTACAAAAGAAAGCCTTAAAGAGCCTCAATAGTATCATATGAGCAACAACTAGTGCATTTATTACATTAGAATAAAATATAGGGGGATCTGGAGGGCCCTTCCCTGACCCCCACCTTACCCGAGTGCATTTTCTTAAAAAAGAAAAACCCTCAAGCAGCTTATCAGCGTGACTGGGGTGTAATGTCTCTAAGGCCCATCCAGTGTATGGTCCATACCAGCCGGCATTTTGGGAGTTTGTAAACAAACATTTTCCAAACTAGGTCTCAGAGTGGAAAGATCTCAAAACGCCGTTTACGTGTCTCCGCTGTTACGACGTCTCCGCAACTTTTGCTAAAACGATGATGTTTTAATTAATTCCGCGGCAAATAGTTCCCAAAAGTTTGCGCGTTGCTCGGCAACGTTTGGCTAGGCTAGAAGTAGCAAGGCTAGTAGCTAGCCTAGCTACTTAGTTGAAGGCGTAGTTGGAGGAATGGTGGTGAATCTCTGGGTCAGTTGAAAGTCAGACTCACGCTAACTTCACGAGCAATTCCCCCGACTTCTCTCGCAGTGACGGGACAGAGATAGTGTCGCTACTACGTACGCGCGGAGTGATATGAAAGCACCAACTCCGCTGCCATTGGCAGCGTCATTATTTTTTTCAGAGGTCCTTTATCAGAAAATAATGACCTATAGAACGTTGGAAAATCCCATTCAAATCAACGGAGCTTCTACTCACGTTGTGAAGAGCCGTATAATAAGGTTATTTAAAAGTACATGCACCATGAAACACAATGTTAGAGTGAGCGAGCTCCTTGTGGCAAGATGGCCGCCATGTGCGTACGTCGACCTCCATTGGCCAGCAGCGCGTACGAGACATCTAGCCTTTATTATATGATATCTATGCTATCTACATCTTGTTCTATTATCTGTGTTAGCATCACAGCGCCTCACACAGGCCTGGAAGATGAATCACACCGTTTTTACAGACCTGAGTCGACCCATGTGGACGCACACATTTACTAAGCGGGCTTCGTGCTTACAAACAATACCCGGTCACACGCTGGTTTCACTCCCCACTGTTGGAGAAGGACTGGCCTAATGGGTTTTGTCCCCATCAAAGATCATAAATGCTCCACCAGAAGCTTTGAAGAGCTGAATGTGGCTTTTGCGATGGGGGTCTCCTACCACTGGCCTATAAACGTCTATCAATAACAGGGCACCAAAGAGAGAGACTTTATTTTTACCTCTGATGAATAAATGACTTCTGACCACAGGATACATTCCCCTGTGGCGACGACGAACCAGGTAAAGCCTAAATGTGTGTGTGTGACCTACAAAGCTCAGTGGCCCACAAACCTACAGCCTGAGGTCCTTCTCTGACAGTAATATTGAACAAAACGTACTGTTGTTTTTGTTCTCCTGCTTCATTTTCCTGGCGTCTCTGGTGTTGGGCAGATGCTGGTGAAGCAGAAGGAGGCGAACCGTCAGAGCATGGTCCTGATGCAGAGCTGTGAGCCGAGCGAGCAGCTGCTGAGGGCCCTGGACGACCTGGCCACTGCCACCAAGACCCTGGAGGAGGAGCGGAGGCAGCACCACCTGCAGGTACCGAGGGGAACGGCAGGGATGGGGGTCCTCGGGTCCTTAGCGATCCGTCATGTTTTCCCTCAGGCAGAGCTGGACCGGCCATCGGGAGATTCGGGAGTTTTCCCGATGGGCCGACGTACTTTTGGGCCGGATGTGCCAGTCAGACCGATATAAGGCCCGTTTTACCTTACCTTACACCGGCCCACAATTAATGGGAAAAGCCATCAGAATCTCTATCAATACACTAATGCAATTACACATCTCCTTCACTAGAGGGATGTGACACCTTTTATGCCCCTCTAGTGGCGCTTTCTTGAGTCATGGTTCCCAGATAATCTCGTATAATGAGCAATGGACCTCTGGGAAATAACACTCATGCCCCTCACATTGCGAATATAAGAGGATATAGTTTATTGTAGCTCCCTCCAGAACACACAGAACCTTAGACCTCTATTTCTTTTATACATTTTAGACAAATGTTTGCAAAGAAGTGCATGCTGGGAGTTGTCAGGTGACTCCGTCTTGCCCCTCGTCGTCAGTGTGCACAGTTTGGAAATCTTATAGTTTCCACTGAAAGGATTTACAATGTTTGGCCTTTTTGGGACTTCTATTTTCACTGCACACCTCTTTAACTCTGCGGTGAGTTTTACCATTTCATCTTCAATCTACAGTGGGATCATTTGGTTGGTTTTGAGAAGTTTATTTGTGTTGCAGTCGCGAGTGGAACTTCATTAACGGAACGCACAGTTTAAGATTGTTAAGTAATTTTACAAAAGTTCCTTCAAGTTATAAATGATAAGATTAAAGTGTTGAGTGCTATGAGGCGTTAGCTTGAATTCGGCAGAAACAACATGAACTATTGTCCTGGATTCGTAGCTTATACTGTTTTAGTTCAAACCAAGGGCCTATTGTTTTGCTCATCACCTTGACTATTGCATTGAATATGACTGTTTTTTTTTTTTTTTTTAGAGGGCTGGTCTTGACTCAAAAGTCCCGGGCCGATTTTTTCTACCAGTCCAGCCCTGGTTTGGGGGTTACAGTGACTTTACAGTAGGTTTGGACCACAATTCCTTTAGTGGTTTCCTCTTTCATTGCTTGTTATCAGGTGTAGGACCTTTAAATACATGGTGATGCGACTAACACTAAGGGGGTCCTTTACATTTACCAAGTGGAGTAGCATGAGCTAAAGTGAATCATCTGTAGAGTCACTTATTTACATATCGGATTCGAGGCCCTAAAACTGCAACCTCCTCACAAACGTGCATATTTTTATTCTTGTACCTGATATTCAGCACCTGCCGTGATAAATGACCCTCTAAGAGAACATGAGCGCGGTTATGAGGTTACTTTTGAACCCATGTATATTCAGTCTACTCCAGGGCAGCTGTGGCCACAGTAGTAGCTCACCACCACAGAGTGTAGAGCCGGTGTCTCAAACACTCGGCCTGGGGGCCCAATGCGGTCCACGAGGACATTTTGTGGCCTGCAAGATGATTTGTTTTTTATATTACATGCGACCCATTGGTAAATTGCATTGAACTACATTTCCCATGAGGCACCGGGGCCTTAGCGCTAATGTAGCTGCGGCCGCGAGAATGACAACATCAGCTAAACGTAATTAGTGTTTAAGCGTCACAACAGTAAAAGGAGGAGCCTTTTCTCTCCATCTCTCTCTCTCAGCAACATTCTGTGCTCACACAAGAAGCACATCATAAATCACTTCATCTTTATTAAGGATTAAATGATTCAGACCGTGGAAGCTCAGCAGGGAAGGGTCTGGCAGGACTTGGATCGGAGACCGTATGGAAACACCAGGAAGCCTAGCGAATGTAATGCGTGAGTGAGTGGTTGGTGGTGGTCGGAGGGGCCGATGGCGCAGACTGGTTGCCTCGCTTCAGTATGTTCAGTTCTTTCAGTTTCTGTCTTATCTCCGTTCGCAGCCGAGGTTGTAAAAATAGACTTTATGCTAATATCGTAACAAGCTCCACGGTGACGACAAAAGCATCAACTTTTCAGCGGCTAAAATGGTCCAAATCAGAGCTTTCTTCGTTGCTTTACACTAACTATCAATACTGTTTGGTAGCCGAAATAAATTCCATTACCCATAATGCAACAGACGACCTGAGATGGGCATTCGGCTTATAAGCAACTGTGTGGCTAATATACACAAACATGGACTTCCTTTCTTGAGTTTAGAGTCAGAAATGTTTGGGTTTGATTTTAATCTCTTAAAGGGATATTTCAGGATTTTTGACATAGGGCCTCAGTTCCAAGTTATCGAGAGCGTTGTTGATTTAAAGAATTTTTTTTATTCATTTTTTTGTTCATGCAGTCCTTACGTAGCATGACGCTAACGTTAGCATATGTAGCATGACGCATGAAGCTAACATTAGCATATGTAGCATGAAGCTAACATGTACTTCCTGGTTCATTGTTAGTCTTTTAAATATTTATGGGCTGTTGAACCACTTATACACTCCATGTCATGTATCTTTATTTAATGGAAAAATAAACATAATCAGCATTTGTTTAAGCAATGATGGAGGAATGGGAGACGAGGTCACCAACTCGTTTTCCCTCTGGCTGCTTTGAACATGACCATATATGGGCGATTCCAAAGGTGGTTCTATGATTCTTTCGTCACATGTTCTAAAGTCATGTGACCAAAGTGTTCTGCGTTTCCGCGGTGACACAGTAACACATTCTATCCATAGCCTACATGCTCAGAGCAGCTTACATTGTATCAGATCATAATCTACTAACACTCGAGACGACGCCACGTAGAATTAAACCACAGAAGCAAACTTAATAGTTACAGTTAAGTTACTTCCCTACAAACACTGCAAAGATGAAGTTTTTCAGCAGGAAACCTTCACGTAATGCCTTATTGGTGCAAGAGCTTCAGCTCCAGCTGACCTCTGCAATGGAGACAGCTCAGAATTTGCAGACGCAGCTTCAAAATGAGAGAGAGGAGAGGGCCGCCCTGGAAATTCAGGTGCAGAGAACCCGGCGGAACATGTGTCTGACGAATGCCGCGGTTATAAACGCCGCAAAGGTCAAAAACCTTTCTGCAGAAAATTCAGCTCTACAGGAGGAGAAGATGAAGCTAGAGACCTGTGTAAAAGAGCTGGAGAACAGGGCCCTGTTTCTCCAGAACGCAGAAAGTGAGAACATGGACCTTCGAAAGACGCTTCAGGAGCAGACGTTTCTCCACGAGCAAACAGCGCAAGAGCTCAGTCAGACCCGCACCGCGTTCGAAGCGATGGAGACGGTCAATCGCCAACTGCAAAGACAAGTCAACAAGCAGAAGAAACAGCTCCAAAAACAGGGGGGGAGAGTACGGACGCTGCAGGAACAAAAGGCTGCGCTCAGGAAGGAGCTGAGACGGACCAACGAAAGCAGTGAGGCGTTTATCCTTCTGCAAGAACACGCTCTCAATGAGGAGAGGCTATGGAGGCGATCGCTTGGTGCGGAGGTCAGGCGGCTCAGCGGATTGGCACGACAGAAGGAACACGCCCAAAAAGTCCTTCCTCAAGCGAAAACGCAAGTGGAGGCGATGAGAAAGGAGCTCTCAGAGTTTAAGCAAGACTTTGAGAGTCAGCAACATGAAATGAAAGCGCTGATCGAAGCTTTCAAGACGTCTGTGATGATGGAGGTGACAACGTTCATGGAAGAGCAACATAGCAAGATCGCATCGCTCCAAACTGAGGTGTTTGAGAAAGAAGAGGGGAGCAGAGAGGTAAAGGACACTCTCAACGTCATGACTGAGGCCGTCAGGAGACTTCAGACAGAGAGGCTGTCCCTGAACAAAGCCGTCCAGATGTCCCAGGAAGAGGCTCGGTTCAGTGCAGAAAAAAGCAAAGAGCTACAGCTGAGTATTGAGGGGAAAGATCTCACTATAAGCTGCCTGGAGCAAACGATACAAAAACATGAACAAGCTGTGAAAAAGTCAGTTGAAGAGGCAGTAAAAGTCACAGAGGAGAATGCGGAGGATCTCAGGAAACAGATGCTTCGGGAGATTGAGGAGAAGTCTCAAAAGAACGATGAACTGCAGAGAGATCTTCTCAGGTTCTGGAAAGAGTCACAGGAGCAGAAACAAATACACGAGCAGGAGATTGTTACCTTGAAAGACGCCTGCCAAAGGTCCGTCACAGAGGCAGAGATGAAGGTGAAGACGGCCTTAATAGAATTGAAAAAGGAGAGCGAGGGACTGATGCTGACAGCAAAGTCCGAAGCCACGAATGAAGTAGATGACATTAGTCAGTTCCTGAAAACAGCTATGGTAAGGTCCAAAGAAGCCAGGGAGAATTCTGAGAAGAGGGTTGCAGAGCTGGACAAAGTCCTTCCGCATGCAAAAACGCAAGTGGAGGCGATGAGAAAGGAGCTCTTCGATTTTAAGCAACACTTTGAGAGTCAGCAACATGAAATGAAAGCGCTGATCGAAGCCGTCAAGACGTCTGTGATGATGGAGGTGACAACGTTCATGGAAGAGCAACATAGCAAGATGGAGTCGCTCCAAACTGAGGTGTTTGAGAAGGGAGAGGGGAGCAGAGAGCTCAAGGACAGTCTCAACGACATGAATGAGGCCGTCAGGAGACTTCAGACAGAGAGGTTATCCCTGAACAAAGCCGTCCAGATGTCCCAGGAAGAGGCTCGGTTCAGTGCAGAAAAAAGCAAAGAGCTGCAGCTGAGTATTGAGGGGAAAGATCTCACTATAAGCTGCCTGGAGCAAACGATCCAAAAACATGAACAAGCTGTGAAAAAGTCAGTTGAAGAGGCAGTCAAAATCACAGAGGAGAATGCGGAGGATCTCAGGAAACAGATGCTTCGGGAGATTGAGGAGAAGTCTCAAAAGAACGATGAACTGCAGAGAGATCTTGTCAGGTCTCGGAAAGAGTCAGAGGAACAGAAACAAATACACGAGCAGGAGATTGTCACCTTGAAAGACGCCTGCGAAAGGTCCGTCACAGAGGCAGAGATGAAGGTGAAGACGGCCTTAATAGAATTGAAAGATGAGAGCGAGGCACTGATGCTGAAAAACGAAGTCAACTCGCAGTTAGAAAGGAAAATTACGGAACTCCAAGAAGGCCTCAAAGAAGCGTTCGAAAGGTCCAAAGAGGCCAGGGAAAATTCTGAGAAGAGGGTTGCAAAGATGGACGAAGAGTTGCACCAGCAAAACGTGGTCAACTCGCAGATGGAGAGGAGAATTATGGACCTCCAAGAAGGCCTCAAAGCAGCGCTCGAAAGGTCCGAAGAGGCCAGGAAAATCGCTGAGAAGAGGCTTGCAAAGATGGACGAAGAGTTGCACCAGCAAAACGTGGCCAATGTGCAGCTGGAGAAGACTATCACAGAGCTCAGAGAGAGCCTCAAAGAAGCGTACCAAAGGTCTGAAGAAGCCAGGGCAAACGCTGAGGAGCTGACCGACCAGTTGGACCAGAAAAACATGGTTATCTCGCAGATGGAGAGGAAAATTACGGAACTCCAAAAAGGCCTCAAAGAAGCACTCGACAGGTCAGAAGAGGCCAGGGCAAACGCTGAGGAGCTGACGAACCAGTTGGACCAGAAAAATATGGTCAACGCACAACTTCAGAGTCAGGTGTCTCAGGCCAAGGAGCTGGTGGAGCAGACGCTTAAACACCAGCAGGAGATGGAGGTTTTGAAGATGGCTTTGGAGAAATCTGAAGCTGAGATAAAACAGAAAGCACCGCAGGAGGAGGAAAGTCTTCAAAATCACACTAGTTGCACCTGGGTCATCATCAACTAGGAAAACTCCCATCGTCGCCCCTTCGAATCCCCAAGTCTCATCCTAACGTCAAACCTAACTCATGTCCTTTTATTTTGTGGATTGTTTTTATTTAGGACAGCAATAGGTGAAATTGTCAAAGCACAATGACCCCACGTGATTTCAGCCTGGACAGTGACATCGGTGCTGTTCATCCTCTCCTCTGTCTTCTACATTCACAATGAGCAGGGTCCCACGCAAATGAAGAGTCAGCCCAAGATTTGGAAAAGGACAGCGAGTAAAGACTAGGCCGTGACTGGAGCAGGTTCAAACATTACGTGAGCTGTAATGACTTCACTGGGGGAAACCTCTGTGTTCAGAACGGTGGGTGTTTTTGTCTTGGGGCCGACGTCAAACGCAAAATAGAAATTAAAACTAGTGCAAACTGCAAGTAGTTTAAATTTCATTTAGTTGTTAACACGTTTATCCAAGACAAAAGCTCCTTCCTTATGAGCACTGGCGTTTCCTTTGGGGCAGGATTCACAGCGAACATGATGTTTTTAACACGCTGCAGTGTCGGTCCATCTGAAACTCGCAGTCCTTTATCAAATCCTGAGCTGCCTCTTCATTTGTGAGGGACCTGCTCACCGTGAATGTAAGAGATGGGGCGGAGGAAGGACAGCGGCAATTTAGTTGTCCAGGAAGAAATCGCGCAGAGACACTGTGCATATAGCCCATGTTAATTGTAGCTTAAACACATTCATTATAGATTTGTTTATAGTAGTAGTAGTAGCATTAGTAGTAGAAGTAGTAGTAGGGGTGAGTCTAAGGAGAAGAGTTGGGGAGACAGGAGTGTATTGTGACATGGAGGATGACCGACACTCTTAGACTGAAATAAAAAATAAAAATATTGCAATGAACTACTGCATATGTGACGGTTTGTATGTTTTGAACTTCAGTGCAGGCGCCAAAAATGTGTCTGTTTGAATGTTTTGCAGCTAATGTTAAACAGGAAGATCATGACGAGCTGGACTCCAGACGCCTGGTCAGCGATCCACTCCACTCCGCTCTTTGTATCTGTTCGAAAGCAGGACCCTCAGGAACTACCAGCCAATCAAATACTGCAAAAAACGTGTGTCAACCAATCACAGACCGCGCTGTCACGACAGGAAAACATGTTCTTAAATGTGCTTAAAGGGATATTTCAGGATTTTTGACATAGGGCCTCATTTGTTGCTGATTTCTGGAGATATTTTTTTTTTGTAATTCAAGCAGTTTTTAAATTTGAAGAGTTTCGTGGCGCTAGGCTAATGCGAGGCTAGCGCATTTCTATGGTATCAGCTAGCCTGCATTAAAAACAGTCTGACCCGCTCCACAGAGCACCTGAGGCAAATCACTTACAACACCAGACTAACCATGTAAATGTCTGTGTCAGTAGAATTATTTGAACCATTTTGCATTTAAAAGAACTTATATTTGAGCAGCATCAGCTTTGTGCTTGTATAAGCTACACAGCGGCGGAGTGATCTGCTAGAAAATAGTCCCCCAAAATGCGATCATTCATGTGATGCAAGGTCAGTTATATTCCAAACATTATTCTATGGACACAGACATTTATATGGTTAGTCTGGTGTTATAAGTGAGTGGCCAGAAAACCACACTTGCAACTTTCCTGCACCGGGTCGGAGCCACCAATACATACTAACAGAATCACGAAATAGCTCACTTAATAAATCCTTTCCGTAGTCCCTGTGGGGGTAATACAAGTGTTTATGGGATGATTGGAGGGTCTTTCATCTCCCCCTGGTGTCTCTGGCCAGAAAACCATGTTCGCAACTTCACTGCCACCGGACCGGAGCCACCAATACACACTAATAGAATCACGAAGAAGAAGCTAACATGCTAACGGGCAAACTTATATTCCAAACATTACTCTATGGACACAGACATTTATATGGTTAGTCTGGTGTTATAAGTGATTTGCCTCAGGTGCTCTGTGGAGCGGGTCAGACTGTTTTTAATGCAGGCTAGCTGATACCATAGAAATGCACTAGCCTTGCACTAGCCTAGCGCCACGAAACTCTTCAAATATAAGAACTGCTTGAATTACAAAAAAAAAAATCTCCAGGTACCAGCAACACTCTGGATAACTAGGAATTGAGGCCTATGTCAAAAATCCTGAAATATCCCTTTAACAAGAATGTACCTGCTTCATCTTCTCTTCTGTCCCGCTCCAAAGGTGCATAGATTGAAACAGCTGAAATCTATGTTTAAAATCTGAACCGTTGCTAATGATGCTGACTTCATGTGGTCTCGTTATTTTGATTCTAAAAATACTGCAAATAATTACAGCAACATTAACAGTAAAAAATATAAGCCCCATCAATTCTTTAACTGTAGGTCCGAAAAAGGCCTGAGTCCGAACCACTTTTTTTTTTTTGCCTTTTCCACAAAAACATTCAGAAGACTCTCTAGTTTAGTCTGTAATTACAGTGTTTACCGTGAGCTCTTTGTTTATTTACCTCCTCCGTTCTCCCCCAGGTGCAGAGTCTGGAGCAGCAGCTGGAGCAGAGCGCTCTCCGGAAGCAGCTGGACGCGCTCCAGAAGCAGCTGCTCCTGTTGGACGAGGAGAAGAGGGAGGCGGAGTCTCGCCTGGAGCAGGAAGCGAGGAGGAGCTGCGAGCTGCGGAACAGAGGTGAGACGTCGTTCTGCCCGGCAACGGGGGGCGGAGGGGCGCTCCGATTGGACGAGAATCGCTGTCCCGTCACGTCAGCGCTGTGAGGTTCGCCCTGTCCCGTCTGCTGCACCGGGAAACTGGGAAGTGTCCAGAAAAATCAAGGAAAAGCTCAAGAAGAACATTTCAGACTAAATCAGACGGGATGAACTTCATGAACTGCTGAAATGTCACAAAATATTAAATTCTAGAGATAAATAATAAATAAATAAATAAATAAAGGTTTATCAGTTTGAAATAAATAAGTGCACATCATTAAAATCTAGTCAGAAGAGGTTGGATTTAGATTTAAAGCCGCACCGCGTAGGATTTTACCCAATAATAAAACTGAAATACAAGCATTTATTTTATGACAGATATTTTCATCATTGAAATTTTTTTCTCGTAAATGTACAAAGAATAATAATAATAATAATAATAATAATAATAATAATAATAATAATAATAATAATAATAATAATAATAATAATAATAATAATAATAATTTATACTGCATTAATCTCTGTAGAGAAATTAGTTCTCGCATGGGGCAACCCGTAAGGAGCAGTGAGCTGCCAGCGTGGGCCGGCGCTCGGGGACCCATCTCCATGATGTGGGGCCAGGCTGGTGGTCAGAAACACCTGGCTGGAGGATTCATCTATTGCACATGTTTTTACCACTAACCTACGCAGACACGGGGAGAACATGCAAACTCCACACAGAAAGACCCCGTCCAGGTGGGAATCGAACCCGGGACCTTCGACCTGTGAGGCACGAGCACTAACCGCTGCGCCACCGTGCCCTGTAAGAAACATGAGGCTTTGCTGTGAGCGGCTCAGCTCTCCTAAGTTACATGACTGTAGCTTTACGGGGAGTGGGTGCGTCTCCAGCTCATCTCCATGGAGATGTGACTAAAGTCAGCAGAATTTCAGATTTGAATAGGTTACGTTCTCATCCAAATCCCTTCTTTGGTGACTCACTGCAGTAATAACGTTTTCTGCGTCGAGCTGGTCATTGGGAGCATGTGTTGTATTGATGGCGACAGTATCCAAAATGTGCCTTTAAGTAGAGTATGTAAATGATGTAAATGATGTAAACACTTGTTGATAAAGTATTTGCTGCAGGTGTTTTGACATCCTTGAAAAAGTTGTGTTTACAAAAAAACAAAAAAACATCTGTTAAATCAGTCCAGTTAAGCGTGAGATTCTTCTATGAACTATCTATCAATATCTCTTTTAATATCCAATTCCTAACCGAATTAAAAAAAACATGGCGACATTTTTTTTAGGTCCGGGTTTGATCCCCGGCCGGACGTGGCTTTTCTGTGTGGAGTTCACATGTTCTCCCGGGTCTGCGTAGGTTTTTTTTTTCCTCCAGGGACTCCGGTTTCCCCTCAGTGCTTCATTTGTAAATGAGTATTTTCAGGAACACTTTTGGTCTGACGTGATGGATTGACGTGGATGGACATTTGCCGGATCACTCTCATTAAACTAAAACATGCAAGAGCACTGCTTGGAAATCCTTGTTCTTTCAAAAAAATCTAACTTTGGTGCTCTTCAGTGCAGGGATCGGCATTTGACCTGAAAAAGATACAAAACTGAGGCACTCAAAGGGAAGTATTGGTAAAAGGCCTTTATTGCAGCATGGCCATTAGATGAAAACATTGTCTACACTGCAAAAAGTGAATATCAAGCATTGTCTTAAATGACTTGAATTGAGGAAATGTATCTTGTTTTGAGCGTTTTTCGCTAATTTAGACATTTTTCCTGATCGGACCTAGTTTACTTTGCTTGTTTGAGGACATTTCAGACCAGTTCTAAGGTAAATCTCGCTTGAAATAAGAAAGTAAAATTGCCAATGAGATAAGACCAATTTTCTTTCCCCATTGGCAAAGAAAATGACCTGAAATAAGGACAAAATGTATCGAAACGAGTCAAAAACATCTCAGAACAAGTGAAATAATCTAGGAAGAACAATTTACCGAGTCAAAACAACTAAAATTTGGATTATTATGCTCAAATTGAGATGTTTATACTGATCTAGTTAATCACTTTTTGCAGTGTACGCGTTTCAGCCATATTAGGCTTTCGTACACTTAAAACAATAGGCGAGAATGAATGAATGTAGTGAGTGAGTGGTTGGTGATGGTCAGAGGGGCCGATGACACAGACTGGTTGCCTCACTTCCGTCAGTCTACCCCAGGGCAGCTGTGGCTACATTAGTAGCTTACCACCATTGAGTATGGAGTGAATGAATGATGACTACAGTGGTAAAACAGATTTGAAAAGCGCAATACATGTGTGTAAGCCATTATTATTATCTTAAAACTAACAAGATATCCAAAATTCCCTCTGAAAAAGTCTTTGTAACTAATTTGTTACTAAATAAATCCATAGATTTAAACCTGGCTCGATCCATTATTCAGAAATGTATATGAAAAACATCAAATGAAAGAAAACTCGCACTACATTTTTTTCTCATTTTTTTGCCGGTCTACAGCAAAAGTTTCAAATTGAAATCTCTACATTTTAAGGCGAGACACTACAGGTGAATAGGGAAAAAATGTATATTTACAGATATCAATTTGAAACTTTTGCTGTCGATCACTGGCATAAATGTAAGAAAAAAATACATTGCAACTTTTCTGTCGTTTTATCTTTTATCTGTTTTATGCCTAAAAATGCCCCAAATTTCCCATCTTTTCGGCGACGAAATCTGAATAATGGATAGAGCTACATTCAAATGTATGGTTTCATTTTATTGATAAATGAGTTGCCAAGACTTTCTCAGAGGGGATTTAGGATTTCTTGTTTAGTTTGAAAATAATCTGTTTTTTAGTGGAAAAATTTGTAAAAATTTAATTTTCGCCTCATTTTTTGACATTCAAAACTCAATAAATGGGGCTTAAGGGATTAAATAATAAAAAATCCCTCTGAAAAAATCTTCCAAATATTGTTCAGTCCAAGGCTGGAAAATTTGAAGTCTTTAGGTCCGACTGACGTGGACATAGTGTCGCCACAATGACAGAAACATGTGTTTTGAGAAAAAGGCCCTTGAAATTGCATTCTCCCATATAAGTCTATGGGGGAACATTGAATCAGCGCAATATTTAAACATGTTGTTGTGAAGATTAGGGATATTTTCTGTTTCCGGGTGAAAGCTTGTATGTTCAGAGACCAATTTGGCCAAAAAACCTGAAAACTGAAAAAATGTAGTTTTGCCTGTAGTGTCTCCCCTTAAAGTGTTTCATCTGCAGTGTCTCGCCTTTAACAGATAAATATTAATCCGCCTGAGACGTTGACGTCGACGTCCCAAATCTGAATTCAATCAGCCTCTACTTTCATGTTCAAAACAAAAATAATCCCTCTGTTTTTGTTTGTGCACAGTCTCAGAGCTGCAGCAGGCCCCGCCCCCCGCGCCTGCGCTAGCCCCGCCCCCGGATCCAGAGGTGGCCCCGCCCCCTGCCCCTGTCCCTCAGCCCCCGCCGCCCCCTCCACCTCCCCCGCCCCCTCCCCCGCCCCCCCCTCCGTCCAGATGCAACCCAATCAGGTGAGAGCGCTTCACCACGCAGTACTTTCTTACTTCTACTTCAGTCGTGTTGTTTTGAAGTAACGCTGTGAGTGGATCTTCACAGGTGTTGAGCTGTTTGGTCGCAGACTTGTGAAGCGCACACGTTAGAGCAGAGGTTTTAACCGTGTGAAATCGTGCTGTGTCTTTCAGCTCTCTGATCGCCATCATGAGGAAGTCGTCCAAAGGATCCAAGTCCAGTGTGAAGACGGAGCAGCCCCAAGGAGAGGCCGGTATGAAATATTGGGATTTCGATATTTTATAGTACCAGCTTAACCTGTTACCTGCCATCTTAGGGTTTAGGTTAACAACTATACACACCCAAATCCCAAAGCATGTTGACAGGAGAGCTTACAGACTGTATGTCAGTGTGATTCTTCAATTGAAGTTGTTGGATCTTCCCAAATCACATGGCACCAGCCCCTATGGCTCCTCCTGCAGGTGGTGGGTCCACAGAAGGACGGCCTCATGGTTCTAACCGGGCCTGTTGGTCTCTCATGAGGGGCTTCTGAACCGCTCTTTGTCTGACCCGTCACCTATAGGACCAGTTTGCCCTGAGAGACCCTACCAGGATCATTCGGGCGCTCAAACCCCTCCACCACGTTAAGGTGGCGGTTCCAGGAGGGGACGATATGAAGCTCATGGAGAAAATGCCAAGAATTTAGAATATAAAACATATTTGGAGTTGTTTCACTTGTTTTTGTTTCCCTCATAATCCCATGTGTTCATTCACAGTTTAACGCCTTCAATGAGAATCGTAGGGTGTTAATAATGTTGAAAATAAAGAAAAGCCAAGACAGATAAAAAGTGTGTCCAAACTTTTGGCCTGTACTGTATGTGTAGAAACTAGAATCCACTGCCAACTAAAATGCCAGATAACAGGTTAAAATGAGTCCTCCCACAACTTCCTAAGCCCAACAGGAGCGAAGGAACATTGGTGACAAGTGTGTTCACCTCAGATCTATTTGATATATTTTATGTTGTAGACTTTTGTGTATAATTTCAGAACTGTAAGAGATAAGAGAGAACAATTCTGCCCTATGGCCCTCATTCAACAATGACAGGTTTTACAGTTTAGAAGCATCATGCACAGGATTATAGACAACAGTGTTAATTTTGACAACATATTTTATTTTAGTTTCAGTCTTAGTCTTTTGACTAAAATGTAATTTAATTTTAGTCAAGTTTTAGTCAAAAAAAACTTTTCAATTTTAGTCTAGTTTTAGTCGACTAAAATTGCAAGTAAATTTAGTCGACCAAATTTAAGACGAATTTTGTCGACTTTGCATTGATAATATTCATTATAATCATATTTAATCGTGGTCCTCAACTTCATGGAGCTGCTCCACATGAGCAAAGCTCAGACGTGTTCATTTGAGAGTGAATTTAAATGATATGAAGCTCTTTCAGACGGTCAATAGAAGTTTGGATGATTTTAGTCTCTCCTTTTCGTTTTTATTTAGTCTTATTTTAGTCGACTAAAATAACTGGACATTTTAGTCATAGCTTTAGTCTCATGAGAAACTTTTAATTTAGATTTAGTCCAATTTTAGTCGTCAAAAATATCACTGACTAAAATTAAGACTAAATATTTTAGTCGACGAAATGAACACTGATAGACAAGACCCTTTTAAAAATCTACCAAATATATCGGCCAATCAAAATCCCCAATAATCAGCATTGCTGTGAGAAAAACCCATATCGGTCGACCTCTATGATTTCTAGTATGTCATCCCGGAGCAAAAATATCACTGTTTGTTTTGTTTTGCCTGATTGCCAAGTTAGCACAAGTGTTCAGCTGATTTTATTCCATTGTTTGACTGATCCAATTTCGAAATCTGCCCATAAAGAAATTGCGTCACTGTTATTATTCTGAGCGTTTTGACAGGCGTGTCAGTTTGGTCCATCCCGTTGCCCCTTCACAGAGGCTGTTGCTGGGTGAGTTTGCAGATTAATATTTTTCCGTGTGTAGACGACGTGAAGGTGAAGGCCGTGAACGAGATGATGGAGAGAATCAAACATGGCGTCGTCCTGCGGCCCGTGAAGTCTCAGGAGACCAAGGTCAGGACGTCCTCCATTATCTTAACCCTCATTTATTATCACGATAACGTCTTCTGTGGAGCTTCACTGTCTGACTGTCCGTTCTCTCTCTTCTCTCGCTGCTTCCTGCTTCAGAGGACCGCTGTCAAAGTGAGTATAGTATTGACTTTTTCATTCGACTTGTCGTGGGACGTCCCGCTGTCCCTGGTGGCTCCTAAACTGGACACAAAGGCCTCCAGTGACGTGTGACCATGGGGGAGGAGAAATGAACCAATCAATCAACAAAGTGACAGCAGCGATTAAAGGGCACACCTGACTCTTCTGTTTGTTAACTCTCCCCTACAAACAATAACCACAATATTACATTCCAATATCCCAAATCTAAGAACCCCTGAAAATAAAAACATAAAGGTAGGCAGTAGTACGAGGACCAAGCGCAAAGATATTTTATCAATCCAGTGTATCGTCCATACGAGCCCGGCGTTTTGAGGGTCTGTAAACGAACATTTTCCAAGCTAGGTCCCAGAGCGGAAAGATCTCAAAACGCCGTTTACGTGGCTCCGTTGTTACGACGTCTCTGCAACTTTTACTAAAACGATGACATCACAGCTCCAGAGTGGTGTCTGTGATCCATAATCTACTGACCTTAAAATGGGTTTTCCTCATGGATCTATGATAAGATAAGATAAGAGATGAGATAATCCTTTATTGATCTCACAAAGGAGAAATTCACTTGTTACAATCGGTATTCAATAAGATCACTCAGGGTGTGCAAAAAAAGACGGGAAATGTGCAAACAGTTAAATAGTAGAAAACGAGGTATCTTATGTACAATAAGTAAAGCAAAAATCTTAGGGGGCGGAGTTATAACAATAGGGGAATAATAATAAATAAAAATAGGATAAAAATTAGTACAAGTTCTATAAGTAAATAAAATATCGGGGTGTAAAGTTACAGTCCGAGTGCAGGAAGTCAATAAGTGATGCTGGTACAGGGAAAAAAGTGCAGCTGATACAGAGATTATTGCACATGTTACTTTACAGTCTTATTGTACAGTCTGACAGCAGTGGGGATGAAGGCTTTGCGGTAGCGCTCCGTCCTGCACTGAGGGTGTCTCAGTCTGCCACTGAGAGAGCTGCTCAGCTCCTCTACAGTCCCGTGCAGTGGGTGGGAGGTGTTATGCATGATGGAGGTGAGCTTGGCTAACACCCTCCTGTCCCTCACCTCCTCCACAAAGTCCAGGGGCAGCCCTGGATGGAGGATGGTTTGACTCCGCCCCTCTTTGCTCCACTGCCGTCCACAAGCCACAGGTCAAAAGTAGAAAAAGTCAGTCAGAAAACGAGTCAGTCTGTGTTTTTGGACTGACGGTAAAAGTCACTGACAGGTTTTTCTGCTTTAGTCCCGTTAACGTCTGAAGAATAAACTCTCCTCCTCGTCTCTTCTGTAGATCTTAAATCCTTGATTCAGTTTCATTTTCACTGTGTTTTCAGTTTACTGCACATGCGCCTCTACATCTTGCTCTATTATCTGCGTTAGCGTCACAGCGCCTCACACAGGCCTGGAAGATGAATTGCGCCGTTTTCACAGACCTGAGTCGACCCATGTGGACGCACACATTTACTGAGCTGGATTCGTGCTTACAGAAAGAAAGTTTCGTTTTGTCTTCATGTGGATATAGCCTAAGATTGAGGGAGATAAATGGCGCCCCCTGTCTCTGAACAGGGCACCTCAAGTCACTTTACAATATTAGTACAAACTCTTTGCTAAGTGGCCCATAAGGACTCCCAATCTTCTACAATGCACTGGGTCAAATGCCCTGGGAAAAAATAAATAAATAAAAATAAGCAGAATGACATTTGCCAAGAAGAAGTAGCAATGTTCAAAAGTGGTTTGGGGTCACTGGGTCAAATGTCCTCATAGTTATTGAAGAAAAATGGTGCATTGCTTTTCCATAGAGTTTAGTATTGTATTTTTTGCACAAGCCGTCTGCTGAGCATCTCTCCCCGCTGGCTCACACTAGAGCAGGGTCCCCAACTGGAGGACCTGGGTCCAGATCAGGACCTCCAGAGGCTTTAGTCCGGACCCCAAAGCCTTTTCATCCTCTCAATATACTTAATTTCTAAGGCTGAATTAGAAATTATCTAAACAATTTGAATAACATTGAACTAAAATGGCAAAATGATTGATTCATTAATCATAACCTCGAGCTGATATAATTGGGGACCCCTGCATATAGCATTTGGGTAGTTACTAAAGCTGTGAGTAGTGTTTCTCTCTAGGGTTCAGTAAAGTTGTCTGATCGTAAACTTTACACATGAAAACAGAAACTTAATTTTTTCAAATGAAAGTAATAAGTTGCCGCATATATATGAAGTTACTAAAATATATTTTGGGGACCTTGAGCCGATTTAGTTGGGGAACCCTGGTCAAAAAACAAATGGTAACTGAAAAAAAGTTTGAAAGATTTTCGTTCTTTGTTAAGGTTGATCCTGATTCAGTATTTCAAATATTACAAATCGTCTGCATATAAATCCTCATTGCGTCTTCTTTCTCTGTTTCCAGCCTCTTCCCGTGAGTGAGGAGAAACAGGAGAGCGCGATGGAGGAACTTAAAGGCATTCTGGTAAACAAACTGCCCCCTGCTGGCTGGAGGTGGGATTTCTCAGTGTGAAATAGTGGCCCCTTTTTAAAAGTGGTTTTGTTGCTCCAGGACACGGTGAAGCGCAGTCCCAGCCGCGGGTCCCAGGACTCGGCCTCTTCGCCTCAGCCCAAGAAGGACTCGGAGCTGGAGCTGATCCTCCGACGCAGACGCAACAAGGCCGGGGAGTCCGGAGGTACCACGGCGGGCGCGGGGGTCTGGTTTGGGACGGGGTGACATGGTCATGGGATAGAGCACGGCCTGTATCGAGAAGTGTCACTGTGTGTGTCACTTTTAATACATAGTTAACACAATTATATTTAAGATTTTTCTAGTTCTGCTTTTACCAGCTTTCTGTAGTTTGACTGTTTTTGTGATGTTTAAGCTCTTTTGTTTTTAATTAAACCTGTAAGTAAAGGAAAGAAAAAGATCCTCAGTGCAGGTGGAAAAGATCGATCTGATGCAGCTTCCATTTTGAATCCTTTGGCTTAATATATTTAACCAACCTCTCCTCTCCGCAAGAAGGGTTTGATCGATGAGACGAAAATGCTCTGGAGAAAATCAAGGGTCTGTGAAGCCATTTTGAATACCAAACAGACTTCCTCAGAATATTGATCGTTCAACCTAAGAAAATAGCTTGGATCTGGAAAATGGTCGAGACAGGTCCAAATAATTGATCAATCAATCAGTTTGTTGGTTTATTTGGCAGAGAATGCTTAAAGCTGGATATAAAACTTGCCTGGCAACACAGTCTGACAACGGGTCGTCTCCTGCAGTTCAACTGATGATGGTGATTGGATGAGCACCGACATTGTATATTGTCTTCAACATTTCTTAAACTGGATGAAGAAAATATAATCTACTTAATACATTTTTTTTGCACCGCTTAATTCATTTGCCTTACATTTATCATAAGAATTGAATAACATGATAAAAAGTCAACATATGATAATAAAAATTTTTTTTTTTGAAAATCAAGAATGAGATATCAGATTGGTCAAATGTCTGTCCATATCATACAATCATACTCTCAGGTTCAGTCAAGTTGTCTGAATCTTAAACTTTACTCGTAAAAACAGAAACTATTCTTATGAAAACAGAAACTTAATTTTTTCAAATGAAAGTAATAAGTTGCCGTAGATAAATGAAGTTACGAAAATATATTTTGGGGACCTTGAGCCGATTTAGTTGGGGAACCCTGGTCAAAAATAAACAAATGGTAACTGAATTACCATTTGTTAAGTATAACAAGTTAAGTATAACTTAACTTTTTAAGTTAAGTTATACTTAACTCATCTCTGTAGAGAAATGTATTAGAGAAATGTATTCTCTGCATTTGACCCATCCTCAATCAACCTGTAGGAGCAGTGAGCTCCAACATGGGCCGGCGGTCAGGGACCCATCTCCATGATGTGGAGCCAGGCTGGTGGTCAGAAGCACCAGGCTCGAGGCCCCGTCCAGGTGGGAATCGAACCTGGGACTTTCGAGTACCTCTTAACCCTAGTCCTTGCCCGACACCTTAAACCAGAGGGCTAAGGGCTGGGCCTGAAACAACAGTTTTAAGAAATGGGACCGACCTTGATTAGTCTGCATATACAACATACGAATATACAAAGGAGATGATGTGCTTTCGTGATTTGTGGTCAGTTGAAGAGCATGTTTTAAGTCTGCAAAACCTCTGTTCGGAGGGGAATGCACCCTTAGCCCTGCGGCTCGTTGCAAAACAGAATTGGGACACCCTCTTGTCTCTCATGGACACGCAAAACAGGGGACCTTTTTGGACTCAGGGTGGAATTGAGATTGGGCCTAAGTCTACCTTAACCAACTTCCACACATCCATCCATCTTCCTCCGTTTTATCCGGGGTCGGGTTCTGGAGGCAGAGATGCTCAGACTTCCCAATCCTTACACACCTCCTGCGAGACCCTGCAGCATTTCCTCATTTTCTCTAAATGTCTCTTAAACCATCCCACATGATGTTTTGTTCCCCGTCAGATGAGCGCGAGGGCCAGCTGAACCACGTCTCCTCCTGCGACAGCCTGAACAGCAGAAGGACCAGCTCAGACTCCACGGGGGGTCTGGTGGTGCCCTCGGACCAGACCTCAGGGACAGGACCTGCCGTGAGCCCGGACCGGAGGGGGTCAGGGACAGGACCTGCCGTGAGCCCGGACCGGAGGGGGTCAGGGACAGGACCTGCCGTGAGCCCGGACCGGAGGGGGTCAGGGACAGGACCTGCCGTGAGCCCGGACCGGAGGGCGTCAGGGACAGGACCTGCCATGAGCCCGGACCGGAGGGGGTCAGGGCCGGGTCCCATCGTGCCCCGGAGGAAGAGCGCAGACTGTGGCGGACAGAGGAGAGAGTCCTGCGGTTCTGTGTCCGAGAATCCAGTCACCAACGGAGCTATGCACAGGTGCAGCTCACAGTTCAAAATGAGCCTGATCATTCATGTATTTATTAGATAAGGATCTGATGAGTGAACCAGCTCTATTTTTAGTGGTCCAATACAAAGCGCAATCAAGATCAGGCTTGCGTCGTCAGAATGGCTTAGATTTCTGAACTTCTTTCATATCCTATAATAACAAACCAATGGTGATTTTTATTTGAAACACTATTGGACCTCATTCATGAACGTTCACAACACGTTCTTGTGCACAAATTTGTTTTTTGGCATTCACATAACTTGCTGAAAACGTTCCTCTGTAAGAACAAATCATAAGAACACTCTGGGGGACTCTTAAGCACAAAACAATCCTGCTCCTGATGGGACGCAACATTCTGAGTCATACATATTTGTACATATTAAATCATGTATTAATTAATTCCAATGTAAATATCCTCATCATAAATTACAGATGCCTTGTTGGTAATATCACGTGTCGTAGTCTACTTTTATTAATGTACCAATGTGGTACTGCTAAAACCTTTGAATGCTGCCGTTCACAAATAATGCAGTGTTAAATGTGCTGCATAAACGATATTGGATAAAGTAAAGGGAATCGTATTTGTGTCGAGCTTTTCATATGACACAAGTCACACCCAAAGCGCTTCACACATTCACTCCGTGCCGATGGTGGTGAGATACATTTGTAGCCACAGTTGCCCCTGGGGCAGACTGACACACATAGGCATTGGGTGTAGTGTCTTGCCCAAGGACACAACGATAAAGACCTTTGTAAGAACGGATTTTAGGAAGTTTCTTAAGAAGATGTTCATGAATGAGGCCCAATGTTTCTTTGTTGCTTCATTTGTCATTATACATGAAGTGTGCAACAAAATTTGTTGTAGGGATTTCCAAATATCATCCACTAGGCTGGCAGGGCTTTGCCAATGGAAATTATACCCAACGACTTTTCAATCACATAGCACCAGTCTATAGCACACTACAATGATGACCAAACCTTCTGTTGGTCTGTAAATGCAGTAAATTAGAATAACTGCCTTGTATAAAATGTCTATCTCAAAATGGCTGTAGTGAATGTCTTGAAATAGGCCTCTGTCTCTTTAAGAACCTCTGAGCCTTTCAGACACGCCCCCTCTACACTCTGTCTGTGGCATCAGTGGGGAGGGGGTTCTGCTGAGGAGCAGTGGTTGGTTACTCGGCTGGTGACGAAAGCTCGGAGGCGTCTCCAGGAGGTGGGGGCGTTCCTAGGAGGACTCAGGCAAACCTATCCCTAAAATGGCCGCCATCACAGTTTTTACAGATTACTCAAAAATATGTGAATGTGCCAAGGCAACACTTCAGGCATGTTTTTAATGAGGGAATGACAGAATAACATGATGTAAAGCTTGAAAAAGTCGATTTTGCATAACACCCCCCCCTTTAAAGGTACACTGCGTAGCATTTTGGACTAAACTGTTGTGGCAAAACAAAACATGCTCCAGATGACACAGAACATGCTGTTACTGCAGTGTGTAATAAAAGAATGTATTTGGATGAGAAACTACCCTGTTTAAATCTCAAATTCTACAGCCTTTCGTCACATCTCCATGGAGACGAGCTGGAGACGCACCCACTCCCAGTAAAGTTTACAGTCAAATCTTAGGAGGGGTGATACTTATAAATGTTGGTTTGTACATTTATGAGGTGTTTTTCAATGATGAAATAATCTGTCATAAAAGAAATGCTTGTATTTCAATTTTATTTATTGGTTAAATTCTACACGGTGTGGCTTTAAAAATTGTAAATACTTATCAAAAGAGATACACAGAACGCATCAAATTAACTGCAGTAATTACAAGTATTCCAAATGTCTATGTTAGTTTCCGTGTGCAGCCGTGTGCTATAGGACTCTAAACTTGTCTGTGTGTCTGCAGTGGAGGTGAAGAGGACCAGGTCTCAGCTGAAGTCCAGACCAACGGGACGAACGGCGTGGACCGCGGCGACGGGACCGCGGACGTGCTCAGGGACAGTCCAGGCGCAGTCCAGGGGTCGGACTGCTAGACCCATCCCAGGTCCCGAACGGTCCTGAGATGTCTCTGCAAAATCTACGTATTTATTCAAACCTAATGAGAGTATAGCAAACGGCCGCAGTTTTGCCTTTTACATTTCATGAACTAGTTAGACCAAGTACTTACCATAGTAGTTTCATAATATAAAGCAAACCATCGCAAAGCTCTTATGATACAAGTCACATGAAGACATAATAGATTATAGAAACATAATCTGGGTCACTGTAGAAAAGATCAGGTAAAAATAAACGCATCTACAAATCAAACTGACAAATCCATTTAGAGATAAAGCATTAACTTAAAGGGATATTTCAGGATTTTTGACATAGGGCCTCATTTCCTAGTTATCCAGCGTGTTGCTGATATCTGGAGATATTATTTTGTACTTCATATATATATTTGAAGTTACGTGGTGCTAGGCTAGTGCAAGGCTAGTGCATTTCTATGGTATCAGCTAGCCTGCATTAAAAACAGTCTGACCCGCTCCACAGTGCACCTGTGTTAATTTTGACAACATATTTTAATTTAGTTTTAGTCTAAGTCTTTTGACTAAAATGTGGTTTAATTTTAGTCAAGATTTAGTCAAAAAAATCGTTTCAATTTTAGTCTAGTTTTAGTCGACAATGTCAATTTAGTCGTCTAAATTTAAGACTAATTTAGTCGACTTTGCATTGATAATATTGATTATAATCATATTTAATCTTGTTCCTCGACTTCATGGAGCTGCTCCACATGAACAAAGCTCAGAGCTGATCCTTTGGCAGAGAATTTACATGATCTGAGGCTCTTTAAAACTGAAGAAACTTAAAAAAGAAGTTTGGATGATTTTAGTCTCTCCCTTTCATTTTTATTTAGTCTTATTTTAGTCGACTAAAATATCGGGACATTTTAGTCACAGTTTTAGTCTCATAAAAACTTTTAATTTAGTTTTAGTCCAATTTTAGTCGTCAAAAATATCACTTTGACTAAAATTAAGACTAAATATTTTAGTCGACGAAATTAACACTGCAGAGCACCTGAGGCAAATCACTTATAACACCAGACTAACCATATAAATGTCTGTGTCCAGTGCTTTATTTGTTAATTAGTATTTTCAGGAACACTTTTGGTCTGATGTGATGGATTGGGGGAACAGGCCATAACATTTGCCGGAACACTCTCATTAGACACCATTATATCAGATAGATTTTTTATTTCCTGCATCCTTCACCCTGAAAAAAACTGAATTGGGGGAAAAGAACTTATATTTGAGCAGCATCAGCTTCGTGGTTGTATAAGCTACGCAGTGGCGGAGTGATCTGCTAGAAAATAGTCCCTCAAAATGCGATCATTCATCTGATGAAGGTCAGTTATATTCCAGTTATATGGTTAGTCTGGTGTTGTAAGTGATTTGCCTCAGGTGCACTGTGGAGCGACTGTTTTTAATGCAGGCTAGCTGATACCATAGAAATGCGCTAGCCTTGCATTAGCCTAGCGCCACAAACTCTTCAAATATAAGAACTGCATGAATTACAAAAAAAAAATATCTCCAGAAATCTGCAACACTCCGGATAACTAGGAAATGAGGCCCTATGTCAAAAATCCGGAAATATCCCTTTAAATATTAATTCAACAATTTTGTGGAAAACATCGTGAATGTCAATAATTGTGTTGGAAAGAGAAAATATTTGACGTTTAGGAGGCGTTTCCCTTTATCAACGGTGGCCCAAATTATTTCATGAACATCACACATTCATCGAGTTTAAACTGTGCAACATTATACTAAAAGCAACTATAGATTTACTCTAATGCAGCAGATGCTTTTCAATTAACTGTAAAGACACATCAAATTTCCAAAGCAATAGTGGCCTGACTGAAATGAAGACTTTTCTTGAAGCTGTTTCGTGGATTGGTGGACTGACCGTAACCGCACGAGGGACGCTGCACTTTTGCACTAAACCTCCTCAGACGAACAACCCCAAAGCTTCGAACCCTTACTTCGTTCTATGCGTGATGTTTCCTGAAAAAAATGCACTGTATTCTGCCTTTTTACTTGATCTGTTACCAACTCTTTGTCCAATTGCTGGGAATCTTCGAAAGTTTACTTGATTTAATGCGAACACGAAGCCGCGTCAGGTTTGGATGTCGTTTTGTCGCACTGGTGAGAGTTCCATCTGAGATTAAGTTGAAAATCAGTGTGTGATTGGGAGAAAAACGGTTGTATCAGGAGTTTGAGGTTGAAGTCCTTTGTAGCAAATGCCTCATGTGGTACTTAAAGAATGTGTGATCAGCCACACCATGTGACACCTCAATGAGACTGAGGTATTCTGTCTATAATGGTGACGAACAGAACTGGAGACAAGGGGCAGCCCTGAGGGACGCCGAAACACACTGGGAACAGGTCCGACACTGCAGGTGGTGAACCTGCTCTGGTCATAAAGGGAACGGATGTATTAATAGATTTAGATGGAGAACCGACCACTCTGGCCTGTCAACTTTTTAATTAATGGCCATTCTAGGATACTGCAGCAAAAAATCACCATGATAGTAAAAATATTTTTATCAGAGTCATAGGGGGCCATGTAACCCAAATTACTTTAGGCTATTTTAACTCCTTTCCCATCTCTTTTCCTCAGACGGCCCATAAACGCCCATACAGCATTAACAAACATGGACATAATGCAGCAGCAAAGACTTTTTTGGCGACATGTGCCATTGAGCTCAGGCCTAGGAAATCAAAAAGAAATCAAGGCCTGGACGAGGCCCTTTCTGTGTGGAGTTTGCATGTTCTCCTCGTGTCTGTGTAGGTTTCCTCCGGGTGCTCCGGTTTACCACTACCACTAAAACATGTACAATAGGTTCTCCTCTGGGGCCAGGACTCCCTTGAAAAAGAGATTCTTAATCTCAGTGGGACTATCCTGGTTAAATAAAGGTCAATAAATAAATAAGATTGTTTGACCTCGGTCAGAAGCAAATAAGTTTGATGAAAATGTACACTTGAAAATGCAAAACTACTCAAACCTTGAAAACAGACTCAAACTTCAGGCTTCAAAACAATACTATGGCCAAAAGCTAAAAAAAAAAATAATAATAATAATTTTTTTGCAGGATGTACCCTGCAAAAAGTAGTCTTGAAATATAAGTGATTTGTCTTGATTTGGAATGTTAATGAACATACATGGGTCTCATGCATGTAAACACACCACGCCAGGTTGTGCCCCAAACAAACTCTCATTCATCCTGGCCTATTGTACATGTTTTTAGTGGTAGGGAAACCAGAGTACCCGGGGGAAACCTACGCAGACACGGGGAGAACATGCAAACTCCACACAGAAAAGCCCCGTGCAGGTGGGAACCCGGGACCTTCTAGCTGTGAAGCACGAGTGCTAACCACTGCACCACCGAAATCTGTCCCCGAGGCAATTGTTTTACACTTAAATTAAGAATAAACATCTAACAGTTGTATTTAAGTAATGACAAAATCTTTAGGCTTAATTTAAAGCAGTACTAAGTAACGTGTTTACCTTAATAAATCCTTTCCGTAGTCCCTGTGGGGGTAATACAAGTGTTTATGGGATGATTGGAGGGTCTTTCATCTCCCCCTGGTGTCTCTGGACAGAAAACCATGTTTGCAACTTGACTGTCACCGGTCCGGAGAAAGCAATACACACTAATGTAATCACGAAGAAGAAGCTAACATGCTAACGGGCAAAGCTAACTGCGGGCTAGCGTCACTTTAAACAGTATTTACAGCCAAGTTTGAGTGAAAAAAATGATTCCCATAGCATAATTGGATGTACAATATCCCTCTGTCCCTTTGTCTTTTCTGTCAGCGTAGTATTTACTCTCACAGACAATTAATAAGTAAAAAAAAATCACAACTTGCTATGAAACCTGCAGTTGCGCTTATGGCCTCTAGGGGAAAGAGTTACTTAGTACTGCTTTAAGTGTAAATATATTTCCTCGTGGACAGAATTCTTTGAATTATACAGCAAAAAGTAATCTTGAAATAAGTAAATGTATCCTTGATTTTACTGTCTAACATTTGAGATGTTTCCAAACCCACACTCCCAGAGCGCCTCACACAGGACACCAAGAGGAGCACAGCATGAACAGAAGTTCTGTCGTGGATAGAGCTCTGTAGATTGGAGAGCACCTCTGCTGTGAGGAGCAGTTACACCACATCAGTGATTTGAATTGGTAATCCTATGGTCACTGATCCTTCATCCCTATGTGTACATTCATAACTTTGTTCCAGTAACTATGAGCCTCAGGTTACACACATCAGAAGTAAAACATTTGAATACTTCTCGTACCACATGAGCGCAGCCCAAAAATCGAACAGACCATCACTGATCTCAGGGCCTTGGGACAGAATCCCATCAGCAGAGACGCCACGTTTGGACTTCTACCTCTCCAGTCCAGGCTCAGACCTCAAACACAACATCACTACTGCAATAACGTAGTACTGTCGTTACCATCCGCTGCTGTTACTACCGTCTTCCACTGGTCTCTATCAGGCACCGAGACCGAGAGACGCATCATACATTTCTGTGGGGCTTCACGGCACAGCTGCACATCGCTGTCAACAAGCCGGCTTCATTTCTTGATCTGGTTTGACAAAAGGTTATCAAGTTACGTTCGACTGTACATGTGTGTGGCTTTCTTCGATGACACCGATCCCTGCGTACCTGTACAGCATTTTCACATTTTCAATATCACAGTACTGCATCTAGAAGTGCATTTGTCGTCAGCCCCTTTCGATGTTTTTCACTCGACAAATCCGTCTTTTCGAATCTGCACATGACTTACCTTTTAGCCTTTTGACATGTGATTCAGGTCTGGTGAGATTTGAAATAAGTGGTTGGATATCGTGTGTGTGTGTGTTTGGGGGGAAAAAAGGTGTTTTTTAATAAGTTTTGTTTTTGCATCACTTGAAATAAAATACAATTGAAACAGTTTTTGGAGTGTGTTTTAAATTTGGGTTTAGAGAATGGGGATTTTTAAGGTTAATTTTGAAATTTGACCTCACCTACATGTGGTCCATGAGTTGACAACAGCTGAAAACATCTGGATTGTTTGACGGCTATTGCTAACGGACTTTGAGAAGTTGCCCGGACTTGCCGACTGTCCGCATACGTTAGGATTGAACGCAGCTTCTCCTTTTTATTTCTATGGGTAAAATACAAACAAATGTTATTACTTTTTTGGCATAAAACGTTAAATAATGCACCTTTTGTATAAGTTAAGCGTAGTAGTGACTATCAGTGACTGGACTGGGTTGATTGAATCGGGGCCCCTTCCGAAACGAGCAGATTGGTAAGAGGTCTAGCGCCAAACCGGATGTGCGTCAGCGTCCGCCATGATAAGAAGCTTCCAAATTGGTCTTTCACTTAGGAAGTAATTAGGAAAAAGAGGCTGCTTCCGAAACGGGCAGATTGCTAAGAGCTCTTACGCCAAACCGGATGTGCGTCAGCGTCCGTCATGGCAAGTTGCCTCCGAATTGGTAAGTCAGTTAGGAAGTAGTTAGGAAAAGGAGCCTTGATGCTAACTATCATAGCCACTTTAGCATAGGGACCTCTGATGCTAACTATCATAGCCACTTTAGCATAGGGACCTCTGGTGCTAACTAACCAGTGATTAGGAGCTATGTGCCATCCCACAAGCCACTGCGCCAAATCCCCCCACCCCCCTCGCCCCCACCCTCGAGTGATTCATGCGCAACCACTGTTGATTGACAGGAGCACATTTAATAATAAAAATAATAAGATTCTGCACAAACCAAACTTTATAAAAGTGATAAATCCATGTTGTCGTCACCACAGCTCAGTCACATGTCAGTGTCAAAGAGGAAACGTTAACACTTTAACCTTTCTCCTTAAATGTCTTTGTTTGGACACTATGTTGTTGTTGGACACTGTACACTAGGGGGCGACATGCGCTTTTGTTTGACCTACACTCCACCAATAACTTTAAAGAAGAAGAAAAACAGCTGTTGGTGATGTCACTTCCCTTTCCCCTGTTTAAGGATGGACGGCTTGTGCAAATGCTGCTGAAGCTCTAGTTCCCTAACTGCACAGATCTAACAGTCGACCCCATGAAAGGTTAAGGAGTTAGTTGCTAGTGTTAGTGCTTAGAGGCTATAATTTGATGGTTTCGGATTGAGCCGAAGCCTCAATGCTAACTATCTTAGCCACTTTAGCATAGGGACCTCTGGCGCTAACTAACTGGTGATTAGGAGCTATGTGCAATCCCATAAGCCACTGTGCCAATCCCCACACCAACAGCCGCCTCAGTAAATGGTTTAAATGAAGACAGTTTGTGCTTTTGTTTTCATTTAGTAGAAACTTAAGCCACATGGATAATTTGCTACTGTAGCTTAATGAAACAGCTGTTGAAAATAATGCTAAAGGGAAATGTGAAGGATCATTTGGATTTTTTTTCTCCTTAAATGTCTTTATTTTGACACTGTGTTGTTGTTGGGCACTCTACAGTAGGGGTCGACATGCGTTTTTGTTTGACCTGCACTTCACCAATAACTTTAAAGAAGAAGAAAAACAGCTGTTGTTGATGTCACTTCTCCTTCCTCTGGGTAAAGACGGTCGAATTGGGCAAAAATCTCTGAAGCTCTAGTTCCCTAACTGCATAGAGATCTAACAGTCGACCCCATGAAAGGTTAAGGATTAGTTGCTATTGCTAGTGCTTAGAGCCTATAATTGCATGGTTTCAGACGCAGCCAAAGACATTACACTTCTATCTATAGTAAGACTGGAAAATACAAGATGAAAAGCTAGCACATTTCTATGGTATCAGCTAGCCGGCATTAAAAACAGTGTGACCCGCTCCACAGAGCACCTGAGGCAAATCACTTATAAAACCAGACTAACCATATAAATGTCTGTGTTGATAGAATAATTATATTTGAGCAGCATCTGCTTCGTGGTTGCATAAGCTACGCAGCGGCGGAGTGATCTGCTAGAAAATAGTCCCTCAAAATGCGATCATTGATGTGATGCAAGGTCAGTTATATTCCAAATATTACTCTATGGACACAGACATTTATATGGTTAGTCTGGCGTTATAAGTGATTTGCCTCAGGTGCTCTGTGGAGCGGGTCAGACTGTTTTTAATGCAGGCTAGCTGATACCATAGACATGCACTAGCCTTGCATTAGCCTAGCGCCACGAAACTGTTCAAACATAAGAACTGCATGAATTACAAAAAAAATATCTCCAGGTACCAGCAACACTCAACAATTTGGACTCGGATTAACAACATTTTGAGTGACAGTGCAGGATTTTAGAGGCAGTTGTGGTGAACAGGTCTGAGCTCATTCTACACATTAAGACATGGCTAGAACATATAGGGGGAGGAAAATACTTAGTTTTAACATTTTTAAACTCTGTATAGTCCCTTTAATGGAAACATAGAGGAGAAACAGCCCTGTGCTGGTTAGGCCTCGTGGCTGCTAGGTTTTTAAGGTTTTCCCCAACTCTTGTCTCCACAAAACCAGTCCAATATTGTGAAGAAACAATGTACCTAAACCAGCAGCACCTGGGTGACTGATGAGGCCCTTTATGTAGGGAAATCTAACTTTCAAGCACATGTTCACCAGCGCCCCCTAACGGCTGGGAGGCAGGTACATTTTGGCTCCTACAGGAACAATAAGGTTCACCCTTCACAGTCTGGCTGCAGCAATGCCTTTTTCAAACCACCAGATGTCACTCTTTGACCACTGTGTTCCAACACATCACAGTGGCAGTGACATTTGGCCATGATGGTGTTAAGTACAGGATGAAACATATTTTTTGTTAAAGGGGTGAGATAAAATACCCTCCCTCCTCCTTTTCAGACGGACTGAAAACTTAAAACGAACTAAATGCAAGAATGTGTTTTTTAATCTCTTAACCCTCACCTGAACCGAGCACATTTTCTCCAGTTTGGCTAAAACAAATCTAAAAGCTTCAACACAGCAACAACGCAAGGAAAAAGATCTGTTTAGATCAGTCTTGTAGGTCCAAATGAGGCGCTGCACTGGCCTTTAGGCTGTAAGCTTTTAGATTTGGGTAAAGGTGAACTGGAGAAAAAGAGCACTTGGTTAAGGCAGGGGTTAAGAGGTTAGATAGAAACAGACATAAACATGAATGTGTGTCGAGCCGGTCATTAGGAGCATGTGTGTAATGTTCTGCATAATTGTACGTCACAATGGCCTCATTCTTGACATTGAATTATGACTCACAATTTTGATCTTTTTAAGGTTTTTAACTGTCCGAATAAACATGAATTCATTCGGTACGAAATAAAATTGCTTCAAAGGCATTTAGACTTGACCCTGGAGTGTTATTAGTGGCCATTAGAAAATAAAAAGAAAGAAAATAAAGAAATAAAGCGTCTACTTCACACTGTCTGGCTTGAGTTCTTACACTTAAAGGTACACTGCGTAACATTTTGGACTATACTGTTACTGCTAAACAAAACATGCTCCTGATGACCAGCTCAACACAGAAAATGCTATTACTGCAGTGGGTTATAAAAGAATGGATTTGGATGAGAAACTTTAAATCTCAAACTCTGCTGCCTTTCGTCACATCTCCGTGGAAACGAGCTGGAGACGCACCCACTCCCAGTAAAGTTTACAGTCGTATCTTTGGAGAGGTGAGACTCTTAAATGTTTGTTTGTACATTTATGAGGTATTTCTCAATGATGAAAATATCTAATATCTAAAATCTATCTAAAATAAATGCTTGTATTTGAACTTTATTCGGTAAAATTCTACATGGTGTGGCTTTAACTCCCACCTGAACAGAGCACATTTTCTCCAGTTTGGCTTTAACCCAGTCCAAAAGCTTCTGGAATAAAGCTGTGAAAATAGCAACAAAACTGAGACGAAAACAATATTGGAAATGTGACAAAAAAAAGTGAGAAAACATTGACAAAAAATGTATTAAAAAGTGGCAAAAATTTCACACAAATTTACAAAAAATTGACCAAAAAATGACAAAAAAGTGACAAAAATGTGATACAAAAGTGACAAAAATGACCAAAAAAAATGACAAAAATATGACAAAAAAATGACAAAAATATGATAAAAATGTGCCAAAAAAAATACAAAAATGTGATAAAAAATTGACAAAAAATGACAAAAAAAATGTGATAAAAATTGACAAAAAATGACAATGTGATAAAAAATTGACAAAAAAGTGACAAAAATATGACAAAAAAAGTGAGAAAACATTGACCAAAAATTTATTAAAAATTGACCAAAAAATGACAAAAAAGTGGCAAAGAAATGACAAAAAAAAGTGACAAAAATGTGATAAAAAAAATGACAAAAATATGATAAAAAATTGACAAAAAATGACAAAAAAAAAGTGATACAAAATTGACAAAAAAGTTACAAAAATGTGACAAAAAGTTACAAAAATGAGTTGAATACCCAACAAAAAAATGATGCAAAAAAAAATCTAATGACGTGAGGAAAAAGATCCACTCGGTTCAGACGGGAGTTAAGAGGTTAACTAAAATAACTGCAGATTGTGTTAAAACGTGTTCCGAACTAAAGTAAATGCATCTGCAATGTGACTCACGGTGCTGCTCATATCGGAAATGAAAAAGCCTTTGGAAAGGTTTTGGTTTTGGTACAACATCCTCTTCTTTGAGACTTGTCGCCCACTTTTTAACAAAACTAAATTCCAGAAAACGATGAAGCAATCAAACCACGAGGCGCTGAACATTTAGAATAGATTTATTAAGCCAGTCAAATACAAAAGTCTCACATGTGCTTTTGCCTAGAGCAAAGAAAAAAAGAGAAGAAACAACTGCATTTTTTTTACAGCGTACCTTAAAAAGTGCAACCACGTGTTTAAAGTGTGTTCCCTTAACTCAGAGTCGAGCCCTTTCCAGGAGTAGATCGGGACTGGAGGAGTTCTACTGCATCGGGACTAAAGAACCGGAGTCTGGACCAGAGGAATGGGACCTAAGATTTTAGTGTTACAGTGTTTGTTTACTTCAAAAGCAAAAAATTTGGCACATTTGCTATATCGTTTCTATCGTACAACACCATACATTTTACATCTACTTAGTATAAATTTAGAGTCAATACTACCGACCTCACTCAGACTGTTACGTTTGGAAAAAATTATGTTTCCTGTGCCTTAATTTGTGAATAAAGATGTAACTTTTACCCATTAATTGCTTTCTTTTGTCTGGTTCCATTGAAAAGGGGACGTATCATGCAAAAATCAGGTTTAAAAACATCATTTCAGGCACGCCATTATTGATATTTTACGATTTAAAATGTAAAATAATGTAAGGAATCAAGAGTCTGGTTTTGGCGCCCTCTGAAGGCAGCAGTGGGAATGACGAGTAAAAAAAAAAAAAAAAAAAGGGAAAACGAGCTTTCACCTTCAGCTAAA
Organism: Gobius niger; assembly: GCF_951799975.1. Taxonomy (NCBI): domain Eukaryota; kingdom Metazoa; phylum Chordata; class Actinopteri; order Gobiiformes; family Gobiidae; genus Gobius; species Gobius niger. The sequence goes on from NC_136875.1 coordinate 11,699,252, forward strand.
AGGCATGTCTGCAAATCGACGGCACCGTGATGAACACACTTTGAGCATGGGACGGTTCCGGTGATGGATTATGGGCTTTCAAAATGTGAAGGACAGGGGTTTGTGGTCCTTCGATGATGCAGAAAAATCCAGGAAGTAGAGACCGGAGCGCTTCAGCAGTAGAAGAAGCAGCAATGACCGTAAAAAACTTTAATGAAGCAAAACACTGGTCGCTTTTGCATGATACGTCTCCTTTAACACTTAATTACATCCTAACAGTTAATTTGTGAATTGTACTGGTCCCTTTTTTCACCAAACTTCACTATTAATTTAGCATTCTAGCATTTCAACGTGACAAATACATTTACCTCCTATTTGTTCAATCATTTGCGTTTGAATTGAAGTGTAATTTCGGCATTTTGATTTATTTCCGCACAATGTGAGCACTGCTTTTCATCCTCAAGTCCGGACCCTTTGTAAAACGTTAGCCTGCGGCGCTAACGCTAATGTAGTTATCGTGGTACTACTACCGCAGTACTCGGGTATTGTACTTCATTGAAAACACATATTTCAGACGGAAATTGTGTGTTTGGAAACGAGAAGATAAAATACAAGATACACTTAGATGGAGAGAAAGGAGCAGGAGCGGGTTTCTGACGCAGCAAAAGACAAATTACATCCAATCACCTAAAGTGGGATTTACTTTTTTTACTTGTTTTAAAAGTTTTAATCAGATTTTTAGTGTCTGACAATTAAACTAGCTTTTTCCAATTTCAAATTAATGGTTTAGTTTGAAAACTATATATGCAATTGAAATTAATTAATGAATTAACTGAAATTGAAATTAATTAATTGAAATTAATTAATTGAAATTAATTATTTTTTTAATTAATTAAAATTAATTAACTGAAATTGAAATTAATTAATTGAAATTAATTAATTGAAATTAATTAATTCTGCTGAAATTGTGAAACTTTTTTTTTTACATCCCAGACATTTATTTAAACATTTAAATTATATTATTGTTTAGAAATTTTGCAATAAATAAATGAACTGCTTACAATTTATTACATCAATCAATGTAATCCGATTTATTAAGCAAGTCTTTCTTTGGAAATGTAAGTGTATTTTGTAGTTTTTGCTTTATTTTCGGGGTGTTTTTTTGCATTCTTATTCTGGTGACACTTTATTATAACAACACCTTATTCAGCCTCAGTTAATAGGCTATATGCACAGTTTCCCCACGTGACGTCTTCCTGGACAGTCAGCCAGACGCAGCACTTCCTGTCGCTGGTCGTTTACGTTCACAATTAGCAGATTCCCACACAAAAATAGCGATAGCTCAGGATCTGGTTAAGGACAACGAGTTACCGATGGACAGTCACAGCAACGTATTACAAACATCATGTTCGCTGTGAATCCAGCACCCAAAGGAAACGCCAGCTGTCGTAAGGTAGGAGCTTTTATCTTAGAGCTAAAGGCTAGTGTTGAAAAATGATAATATAACATGTAAACAAGTAAATATTATTTAAACTACTAACAGGACGATTCTTTTTTGCGCAGGCTCGTTCAAAACTTTGCGCTAGTTTTATTTTTTATTTTGTTAGCCGCGTTAGCTTCAAGACAAAAACATCCACCGTTATGAACACGGAGGTTTCCTCCAGTGAAGTCGTTGCGTCTCACAAAATATTTTTTAACCTGCTCCAGCCACATCCGAACTTTTACTCGCTGTCCTTTACCAAATCTTAAGCTATTGCTTCATTTCTGTGGGACCTGCTAATTTTTAATGGGAAGAGATGACAGACAGGAAGGACAGCCTCTGGCTGACTGTCCAGGCGGAAATCACGTGGGGTCACTGTGCATATAGCCCATAATGAATAAACACAATTTATCATGAACAATTCATTAGTTAAGTGTGACTAACACTTAATAACTACTTAACTACTACAGACACTTGTTCATTGTTTAGTAAATAAATGTCAGCCGCACTTAACTAATGTATTGTTCATAATTTAATTAAGTGTTAAAGTGCATAATGATAGGTTTTAATGTTTTTTTTTTTTAATATAACTTATTTAGATGGATAACATATGTTGCAAGTTCATCAGTTGCCTAATTATCATTTTATTTTATTGAAGCTGCAATTATAATGGTTATTTTTATTACAATTTTCAACATCGATAGCAGTTAAGACTCATTTGCCATTGACTTAACATGGTCGGCACGGCAACAGTTTGTTTACCTTCTTCTGTGTCACTTCCTGTCAGTGTCCAATAAGGAAGTGACACTATAAACATCACAAAAAATGGCCAAAATTAAGAAAACTGGGTACAATCTTTAACAAAATCTTAAATATAATCGTGCTAACTATGTTTTAGCAAAAATTGGTCTAATGTGTCATATGCACTTTAACTCATTTAATAAGACTAAAGACTGTGTAGTTATTATGAAGTGTTTCCATTCTGCTTCACGCCCTCAAGAAATTATTACATTTCTTTTCATGCTGCTTAACTTTTGTTATTTAAGTCCGCTTAGTTATTTTATACCATTATTGTGCGAGAAACCGGCTCCTGTTGAATTTAAATCGTCTAAAACAGATGCGGGAGTAATGTCTTAGAAATGAGTTTAGGTCCATTGTCATGAAAACGGCCTGTGTCTTTGAGTGCGGTACGAACAAATGCGTTCAGTAACTACGAGATCTTTATCGGGATTTCTACACGACGACAGAAACAGCATTACCCAGGACAATGATGCACACGTATTCAATGCAACTATCAAAAAACAGCAGAGTATAAATAAATTATCACAATCGCGTTGCTCGCTTTTGTCGAGGAAAAATTAAAAAAAATGAACATTGAAAAAAAAAAAAAATCGGAAGAAAATCAGCTTCGGATTTCAATATAACAACCATTTTCCGAACGGTTTTACACGGGAGTGTCCCATAACATCATGGAGACAGAAGCCTCTTAAAGGGGCGGCGCAGATGGTTCGGGAAAGTGGGTTCATCCACAGAAACAGATTGGAAAATTTGTGATTTTGTGGTAATTTTTGAGAAAAGAAAATATGGCAATGTAAATTATTCGTACAGAGCGCTCTTCGTGAAGTATATACACACGTCAAGTTTGGAAATGCCCATATATGGTCACATTCGAAGAAGCCAGAGAGAAAACAAAAGAAAACACTGAACTTTCTCCAATTTCTCAACCATTACTTTAACAAATGCCGAATTATCAATATATTTTTCTACTAAATCAAAAAATGGTTCAAGAGGCCATAAATACTTAAGAAGCTAACATTAGCTTCATGCTACGTGAGCTAACGAGTGCAGTTTTTCGCTTCTACGGAACAAAGAAACAGCCATATGGACCAGATTTTGGCTTGACTTTATTAATGTGTGATAAATATGTTTACAGTCCACCAGAAAACTAAAAGAGGGAAAAATTGTGGTTCCAATCAGAGGTTTTCTTCCCCCATAGGAGGCATTGCCGACAAGATGTTTTCTGGTGGATGATAGTCATGTCTCGCTCACACAAACAGACTCAAGTCAAATTGGGTCCTTGGGAATGATTTTACACAGAAGATTGTCGACTAGGGTAAAAAAAAAAAAAAAAAAAAACAGCACTCCAAGCAAGCAGTTAGCATGTAGCATTAAGCTAACAGTGTAATTCCTTGTTGTATGAACAAATGTGGGTCATTTTGTCAATTTTATAGTCTAATAGTCAAATTTTTTATTTTCTTATTGTTTATATGTTTGCCCCTTTAAGCTTTTTGTTATTACTCATTGTACATAAGATGCCTCCATTTACTATTTAACTTAGCTGAAAGTGAATTTCACCATTGTGAGATCAATAAAGGGTTATCTTATCTCTTGTCCTTCCCCGTGTCTCCATCTTTATTTGGTAGAAAACACATCCACAGTCGCAGCAGGGGGTGAAGGATAGGGTTAATAAACGTAGGCTTTATAAACATAAGGCCCAAATACTATATTTTTAATGCTACAAACAAATTATTTAAGTGCATATTTCATTTCCAAAGTGTTGTAAACATTCCATCAAACAGAGGACTGAGGGGAAATTGTCCAGAAGCAAATTGGACAAAACTGGAAACTTTCGGAGCAGATTTTTCGTATTTGTGACAAACATGGCAAGAAAGAGAGTCGAGTCGAAGTCCTTGTTTTCCAAGAACTTTAGATCTAATGCTCTTTATTTTGGGCAGAATTAATTTAACGACTTGTTAATGCCCCGAGGAAACCCTGGAAAGAGTGGTACTTTTCCTCCTTGAATGTGAGCGTTTGTGCTCGTTCACAAAGACGCCGTCTGTATCTACAGCCAAGCCCATAATAAACAAGGACAGCTTCACTTTTACTTTGATGTGTTGTACTCGGACAGTTCCGGACGAGTCAAAGTCTTATGTTTTTGCTGTTGGCGATTTTACCAACGTATAAAGCAGTCAGATCCTTCAAACTGGTCAACACTGGCCTTTCGTAAGTGAATCAGTTTTCAATACATGCCTTTCACTCATGTGACTTTTGTTGTTATTGCGGCCATTTTGAATACCAAAGTAGAATTAAGCAGTACTACAACATGTAACAATATCTCTACTCAGGATATAAATGAAGGACAACTGATTGACAGTGGCATTTTTATGAACTCGTAATCATTGCTCAAGAAAATAACAGTAAAAACACGGCCTTAAAGATGCACGTTTAAGTGAAGAAACCAGTGAGTCAAGTGTTTGAGCTGCTCAAGACGTTAGCATGCTACTGGTTAGCATTTAGCTTCAACAGCTCAGCTCCGACCTTACCAAGAAAAAGCCCTGAAGCACAAACATCTAGCCTTGGATACAAAATGCTGTTACCGTAGTATTTCCTCAGTGTTCATAGATGTGACCCACACATGTGTTTACTGTGTTGAAGAATTGACGGTTGCTAACCAGTAGCATGCTAGCATCTTGACCAGCTTAAACACCGACTGAAACTGAGACTCTGTTTACATGATTACATTCACCCTGAGTAGAGATATTGTTACATGTTGTAGTACTGCATAATTCTACTTTGGTATTCAAAATGGCCGCCGGAACTAATCACATACCGAGGTTTTTAAGCAGCTCAGCTTCAGCTTTATTCGTTTAAGTTTGAAGATGATTTCCTTTATGATTCGAGTATAAAAGTCAGGTGTTTTCTGGCTTAGGCGAGGTTTGCACCGAGTTTACACATAATTCAGTCCAAGTTAGATCTGTTTTTAACCTTTCTAGTCCTGGTTTGATTAAGTTCAAGTTCTGGCGGTGCTTAGAAGGCGAGATTTTGTACGAGGTTGTAGTTGTTTGTAAGAAAAGGACACAATTTTAGAGGCCTATTTAAACTCTGCCAACTCCTGAGGGCAAGATTTGTTTCTGGGCGGGAGAAAAACCCATTTGTTAGGTCTATTTCCCGTGAACCGTTAAAACAACCTTACACAAATGAACTTAAAAGTCGGTGAGTGACACTTGTGTGTTGAAAACCCCACTTTCCAGAACCACGCGCTGCCCCACGCCATTTCAATAACATCCACGTCGGGTTATGGCTGAATGTGGCAAGAGCTGGAATGACGTCCTATTTTCTGATCGAGGGGGGAATGGCTTGTTCAAACCCTACAAAACTAAGTGCCAGTTTTGGTGTTTTTATACATATCTGCAAGAAAGAACAATCACATTTTCCAACCTATTTAACAAACAAAGTTCAAATCCTGATAAAAATAAAAAATAAAGGAAAAAAATAAAGAAAATAATATCCGTGTGTGTGTGTGTTTATATAGAGAAGAGCAAAGTGTCCACAAATAGCCTTATAAAACCAAGTATAAACAACATTGTCGGATATATCTACAGTTCAGTAGGAAAACGATCTCACACCAGTTCAAACCACACCGTGTCGCCCCCCAAAAGGCGTCTAGTGCTTCCCGGGGTCCGCGTTCTGTCGCTCCCTTTTCCCGAAGCCGGCAGCAGGGGGCGCCACTGTGGCTGCTGCCGATTGGTCTGTGGAAGGAAGGAGAAAATGTTATACTGGATCAACAACACAATATTTCAAAAGTTGGAGAAGAACAAAATCCAAACACTAGGCCTGTGCTCAATGCATCGTTACGGAATATGTGACAATGCGCGTATCGAGTCACCTATATCGTGATATATAATAGGGGTGTTGAAAAATATCGATCCGCCAATATATCGCGGTTTGATGTCGCACGATTCTCGTATTGATCCAAAAAGCGTCCGAATCGATATTTAAACATCTATTTATGGGGAAATATTCATAGCAGTGTCTCGCTTTGGTCCTGCACTTTTACTCCCACCCGCTAGATGGCAGCGCACCGTGCTTGAGTAACGCAAGAATCTAGTGAGAGAGATGCTGCCTCCGAGGAAGAGGTCTAATGCCAAACCGGATGTGCGTCAGCGTCCGCCATGATAGAAGCCTTCGAATTGGTCTGTCAGTTAGGAAGGAGTTAGGAAAAGGAGCCTCAATGCTAACTATCAAAGCCACTTTAGCATAGGGACCTCTGAAACACATTTAATAACAAAAATAATAATAAAAAAAAAAGATTCTGCACAATAAAAGTGACAAAATACATGTTGTCGTCACCACAGCTCAGTCACATTTCAGTGTGTTAAAGAGCGGTAGTATTAACTTAAGCCACATGGCTAATTTGCATACTGTAGCTTTATGAAACAGCTGTTGAAACAAAATAATGCTAAAGGGAAATGTATGATTTCTCTTTTGGAATTTTTTTCTCCTTAATGTCATTGTTTGGACACTATGTTGTTGTTGGACACTGTACAGTAGGGGGCGACATGTGCTTTTGTTTGGCCTGCACTCCACCAATAACTTTAAAGAAGAAGAAAAACAGCTGTTGGTGATGTCACTTCTCGACCTGTGTATGGGGATACATATCGTATGGCCTGAGACAAGGCGATAACACACTCCTAGTATTAACCAATGGCCGCTCTGCTTTTTGACGACGACACTATGGGGCCGCCATTGCTCCGCCATTGCTGTAGTACCTCCATATAGCCGCTAGTCCCCCAATGGAAGGGGAACTGCACTTTAGACATGTTAAAAACAACTTAAAGGAATAGGCCACCGTTTTTACATACTGAGATATGCTCTTACCTCACTTTAGTCGAGTTAATATTGGTCAGTTAGGAAGGAGTAAGGAAAAGAAGCCTCAATGCTAACTATCACAGCCACAATGCTAACTATCACAGCCACTATGCTAACTATCACAGCCACTTTAGCATAGGGACCTCTGAGACCTCTGAGACCTCTGGGCGACAGTGGCACAGATGGTAGAGCGGGTCGTCTCATGATCGGAAGGTCGGGGGTTCGAATCCCACCTCCTGAAAGTGTACATTGTCGTTGTGTCCTTGGGCAAGACACTTCACCCACATTGCCCCCAGTGTCTGCGTACATTGGTGTATGAATGAGAGTATGAATGGGTGAGTGGATCCTTGCTGTAAAGCGCTTTGAGTGCCTAATGTAGGTGGAAAAGCGCTATATAAGTTGAGACCATTTACCATTTAATATATCCCCGTCTGGTCTTTGTCCGTGCGCTCTGTCACGCAAACGGAGAACATACGCAGCCTCTCCCACATGTCACATAGCTCCAAAAAAGCTCACGATAGAAGCTACCAAGCTCTTCCACGTGTTCCCTATTTAAATAAAGTTACGTGAAGTGTTTTCATGCGAAGTATATTTACACAGAAATGTAACATGTCGATTTTATAAGCAGATAAAAAGGGGGACTATATTGTGAGGCGTAATGATAAATAGGGAACACGTGGAAGAGCTTGGTAGCTTCTATCGTGAGCTTTTTTGGAGCTATGTGACGTGTGGGAGAGGCTGCGTATGTGCTCCGTTTGCGTGACAGAGCGCACGGACAAAGACCAGACAGGGATATATTAACTCGGCTAAAGTGAGGTAAGAGCATATCTCAGTATGTAAAAACGGTGGCCTATTCCTTTAAAAGACTGGTTTCTTTTTCTTAACTTTCTACAGATAGATATTCCTCTTGTGATAACGCTGGGTTTGTCACAAGTAAGGAAACCAGGCTGGTTTTCGGAAGCAAATTTTTAGAAATCTCGTACTTAATGAGGGTCGGACTGTTAGCATTGGAGCAGCGCGAGCTACACGTCACACAAGGGCGGAGTCTACAGTGAAGATCCCGCACTTATGCCCTTTTTAGGAACGTGCTTTGTCAGAGCTGGTGAGGAGGAGTCTGTAAATCCGCCATGATTTCCCCCTTGAACGTGGTCATTATGGTAAACGGGGAGGAGTGAGGAATGACGGTCTATTGATAATATGTCTATGGTATTAACCAGATGTGGCGCAAAAGTAGGTCAGGCGAGCACCCCTGGTTTAGAGCGATATTTTCCTGCCTCAAAGTTTTGACATTTTGGCCGACACATTACTTGACAAGATCCGAAACACCAAAAAAAACACTTAAAGCGTTGAGGGAGTGTGAATATGAGTGAGAAGCGACGCCGCACTGACCTGCGTTCTCGGGAGGCGGTCGTAAGCTCTCGCCGACCGCTCGGGCTCCTCTGGGCTGAGAGAAGGACGACTGCCACGGGAAACCCTACGGAAACACGGCAGGGTCACAGTGTGCAATACTTCCTCACGACTGAGTGATGTGTTTGTGACGCGTGTGGCCTAGAAGCGTTATCGAAGAATCAAGAAACAGGAAAAAGAGCCATGTTAAATAGTAGCCACTCCAGAGACAAATAAAAGAAGGAAGTTTAAAGATCGTAAAGTTTTTAGAGCTGCCAAAAACTTTGCACAGATGGAATGGAATACTAGTAGAATAAAGTACGAAGAAGTATTAGGGCTGGTCGTCTATCGCAGCAGCAGTAAACGGGGCATTGGGTAGAAAGAGAAAAACGAGAAGTTGTAGAAGAAGTTGTAGGAATAGTACTGGTTGGCTACAGTAGTAAATGCAGCAGTATTAGTGCAGTAGTAGTAGTAGTAGTGCTAGTCTGAGTGGGTATTTTATACAAGTAAAGAGCAGCAGCCATGGAAGCAGTGACAGTAATAGTTGTAGTACTACTCTTAAACGTGTTAATGGAGTAAACGTAACCTCTCATCCCCCGCCTTAACCGAGCGCATTGTCTCCAGTTCGGCTTTACTCAAATCAAAAAGACTGGAAAGCAACAGTGTAATGTTGTTTTTGTCACTTTCTTGTCGCCATTTGTCACTTTTTCGTCACACTTTTGTCACTTTATGATGTTATTGTTGCTTTTCCGGCATGTTTTTGTCGCTATTTTCAAGAAGCTTTTAGATTTGGGTAAAGTGTGCTCGGTTCAGGTTGGGGTTAAGAGGTTAAAGTGAATGTTTGTAGGAGGTTCTTGGTGCTAATGCTGCTTTCTGATTGGATGAGAGACACAGATATTTATGAAATTTACAATGTACAAAACATTACATACTCTCACTTAAAAAAACAAGTTTTCATCAAAGTTTATCGTCATTTTTGCTCTATTTGAGTCTGTGTTTACCAGGAAACAATTGATCTGTGACTAAAATAGTTATGATATATCGAATAATTGATTTGTTTCAGCCCCATTAAAGGGACTATAAGGAGTTTAAAAATGTTAAAATTAAGTATTTTCCTCCCCCTACACGTTCCAGCCATGTCCTAATGTGTAGAATGAGCCCAGACCTGTTCACCACAACTGCCTCTAAAATCCTGTACTGTCACTCAAAAATGTGTCACTTCGGCCCGAATTGCCGTCATGCACGAGCTTAATATAGAAGGTGCAGTTACACATATGGCCTGAGGTGGCAGTAGTGAGTATAAAATGGCGAACTTGCTTCCAGCCCCTTTAAGAACTCTGTTGTACAGATACAGCCGGCAGTAGAAGAAGTGGAGAGAGTAAAAGTCTTTCAAAGGGAGCGGTACACTGTGGAGGATTACTGTGGATCAATCCCACTAGTTTTTTTGTGATCAATTATTTATTTTGTACTTCACACATAAATGTAAAGATACATGTATTTATTTTTTACGAATTAAACCCCACTGTTGGAGTTTTAACTATTTATCATCCTCATGCAAATCAATGGATTTACCAAGTATGTAACATTTCACTTTAAATCTATTACATTGCTTTTTGTTTCTAAGTGCTTCCAAACAAGAAATGCACTATGCAACTTTTTTATGTGGAAAATAAAAAATGTGTATTTGTGCAAGTTGACCTTTCAGTGACCGTATGTTATTTTTATCAATCAACAGAAGATCTAATTACACTTTCCAAATTTCTTACAAAGAATTTTGTGTTGTTTTCATGAAAAAGTTAAAATAAACTAGCCTACTAACTCCTCACGCGCGTGAAGTAGATCAACATCAACCTTCCTAAAAGCTGATCAGTCTAGATCCGCCTTATGCAGCAAAGGGCGCACTATCACGGTGAATTCGCTTCACGGTAGATCTGTCTTGGCTCCAGGTCTGGAGCTTTCCCCTACTCATCATGGTGGCCTCTGTGATCCTTCAGGATCTATTTTATTTCAGGTTTTCTGGTAGGTTTTCTAGATGGAATGTTTGCGTAACCACAGATCCAAAAAAACAACTGGTTCTTGAGCACCCTATAGGCCACCACTGAAATGGGAAGTAAATGCGACATCTTAACCATCCACAAAGCCACTCGGTCACAGAAAGGTCAAATATGCACTAATATCAACTTTTTTTTTCCATAAAAAGCCCTAACTTATGGGATAGTTTTGTTTTTCTAATCATTTTAGCCCATTCACACTTAGTCCGTTATCGCAAATACAGGCAAGCACTTGTTTAATTGTGATGCATTAGGGTTTGTTGCCGCTTGTGTGGTTTGTTGTGTTTTTCTTTGCTTGAGAGTGTGTTTTCTCTCATCCAATCAATGCGCAGCCGTGTGTAGCTCCTCCTTTATCAAACCGGTCCCAAAGGCGAATCGCCCCCGACCCACAACCTTCTGGCTGTGGATCAGTTCAGTTTAGGCCCCAGACTAGTACATCCCGCAGTGTACCATAGAAAAAACATGTGTAGCAGTAGTACTATAGTAGCAGTAGCAGTAGAAGTTCTCAGAGGGGCGTTGGGCGCGCAGGCTGCAGCAGTAGCAGTAGCAGTAGCAGTAGTAGTAGTATCAGTACTAGTCTTACCGGGGCGTTGGGCGGGTACTCCCGGACAGGGGGCGGGGCGGCGGAAGGCCCTGTTGCCGTGGCGATCCTCGGGGGGAAGTGAACAGGCCACGCCTCCAGCCCCTGCCCCTGAACCTGCACAAAGGGACCACAGTACGGAGGACTGAGAGGGGCGGAGCCTACACCGGGGGCGGGGCCTACAGCGGGGGGGTCGCGCCTGTCCTGAGTCTGCCCCTACGACCAGCACCAGCCCACGTTAGCACCAAGAATCACAAACAGCCCAACGCACATTCACAACAAACTGCCACCACCTGATAAAAACACAACTGAATAATGAAGTGTGGTCAAATAAATCAGACCTCGTGGCACCAACGAGTCTAATGTCGCTCTAAAATAATACAAATGATGCTTTGCTAAATCAGATTATCCCAGATTATGATGTGCAGCCAATCCCAGTCCAGATTATTCAGTTTGAATCAAGTTTAATGTTGATGCCAAAAGATCTGGACGAAACAAAAATGTTTGTGGGGGAAAATAGAAACTTGTTTAGGGTTAAAATACCAGGTCACCTATTGTTAAAGCATATCAGGAGTTGATTGTATTTCTAAAAGTGTAACGAGGCCTGACCCTGCATCTGGAGTGAGGCTCTTCTCCCGTCACTATGAGCAGAGTCTAACGTGCATCATGTGACTCATGTGTACGGCGTGTATATAGTACAGTAATATGTAAGAAGTCTGTCCATGCCTTTGTCACCTGTTTGTGGTGCTGCATCTGCAGTCGCTCCAGTTTGCAGCGCTCCGTCCTCTCTCTCTGACACTCGTTCTGCGCCTGGTGCAGCTGCAGAAACACAACACAGTCACTGCTGAAAACCACCACACACACAAGACAGGATTTACATCCACGCTTTGAAAACGGGAATGAAAACCATTTGCAGTAAGTAAGTTGCTCATGTGTAATTTGAGCACAGAGTCTTTCAAAGGGACGGGTCACTAATAAGATGTCTGTGTACTGTACTACATTTCAACAACTTCTAATGCAATGTAGTGGGTTTAACCAGCAGTGTTGCCACAGACAGCAGCTGCCGACTGTTGTAAAATAAGTATTTTGACCAATGACAAATATTAGATATTAGTCTTTTGTACAGGGACCACTAGAGGGCAACACATTACTGCTATAGGTTGCGTTCACGATTTAGAAAATGCCAATACAACTCAATGGGAGAGAAACAGTTTTTGAGATAAATTTCCTAAAAGAAAATGTCCAAATGTTTTCTATGATCATTATTTGAGAGTGACTGGATTCACAAACTTGACATATGAATTTCCTGGCTGAAATTCCTTGTCTCTACTTTTGGACGCTTTTGTGACGAAATAATTAAACATATGTTCACATGTGCTGGAAGATATGACTTTAAACTTTGTGACAGTTTTTGTTTCATGTGATTTGGCTCAAGAATTACAGAGATAGTAGCAATAATAAGACTAGAAATCTGCATTTTGAGCGTTACTATGGTTACCGCTAGGGCTGAACGATATGGACAAAATTTCATATCACGATATTCATGACAGATATCTCTGTATTGATACGATGTAACTATGGGTTAGGTCAGGGGTGTCCAAAGTGCGGCCTGGGGGCCAAATGCGGCCCTCAGACCAATTTATGGTGGCCCTCGGCCACTTGCTGTATCAGTACACATCACCAGAGATGGACCTTTTTATCTGAAATGTAATAATTCTATACAAATCTAGCCGAACAACTAACATTTTACTGTGAGACTGAGCTGGCATGAAGGTTTTAAGCTTAAATAGGTATGGGGCACAATTTAAACCTCTGCTAGTCGAAGGTTTTGCGGCACTAACTACCGATCTACGGCCCTTCACCCCGAGTACGCTTCAATATGCGGCCCCCCATGAAAAAAGTTTGTACACCCCTGGGTTAGGTGAAAACCTTTTTCGACATTAATATCTCGAATGTTCATATCTCAATACCAAAACGACAACGGGCGATTAATTAAAGGGGCTGAATGCAAGTTGGCCATTTTATGCTCACTACTGCCACCTCAGGTCATACGTGCAACTGCAGCTTCTATATTAAGCTCGTGCATGACGGCACTTCGGACCTGAATTAACACCTTTTTGAGTGACAGTGCAGGATTTTAGAGGCAGTTGTGGTGAACAGGTCTGAGCTCATTCTACACATTAGGACATGGCTGGAACATTTTTTAAACTCTGTATAGTCCCTTTAATGTAATTAACTAGTATTTTTATTTCTGATTTTTGGCTTGTTGCAGTCGCTGGCTACACTCTCCCTCGTCCAATCAAAGCCAGTGTCTGAGTGTCTGTTTGTGAGAGTGTAAAGTTCACCTGGTTGGTCAGATTGGTGATTTGACCCTGTAGTCTCTCCACTTGTCTCCTCAGGTCCTCCTTCTCCTCGTTCATCCTCTCGCGATCGCTGCGCTCTTTCCGGAAGTCCTCCTCGAAGATCTTCACCTAAACATCACGCCGCGTTAACATCACCCACATATCCCAAAGGTTCCGCCCTGAAAGCCTCCGCGTGAGCCTCGTACCTGCTCCTTCAGGACCTGGATCTGGGTGAGCAGCTCTTGTTTCTTCAGGTTGTTGGCGGCGTCGCTGAAGTTGCTCTGCCCCGGGGCCGGCTGGGACGCGGACGGCGACTGGAGGTTCAGGGCTTCCTCCAACGCCTAAAGAAACAACAACACGGGTTTAACAGATCTGATGAGGACGGATACTCAAAGAGGGAGTTCTATCTGCAGATTTCAACTTTTAAGTGAGGATTAGATGTAGTTCTAGTCGACAAAACATCAATTACATTTTCAGAATCTTAATAGTTTTATTGCCTTTGTCAGTGAATAGACTCATAATAATAATAACTGACATTTTTATGCTTTAAGCGGGATTTACACTGTGCGATTTTGGCACAAACTAACTTGTTTACCTTAATAAATCCTTTTCGTAGTTCCTCAGGGGGCAATACAAGTGTTAATGGGACGATTGGGAGGATCTTTCAGAAAACCACACTTCCAACTTCCCTGCTTCTGGCTCGGAGTCACCAATACACATAAATGAAATCACGAAGAAGAAGCTAACAGGCTAACGGGCAAAGCTAACTGTGGGCTAGCGCCACTTAAACAGTATTTACAGCCAAGTTTGAGTGAAAAAAATGATCTCTTGTTGAGTAATTGATGTACAATATCCCTCTGTCCCTTTGTCTTTACTGTCAGCGTAGTATTTACTCTCACGGACAATTAATGAGTAAAAAAAAAACGCAATATGCTACGACACCTGCAGTGGCGCTTACGGCCTCTAGGGGCAAGAGTTACTTAGTACTGCTTTAAAGGGATATTTCAGGATTTTTGACATAGGGTCTCATTTCCTAGTTATCCAGAGTGTTGCTGGTACCTGGAGATATTTTTTTCTAATTCATATATATATTTGAAGAGTTTCGTGATGCTAGGCTAGTGCAAGGCTAGCGCATTACTACGGTATCAGCTAGCCTGCATTAAAAACAGTGTGACCCGCTCCACAGAGCACCTGAGGCAAATCACTTATAACACCAGACTAATCACTTAAATGTCTGTGTCCATAGAATAATGTTTGGAATATAACTATAAGGCTAGCAGATACCATAAAAATGTGCTAGCCTTGCATTAGCCTAGCGCCATGAAACTCTTCAAATATAAGAACTGCATGAATTACAAAAAAAAATATCTCCAGAAATCAGCAACACTCTGGATAACTAGGAAATGAGGCCCTATGTCAAAAACCCTGAAATATCCCTTTAAAGTAAATTACAGCTGCAGGAGGAGACGAAGTGAATGTTTAGGCGTTCAGAGGCTTTGTTTGAGTGGATCATGTGACAGACCAAAGCTTGTATCCATAGTAACACACTCGGGTCATGTCATGTCGTGCAGTTTGAGCAGCTCGTACGCTCCTCATGTGTGATTCAGACGGACAGTGTGAGAGTTGATGATTCATTTCAAAATAGCCTCGAAAATCGCACAGTGTATGCCCCGCCTCGGTATTTTCCCGCCTCAACATATTAAACTAAGATGGAGCATATATTGGATGCCTGAACTGACCCGGTTGAGTCGCTGGATCTCCTTCTCCTGGTACTCCCGCTGTTTGCTCAGAGGCAGCAGCTGGTCCTGAAGGTAGCGGATCTTCTGCTTCAGCTCTGTGGTCTCGGAGTTCAGACACTCCTTCTCCCCCTACGAGAAGAGGAACATCGTCAGACCTGGGTTTGGAAGGAGAACCTGAACTCGCTCTGGTCGGACGGAGTTATTCTGGGCTGGATGTTAAGTCTAATGCAGCGGTGCGGGTACTCCTGAAGCCGACAGTACCTGCACGTTCTCGATCTTGGACTTGGCGAGCAGCAGCTTCTTGTCGTAGTCCCTCTGTCGCTGCTCTCTCTCCGCCTCCAGCTCCACCACCGTCTTCTGAGAGTCGGCCAGGCGCTGACGCAGGTCTGTGATCTAACGGGGGGAAAAAACAGTTTTTGTTCTCAACGGGAGAAGTGAAATGAAGAACCAAGTGTTTTGGTAGAGCACAATTCAGACACAAAGTGGATTCGCCGACCAGGTCAAAGGTCAGGACTACCCAGATCATATCCGAAACTGACCGAGTGTGACACTGATATAGAAGACTTTGAGTGTAAAGTCGAGTCTGTAAGAAACGGGGCAGGTGTTGCCGGGAAGAGAAAGAAACGACTTGCGGTCATTTCTTTGGCATTGTCATTTCAAAAAGCCCCATAGTTTTTTTCTAAGATCACTTCGAGCTGAGAGGAGGTTGGGAGACTGACTCAGTCAACAGCAGCAAACGAATGCCCTCTTGCACGTCGTACATAGATATTAAAAATTATCTGATTCATAAGGATGACCAAAACGTGGTGACAAGGCTTGCTCACGTCTACAAAGAAGGTCGATGTCTAACGTTATTTTATTTATTTATTATAACTCTGTTATTTTGTTGGCCTATTTATATATAGGACTTATTAGGCCTAGCAAAATAATTCGATATATCGTAAAGATCCCCCCCATCTTTACGATACAGGCCTAGAAAAAGCCATAGGTAAGTATTTCCCCTGCCACTAAAAACATGTACAATAGGCCAGGATGAATGAAAGCGTGTGTTAGTGTGAGACAACACACTATGATGGTATGGCTTTACTGGGCTTTGTTGACACCGTGGGTAGTCGTGAGTTCTGACGGGAATATCATCACGCATGCGCACGGATAATGCTGATTTAGCTTATTCAAAGTGCTTCACAGTTTTCACAGACTATAAATTGCATTAAGTTTTTATACTCCGGAGAAACTAATACTGCAGGTAAATCAAGCAGCAGAAAGAAAGTTTGGAGCGAGTGAGAAGTGGAGGTTAATCTTAGAGAAGAAAACAAAACAAAGCTAATCACGGGCTAAAAGCTCGATGGCCACAGCTGGAGGAACGAGTTCACAAATGAGAGCTTGAAAAACGTGCTGCCGGGAGAGGCTTGTCAACGGTGCAGTTACGCCTCCGTGCTCAGGTCGTTGCCAAAGCGATTGTTCAGAAGTGACACCGAGGATGAAGATTTCAATGGATTTAGTGATTTGGAGTGAGGTGGAGAGTTTGTTCTTTATGCTATGATTATCTGAGCTGTTTATGTCAATTACAGTGAAAGCAACGAGTGCAAAATAAAATACTTTCATTGCCATATTCACGGGCCTGGATTTGAACTTTGTCAGACTGTTCCAGATTTTAGCTGTAGCCTCGGTGTGTTTAGTCCTGACTCTGGGATCCACCAGGAGACCCCCCCCTGAAGTCCCCAGGGCCTGAGATGGTCATACGGCTCTAACATGTCAGAGATGAACTTTGGTGCTAAACAATGAAAAGACTTGCACACAAGCAGAACTGTTTTAAAGTCTATTCTCTGAACGACCTCGCATCATCAGAGGGAACAGGATCAGGACTGGGTACAGTGAAACAACACCAGTAAAGTTAAGGCACTGGTATTGGATTAATAAAAAAAAGCTTTGAGCGATCCTCGGTCCTGGTCAATGCTTATTTTTTGTGCGAGATGAAAAAACTCTTTACCTTTTGTTCAAACTGTGACTTCATGGCGTTCCACTGAATGTCCCACTGTTTGTTCACCTCCAAAACCTGCCGCAAACATATCATCATTTATCACAGACATAAGCAAACAGAACACGATTAAACTGGGTTTAAATAAGCTCCACTCACGTCTTTCCTCTGCTTCTCCAAGAGCTTGATCTTCTTCTCGTAGACGTCGACGTCACAATGTTTGGTCGGCGTTTTCTCTGCTGCCTTTCCGCTCTGAGGGAAAACAAAACACGTCTGTTAATGCACCACAAGGGGAGAAATGTAAAAGTCTGTGATGGTTAAGGCTGCACAGAAAACAACAGATTTAAAGCAATCCATTTGTAACTTTTGCTGATGATGGCCAGGCTGCCGTAAAGTATAGATCCAGTGGCGCAGACAAATGCATAAGAACAAATCTTGGTCATGATCCGCCTCAAAACTTTGTTTCCAAAAAAGTACAAGCAGAATGTTGTCTCGGAACAGCCCAAACACAAGCCTCCAATGAGCTGCTGCTTTAAGTCCCTATGGAAAAGAGCAAATGGTTCACACGAGGGATGGATACCAAACCCCGGTATCATAACGGTCCCAGGGCACATGTGCACCCAGACCCATAAGCCCTAGCCTTAAAGGGACTACACGGAGTTTAAATTGTTAAAAATATGTATTTTCCTCCCCTACATGTTCCAGCCATGTCCTAGTGGGCTCAATGTGTAGAATGAGCTCAGACCTTTTCACCACAACTGCCTCTAAAATCCTGCACTGTCACTCAAAAAGGTGTTACTTCGGGTCCAAAGTGCCGTCAGCTTAAAGGGATATTTCAGGATTTAGGTCTTACGCACTCCACAGTGCACCTGAGGCACATCACTTATAATCATTCAATCCTTATCTTTATTAAGGACACAAGCGAAAACACATGATCCATATTTATGTTTAAAAAAACAAGAAAGATAGAAAAACGCCAGACTAACCATATAAATGTCTGTGTAGATAGAATAATTTTGCATTTAAAATTTAAAATGTGAGCAGCTTCGTGGTTGTATAAGCTACGCAGCGGCGGAGTGATCTGCTAGAAAATAGTCCCTCAAAATGCGATCATTCATGTGATGCAAGGTCAGTTATATTTCAAACATTATTCTATGGACACAGACATTTATATGGTTAGTCTGGGGTTAAAAGTGATTTGCCTCAGGTGCTCTGTGGAGCGGGTCAGACTGTTTTTAATGCAGGCTAGCTGATACCATAGAAATGCGCTAGCCTTGCATTAGCCTAGCGCCACGAGACTCTTCAAATATAAGAACTGCATGAATTACAAAAAAAATATCTCCAGAAATCAGCAACACTCTGGATAACTAGGAAATGAGGCCCTATGTCAAAAATCCTGAAAATATCCCTTTAAAATTTTTATTTCATTTTAGCAACACTTGAACAATTTGACCAGCGGATCGTCTTCATTGTTTATTGCAACTTGTGTGTCCCTGAAGGTACGTCCGAAAGTACTTTTAAAACAAGACACAACAGTGATTTCCTATTTTCCCACTCAAACTCCTACCCGGATAAGAGAAATTTACAAAAAAACTGCGACTGAATGCGTTTTCTGATCACATGTTTTGCATTTTAGAATCAATTCTGGTGTGAAAAATTCAAGCAGTGTCCAGGTTTCTCTCAAAAAATTAAATTTCCTGACCATTGGAATCAAACTTAAGACCCTAATCTCCCACAAACCCTTCAGTTCCCGCAGAAAGGCCGCTCCCATTACCTTCTGTGGCGTGCTGGCCTCCATTTTGGGTCGTACAGCCGTGGCCTCCTCTTTGACCGGCTCCTCTTTGGTTTCTCCTGTGTCGTCGGGCTGAGGGGCCGGCGCCGTCCCCCCTGGTCCCCCCGTCACCAGCTCCTTCAGCTTCTGGTTCTCCTGTCTGCCCAGCACAAACACACGCTGCAGTGAGTCCCTGGGAAGACCCGGCGCTACCAGAGAGCTGTAAAAGCATGAATGAGAAGTGAAAGACTGCGCTGAGTGTGTCACCCTCGGTAAAAGTAAAAGCTTTTATTGTTGAGCAAGACGTCAAAGCCTCCTCCGGTGTTACTTTCATTCTCATTCATTTGAACTTTTGACACCAGCTTAAGTCTGGGCAAAAAGTATGTATGAAGAAGAACATTCAGGTGAAACTCTGAAATTAGAATATCATGAACAAAATTCAGGATGTTTTATATGGGGTTTAAACAAGCTGTGAGCCATAATTATCCAAACTATAACATAATGGCTTGATTTATCTCACCTTGATTGATGATTTTGGCTCACAGCTTGTTAAAAAACCCCTGATTCAAATTCTCAGAAGATTAGAATATTGCGAAAAGGGACTATACTGTAGCTCAAAGTGTCAGACTTTTAAACGGCCTCTCAGTGGTTCAGGAGAATTCACCATCATGGGGAAGACCGCTGACCTGACAGTTGTGCAGAAAACCGTCATGGACAAAAGCCTCAAAAAGGTCAGAGCAAAAGAAGTTCTCAAAGCGCTGCGTCAAAGCACGTTAAGAGAAAGTTAAAGGGGGGGGTATTATGCAAAATCGACTTTTTCAAGCTTTACATCATGTTATTATGTCATTCCCTCATTAAAAACATGCCTGAAGTGTTGCCTTGGCACAATCCCGTATTTTTGAGTAATCTGTAAAAACTCTGATGGCGGCCATTTTAGGGATAGGTTTGCCTGAGTCCTCCTAGGAACGCCCCCACCTCCTGGAGACGCCTCCGAGCTTTCGTCACCAGCCGAGTAACCGACCACTGCTCCTCAGCAGAACCCCCTCCCCACTGATGCCACAGACAGCGTGTGGAGGGGGCGTGTCGGAAAGGCTCAGAGGTTCTTAAAGAGACAGAGGCCTATTTCAAGACATTCGCTACAGCCATTTTGAGAGAGCAATTTATACAAGGCAGTTATTCTAATTTACTGCATTTACAGACCAACAGAAGGTTTGGTCATCATTGTAGTGTGATGTAGACTGGTGCTATGTGACTGAAAAAAGCATAATACCCCCTTTTTAAGTGGAAGGAAAAGTGTGGAGGAAAAAGGTGCACAAGACAAAGGGATGAGCGGAGTCTGGAGAGGACTGTCAGGAAGAGGCCATTCAAAAGTGAGGGGGACCTTCACAAGGAGTGGACTATGGACTATGCTCCCAGCGACTGCCAGCGTAAATGCTCCAGTCCACCTTAATTGAGGAGAGTGAAGGTTCAAAGAGAAGAGAGTGAAGGTTCAGAGTGAGGAGAGTGAAGGTGCAGAGTGAGGAGAGTGAAGGTTCAGAGTGAGGAGAGTGAAGGTGCAGAGTGAGGAGAGTGGAGACGACACAGTGAGTGCGGTGAAGCAGGGGCGGAGCAGAGAAAGTCGGGGATTTGTAGCATGGATGTATTGTAATAACGATTGGGAGGCACAAAATCTGGTGTCCTGGTCACAGTGTTAAAATATAATGCGTTTTGTTGATTGCAGAAGCTAAAGTTAATAATAATAAAAAATAATGTTAATAATAAGCTAAAATAATACATCTAAAATGCAACAGAATGCAGGAAGTGGCATGTATGTTTAAATTCCCTTCTTCCCTCTTAAAGCAGTACTAAGTAACTCTTGCCCCTAGAGGCCATAAGCGCAACTGCAGGTGTCGTAGCAAGTTACGATTTTTTACCTTATTACTTGTCTTGGAGAGTAAATACTACGCTGACAGAAAAGGCGAAGGGAGAGAGGGATATTGTGCATCCAATTATACAATGGAAATATTTGTTTTCACTCAAACTTGGCTGTAAATCCTGTTTAAAGTGATGCTAGCCCGCAGTTAGCTTTGCCCGTTAGCATGTTAGCATCTTCTTCGTGATTCTATTAGTGTGTATTGGTGGCTCCGGACCAGTGGCAGCAAAGTTGCAAACATGGTTTTCTGGCCAGAGACACCAGGGGGCGATGAAAGACCCTCCAATCATCCCATAAACACTTGTATTACCCCCACAGGGACTACGGAAAGGATTTATTAAGGTAAACACGTTACTTAGTACGTCTTTAAGAGCTCCCCTGTTTGTTTTTTTTGACTGTGCTCCTACATTTCAGAATTAGGAGCGGCGAGCCTTGCCCTGGTGCAGGAGCACGTGGAGGTGGGTTTGAGACGCAGCTGAAGTCACGCACAGGTGTCGGAGCTTGTTCTGTGGTCGGTGGTCTCCGCCGGAAATGGCTCTGCTCGCGCGGTGCTCTGTGTACTTCCTGTGGGTACTTTCCGGTTGCCAGGCAGCATAGATGATGAATGGAAGCTCGCCGCGATCTTCACTTCCGCCGCTCTAGGTGTGAGCGCGGTGTAAGGTTGAGGTCAAGATAATAATAAACTCTTTTTTTTACTCCTCACCAAGATTGAAATAAATGTATAGCAACTCTGTGTAACTTTTGGCCACTAGAGGCGCCAGAACCTGTAACTTCCACACAAAGCGACCGATTCAGCAAAATTAGAGATAAACGCTTTAAAATGCTCGACGTTTGGACTAAAAAACAATTACTCAATGAACTCTACATTGCCCCGCTCTACTCCAGAGAACCAGCTGTGGCCCCGCACCCCCCCTGTTTGTTTGAGAACCCCGGTCAGAGTGAGTGCGGTGTCCGACCTGAGCTGCTCCAGGTCTCTGTTCCTGATGTGATGGTCCTCCTCCATTTTCTTCCTCAGCTCATTGTTCTCCTGCCTCAGCTGCTCACACAGCGTCTGCACACACACAGTCAGTCATTAGTATCAAGATTAAAACCAATCTGCACCAACATCAGGAAACATCAGAGTCTTTTGTAAAATGTTTTATCTCGGTTGTAATAAACGCTCTTATTTGGGTCGCTGCTTGTCCGTCTCGGCGATAGTTGGTCCCGACAGTTGCACCAGTTGAAAATCAAAGACCGAAATAGTTACAGCGTTTGTGATTTTTTTTTATTGCAGAACTAGTGAAACAAGTAAAATGTCATTAATTGGGAGAGTTCTTGGATCCTTGCTGTGCACGAACATGCCTTTTCTGATCTGAATTGCTAACATTAAAAGGAATAGGCCACCGTTTTTACATACTGAGATATGTTCTTACCTTAGCTTAGACGAGTTCTTTAGGACCTGTCTGATCTTCACCCGTGCCTTCAGTCACGTAAACACAGCGCAGACGGCGTTAGCATTTAGCCTCTCTCTCTCTCCTCTATAGCTCCAAAACAGGTCAAGATAGAAGCTACCAAGCTCTTCCACGTTTTCCCGATTTAAATATGGTTACGTGAAGTGTTCCACTACAAAGTATAATTACACAAAATTAAACAATGTGGATTTTCTAAGCGGATAAAAGAAGGAACTATATTGTAAGGCGTAATAATACCAGGAGTAATTTGGCATCCGCACAGTAAAGTGAAGATTACTGCGAGGATTTCGAACTACTCCTGGTATTTTTACACCTTACAATATTCACCTTATTCCGAATCCGGATGTTCGCGTGGGCGCCGCCATGAATTGTGCCCGCCCCTCTCCTATGTGTTAACATGGGGCTGGAGAAGTCCACATAAAATCAGTCACTACACGAAAACAAAGCCGTTTTCAGGCCGCACAGAGAAACGCTGCAGTGTCGACATGTTGGTGCAAATGAACATTGGCCATTTTACACAAATCAATCGACTAAACATTAGATTTGAGCGGAGAATATTTTCCCTCGTTCTCCGTTAAAATGAACGGGCTTCGCGCTCGACCGGAAGTGTCTGGACAACGAGGTCCCGCGACGACGCTAAAAGTGGCAAAAGTGGGCGGGGCGGAATAAGGTGAATAGTTCCCCCTTTTATCCACTTAGAAAATCCACATTGTTTAATTTTGTGTAATTATACTTTGTAGTGGAACACTTCACGTAACCATATTTAAATAGGGAAAACGTGGAAGAGCTTGGTAGCTTCTATCTTGACCTGTTTTGGAGCTATAGAGGAGAGAGGGAGAGGCTAAATGCTAACGCCGTCTGCGCTGTGTTTACGTGACTGAAGGCACGGGGGAAGATCAGACAGGTCCTAAAGAACTCGTCAAAGCTAAGGTAAGAACATATCTCAGTATGTAAAAACGGTGGCCTATTCCTTTAACACGATGTGCCAGCTGACGACCTGAACATCCTGAATTACCGGGTAATTCCATTGATGGATTTCTTCCTCCAGATGGTACGGAAGGAAAGAACTTGATTTGTACATGACATGGTCACAAGCTTTGCGTGAGACCTTGTTTTCACTCATGGATTGGCCGCCAGAATCTAGGGGGCTCATTCATAAAAATGCGTGAGACTCTGGGTTTTTCTCGCTCGTACTCTTATAGGCAGACTTCACATACGGAGAAAATAAAAGGATTTATGAAACCTACGTAATCTCCCCTTCACTGATTCCACCTGGAGAAGACATGTGTGCGCATGACCCCCCTCACACCCTCATCACGCCTCCATTTTGCCATATAAGGACATGCATAGTAAGTTATGAATGAGATTTACCTGAACATGAGGAGATAAAGATATTTACCGGGTGGATCTTTACCAACATGTCACCGCTGCTTCTCTAATCACAAATACTGGAGGCTATATTGGCACTAGGGGTGGGCACCTCTGGGTACCTCACGATTCGATAAGATACGCAATGTCTTACGATAATGAAAATCTTGATACGTCGATCCTGTGATAAGCGATATACCTGTATATCCAGTTAGCCACCTTTTTTCAGCCATTTATTTTAGAGTTTTTTGACTTTTTCGTCTATGAAAGCATCAAAGACATAAAACCCGTCCCTCTCGTACCTGCAGCAGGGAGGTGCGCTGCTCGTTCTTCTGCACTTTGGACGAGAGGTGGTGGAACTCCACGGCCATGCGTCCCAGGTGGGCCAGCAGCTGGTTGGGGTTGGACTCCTCGGCGAAGATGCTGAAGGAGCTCTCCAGGCGCTTGAGCTGAGAGGCCAGCTCGATGTTCTCCTGAGGCAGCAGCGGGATCACCGAACCGGCCTGGGCACACGGCAGGAGAGCAGTCAACAGGCGGCACTGAGACTTCACAATGCCATTTTACTGCCCAAATACAAGACTTTTAGTGCCACAAATATATGCATTCAAACATTCTGCAGATTCATTAACATTAGAGTCAAGTGATTTCAACAAAGTGGGAAACTTTTGAGCAGAAATTTGAGTGAAAAAAAAAAAAACAGTTGAGATTTTAACGTTTCACTGAGTTTTTAAATTGTTAAGTCGGTCCAAGGACGACTGAGAAACATCCTGTTAAAGTCTTCAATCCGAGAACCAGGCTGTTTAAATGCACACGCGATAAAAAGAGATCGATCTGCGGCGACACGCGGTGTTTCAAAACGTGTCAACAATGTTATCGTTTAAAAACTGACTTGAAAGGGAGATATTTAGGCATTTGCCTCTTCACATAACGTTAGTGTCTGTCCAGAGAGGAGAGAGGAGTTAATCAGAAAGGAGAGAGTTGCATAAAACTCCCATTATCTCCTGCTCAAAAACTAGCCTCTGTTTAGCTTGGATTTCCGAGGCACGTAGAATACGCTGTGGTGCTACAAATATCATGAAAAATGGTCTGGATTGTTGGCTCTCAATGTGTTAAAAGGGAAGCCTACTTTACTCAAACAAATGTAAATAAGTAAAGTAACCAATTACTAACCGATCTGCTGAGAAAAAATAAATGTCTATAAACCATCATTACATTTGAGCTTTGTGCTCGCATCGGCGAGGACTTTAAGGCAAGGCAAGTTTATTTGTAGAGCACAATTCATACACAAGGCAATTCAAAGTGCTTCACAGTTGCATAAATACAAGAAAGCAAATAGAATCAATAAAAACATCAACGTAAAACTAATCAATTACAGTAAGAGGCAAGAGTGCAGATAAAATACTTTCAGTTATATGCATTTTTAAGTCTTGTTAAGATTCGCTCTGTCTTGAGCACTATTTCTGTCTTGAGCACTATTTTTTCTTGCTCGTTCACACAAAGTTATCTAACCTCTGTTTTGTCGCTCCTTCTCCTCTGGACATCAACATAAAATTAATCAATTACAGTAAAAGGCAAGAGTGCAGATAAAATACTTTCAGTCATATGCACGGGCAAAAAGAACTGTTTTCAGCCTGGATTTGAACATTGTCAGAGTTTTAAGGAAACAGTGGTATTGGTGAATCCCGAAAATATACTGTACAAAACTGCACTGCAACAATAAAGAGATAAAACAAACATAGGTCAAAGTCGAACAGCTTCAATTTCAAAACATTATCAGCAAAATAATGAAATATGTAAAGATAAACAAATAAAATGAAAAGAATAATGGTGCGTCTTTAAAACTTACACGAGATCAGACGCGTTTTCTTCCACAGCGGATCATCTACGTGCGTCTTTACCTTCGCAACGCACTTCTGACTAACCCAGATCTGAGGCGATCGCGCCGCGCTGTCTAAAAATAATAATTAATGACATTCTGCAGCTGATCTGAAACCGGTCCGTCCCGTTTCGCAGTTTAAAAAAACATGCCCCAGAGGGAGTGGAAGATTACTCCACACACGAGCTCTCTGACCTCATTCTTCATCAGTCAGTTTCATTTACGGAGCCCTGCGTGTGCACATGGGCGTGTCCAGGTCACCCGTCCTGAGCCGCCGCCGTCTCCCACAAAGGAAATGACCATATTTGGATCACAGCGTCATCGGGGTTGAACTGCAGATTTTTTTAGTTTTTGGCTCATATCTCAGTCATTACTGGAAGAATCCACATGAATCCAAAACTGTCTCAAAGTGGATCGTCTCCTCTCTCAACGTTGATCCAGAAGTGTGAGATGTGATCAGTGCATTCCCCGCGCTTTACTCAGTCTGTGAATCAGAGAAAGGCGATCCTGGACTTTCCCCACGGTGACTCGCGCTCCCTGCAGCCGTTTAGTCACCAAACACTGTTCTCGAGGGGCCGAGGGGAGGCCGAGGAGACGCCGAGGAGAGGCCGAGGAGAGGCCGAGGGGAGGCAGCGGAGAGGCAGCGGAGAGGCCGAGGAGAGGCCGAGGAGAGGCCGAGGAGAAGCCGAGGAGAGGCAGAGGAGAGGCCGAGGAGAGGCCGAGGAGAGGCCGAGGAGAGGCCGAGGAGAGGCAGAGGAGAGGCCAAGGGGAGGCAGAGGGGAGGCCAAGGAGAGGCCGAGGAGAGGCAGAGGAGACGCCGAGGAGAGGCCGAGGAGAGGCAAAGGAGAGGCAGAGGAGACGCCAAGGAGAGGCTGAGGAGAGGCCGAGGAGAGGCAGAGGAGAGGCCAAGGGGAGGCAGAGGGGAGGCCAAGGAGAGGCCGAGGAGAGGCAGAGGAGACGCCGAGGAGAGGCAGAGGAGAGGCAGAGGAGAGGCCAAGGGGAGGCAGAGGGGAGGCCAAGGAGAGGCCGAGGAGAGGCAGAGGAGAGGCAGAGGAGAGGCAGAGGAGACGCCGAGGAGAGGCCGAGGACAGGCCGAGGAGAGGCGGAGGAGAGGCTGAGGAGAGGCCGAGGAGAGGCCGAGGACAGGCCGAGGACAGGCCGAGGAGAGGCCGAGGAGACGCCGAGGAGAGGCCGAGGAGAGGCCGAGGAGAGGCCGAGGAGAGGCCGAGGAGAGGCCGCGGAGAGGCCGAGGAGAGGCCGAGGAGAGGTAGAGGAGAGGCAGAGGAGAGGCCGAGGAGAGGCAGAGGAGAGGCAGAGGAGAGGCCGAGGAGAGGCCGAGGAGAGGCCGAGGAGAGGCCGAGGAGAGGCCGAGGAGAGGTAGAGGAGAGGCAGAGGAGAGGCCGAGGAGAGGCAGAGGAGAGGCAGAGGAGAGGCCGAGGAGAGGCCGAGGAGAGGCAGAGGAGAGGCCGAGGAGAGGCCGAGGAGAGGCCGAGGAGAGGCCGAGGAGAGGCCGAGGAGAGGCCGAGGAGAGGCCGAGGAGAGGCCGAGGAGAGGTAGAGGAGAGGCCGAGGAGAGGCCGAGGAGACGCCGAGGAGAGGCCGAGGAGACGCCGAGGAGAGGTAGAGGAGAGGCAGAGGAGAGGTAGAGGAGAGGCCGAGGAGAGGCCGAGGAGAGGCCGAGGAGAGGCAGAGGAGAGGCAGAGGAGAGGCCGAGGAGAGGCCGAGGAGACGCCGAGGAGAGGTAGAGGAGAGGCAGAGGAGAGGCAGAGGAGAGGCCGAGGAGAGGCCGAGGAGAGGCCGAGGAGAGGCCGAGGAGACGCCGAGGAGAGGTTGACCTAGTGGGACAAGGCCTCATGGAAGGCCCAGGACACGCTGGTGGGACTATGTCTCCGAGCTGGCCTGGTGTTGCCTCGGGACCCCCCCGGAACAGCTGGAGGAGGTGTGTGAGGATCGGGAAGTCTGGGCATCTCTGCTGAGACTGCTGCCCCCGCGACCCGGCCCCGGATAAAGCGGAAGAAAATGGATGGATCGTCTAATTTAGAGCATGTCTATTTTAACATGTATTTGCAATGATGCCGCAGCTACTTGTCTTTAGTCTTTCTCTCTAAAGCAGAGGCGCTACAGGCCGGGACCAGCACCGACTGCAGTGCTGCTGCTGCTGAGAAGGTGATCGGCTCTGAGCTCCGTCTCTCCAGGACCGGTTCACCTCCAGGACCCGGAGCGATATGGGTCGGATCACAGCTGACCCTTCTCACTCTGGACATGGACTATACACCCCTCTCCCCTCAGGCAGGAGGCTACGGTCCACTCCCACCCATACCTCCCGCCATGAACAGTTTTTTGCCCTCCGCCATCAGACTCATGAATAACAAGACCCAAAAAGTTACAGACTCGTGAATGTAATACGTTTCATGTTGCACGATTGACCGAAAAAAAATCCTAGTTGTGAACCTGTTCATAACCACGGCAATAAAACCAATTCAGATTCAGATTGAAAAGAACCATCTCATAAAATATAGAACCTTACAAGTACCACAAGACCTAGATTAAAGATACAATCAGGACTAAACTGGATTAAAAAAAAGTATGGCTAAACCGGGTGCAAACCAAAATTCTACCGAAGAAGAATTAACTCAAACTCAGCATCTTTCTACCCAGACTATATTTCTAATCTTAATTATTCTCACCATGAACAAAGAGAAACCAAAAGGGTCGAAAGTACTCTGAAAGTATTCTGGAAGTACGTACGGTTAAGGCATCTGCCGTCTTGCCCTCCATGTTGACCACTTCGAACTCTGACAAGGCCTCCTGTTGATCAGAGCAGACGTCTCATCTAAGTACAGTGATCTGGTTAATGGTTGAGTGTTCAGTAGCTTTCGGACTCACAATGGGCTTCTCCGGCTGCAGAGTCTTCCCTAAACAGATGGTCTGGTCGTCCTTCTGCTCTGAGGTGTTGTGGAGACACACTTTAGCTGCAATAAACAAGCGCAGTTAATGCCATGACACTTGGAAAGGTTCGACGTCTATAAATGTCTACAAGTCTTTAGAAAACAGACAAGAGGGGACGGATGGACGGCATATTAGACACTGATGATCTATAAAGTGACAAAAGTCCCTCTAGGAAAGCCTTTTAGTCGGGGATTTTATTCTGTGAAACCACTAATGACATCAGTCCAAAGGTGTTCGGTATCGGTGATGCAGTCCGCCTTCAGGGGGGCTCAGTATGACAAGAGAGACCGCTCGATTTGAAGAACGGCTGCGCAATAAAGAAAACAATCTACAAACAGTTTGGAAACGCTTTTGTATGTGTTGGTTTTTCTTTTATTTCGAGGCTTTTAACATTGTAGATTAGTCTTCTACAAAGAAGTTGAAATAGATGCTTCAAAACAGCCGCTTTGCACTTTTGACATTTGCTTGAGCTTCACGATGCCGTTAAAGAAATGGTTTTGACTTCACAAACTGTTAAACCATTTCAGCGACGACTTTATGAAGCTTATTAAAGGGATATTTCAGGATTTTTGACATAGGGCCTCATTTCCTAGTTATCCGGAGTGTTGCTGATTTCTGGAGATGTTTTGTAATTCATGCAGTTCTTATATTTGAAGAGTGTCGTGGCGCTAGGCTAGTGTAAGGCTAGTGCATGTCTATGGTATCAGCTAGCCTGCATTAAAAACAGTCTGACCCGCTCCTCAGAGCACCTGAGGCAAATCACTTATAACACCAGACTAACCAGATAAATGTCTGTGTCCATGGAATAATTTTTGGAATATAACTGACCTTGCATCACATGGACTACTTTCTAGCAGATCACTCCGCCGCTGCGTAGCTTATACAACCACAAAGCTGATGCTGCTCAATTATAAGTTATTTCAAATGCAAAAATTACTCTATGAATACAGACATTTACAGTGGGGCAAAAAAGTATTTAGTCAGCCACCAATTGTGCAAGTTCTCCCACTTAAAATAATGACAGAGGTCTGTAATTTTCATCATAGGTACACTTCAACTGTGAGAGACAGAATGTGGAAAAAAAAAAATCCAGGAATTCACATTGTAGGATTTTTAAAGAATTTATTTGTAAATTATGGTGGAAAATAAGTATTTGGTCAATAACACAAATTCAACTCAATACTTTGTAATATAACCTTTGTTGGCAATAACAGAGGTCAAACGATTTCTATAGGTCTGTACCAGGTTTGCACACACAGTAGCTGGTATTTTGGCCCATTCCTCCATGCAGATCTTCTCGAGAGCAGTGATGTTTTGGGGCTGTCGCCGAGCAACTTTCAACTCCCTCCACAGATTTTCTATGGGGTTGAGGTCTGGAGACTGGCTAGGCCACTCCAGGACTTTCAGATGCTTCTTACGGAGCCACTCCTTCGTTGCCCGGGCGGTGTGTTTGGGATCATTGTCATGCTGGAAGACCCAGCCACGTTTCATCTTCAAAGCTCTCACTGATGGAAGGAGGTTTTGGCTCAAAATCTCACGATACATGGCCCCATTCATTCTTTCCTTAACACGGATCAGTCGTCCTGTCTCCTTAGCAGAAAAACAGCCCCAAAGCATGATGTTTCCACCCCCATGCTTCACAGTAGGTATGGTGTTCTTGGGATGCAACTCAGTATTCTTCTTCCAAACAAACACGACGAGTTGAGTTTATACCACAAAGTTCTACTTTGGTTTCATCTGACCACATGACATTCTCCCAATCCTCTGCTGTATCATCCATGTGTTCTCTGGCAAACCTCAGACGGGCCTGGACATGCTCTGGCTTAAGCAGGGGGACACGTCTGGGATTCCCTGTCGTTGTAGTGTGTTACTGATGATAACCTTTGTTACTTTGGTCCCAGCTCTCTGCAGGTCATTCACCAGGTCCCCCGTGTGGTTCTGGGATTTTTGCTCACCGTTCTCATGATCATTTTGACCCCACGGGATGAGATCTTGTGTGGAGCCCCAGATCGAGGGAGATTATCAGTGGTCTTGTATGTCTTCCATTTTCTGATAATTGCTCCCACAGTTGATTTTTTCACACCAAGCTGCTTGCCTATTGTAGATTCACTCTTCCCAGTCTGGTGCAGGTCTACAATTCTTTTCCTGGCGTCCTTCGACAGCTCTTTGGTCTTGGCCATAGTGGAGTTTGGAGTCTGACTGTTTGAGGCTGTGGACAGGTGTCTTTTATACAGATAACCAGTTCAAACAGGTGCCATTAATACAGGTAACGAGTGGAGGACAGAAGAGCTTCTTAAAGAAGAAGTTACAGGTCTGTGAGAGCCAGAGATCTTCCTTGTTTGAAGTGACCAAATACTTATTTTCCACCATAATTTACAAATACATTCTTTAAAAATCCTACAATGTGAATTCCTGGATTATTTTTTTTTCACATTCTGTCTCTCACAGTTGAAGTGTACCTATGATGAAAATCACAGACCTCTGTCATTATTTTAAGTGGGAGAACTTGCACAATTGGTGGCTGACTAAATACTTTTTTGCCCCACTGTAGCTGCTAAACATGCATATTCAGCTCCCCCTGCTGTCACTGTTCAACACTGACATATTTATTTGTATTATTATATATTATATACAGACTCAGTTCCCCCACTGTGCACATTCTAAACATGTCCGAAGTCATAACGTGTGAGAGAAGACAGATGATATAAATGAACTGCTAAGGTCTAAGTTTGTGGTTAGACACTTGTATTCTGTAGCGCGTCAGACCTAAACATGCCGTACCCAGTCCATCCGTGTGCATGGGCCCGCCCCCCGTGCACAGACTGGCCGCGATGCTGTTGGACTTGAGAGCCTCGTTGTCCCGCACCAGCTCCTCCACTCTCTGCCTCAGGCGGGACGCTTCTGTCTGCGACTCCTCCAGCAAGTCCCCTACAACGACAGAAAGCATGTTTGTCAGGACATTTAAAAAATATACACACACACACACATAACCAGCCATCTTCACAATGGTCTCAGACGTTTTTATAGATTTCTCTGAAGGGGAATAAGGTCACAGAATGATGTCCTCAGATTGGATGAGGTGGCACGATGACGTCGTCTTTCCTCGTCCTTGCCAGACCAGTCTGAAACTGGAATTTTCCATTACAACACAGAATTAATTAACGTATGTCTGATCCTTTGACCACAAAACAAAGAACACAACCGTAAAATGTGTATACAGAGCCTCACTCAAGCCAGGCCATAAACATGAACAGGTCCTTCTTGAAACTTTACACACAATAATTAAAGACGCTCTCGCAAAATAGTATTCATTTTATTTTCTAAAGGTGGATCAAGGACTGACAGACTGGAATCCGCATTCATGACTAGACTCAAGGTTCATTGTTTTTTTTATTGTCTCTGTAGATTAATCTGTCTTCTGCTTTTGTCCCAATCCTTCCAACGCTGTTCAAGCAGCCTGTACGTAGCACAGAGAGACCCAGGGCATGAGCCAGGCTAGCAGGCACCTAGCTGGAGGACTAAAATATTGTACATGTTTTAGGTTGACACAAACCCCACACACGAGGAGAACCTGTTCCGGACAGAAAGGCCAGACAGGGTCCAGAAATCAATCCCAGGACGTTCTTATTTTGAAGAGTAGGGCCATTAAACTATGCCAGTATGTTATTGGTAAAAAAAAAAATGTTTTTGCTAATAACATACTACTAGGGGAGAAAAAAAAGGAAAAAAAATGTAGGTACTACTGGTATCAGAAAACAGACACCGAGTTTTGAGCCTGTTGGTCCAGAACAGCACTAAAGAAAGTAGAGCTGGGAGATATAATAATATTTAATGTATTATATTTGAAAAGGTAAAGATAAACACAAAAGACAATAATGCACTCATTTGTGAAGTGCTTTTCTTATCTATATGACATTAATTTAGCATTTTTGTAGATATATAGTTTAATATATGGAAAAGGGAAAAGCTAAAGCCCAAGTCATATTCCTTTGTTCCTCATCATGTCAGCTTTCTTTGTTCTCAATTTCATTAATCTGTGACTCTGTATGTGACCACAGCACTACTTTGGAGAGAATCACAAAGTTCCATCTGAAGCCGTCCGGTTAAAGTGTTTTTTGGGTCCCGGGGCCGAGTTGCAATGGGGGGTCCCCACTGGTAATGACCCAGGGTATACTCTATTCAAAGATACTAGTTTGGAAAAGGGAGCAAAAATGTGCCTGAGGGGGGGTCTGGCTCCCGGACTAACATGGCCCAAAAATAAAATGACAATTACGATTTCATTTGAAACGAACTTTAAAAAGTCTCCTGATCTTTCATATGAAGAAAACTGCTCATCAATATTTCACAATGTTGCTACAATTAGGCACATTAACAAAACAACACTTTATTTTATTTTTTTTATATTCCTCGTCTGCTCTCAAAAGTAAAACCTCTTAATAAGCCATGGAGTTTTCAAAAGTGTTTTCGTTTTATCGTCTTCATGCCTCTGCTGTGATTGACAACGGTCTCCATGGAGACTCAAGGGAAAGGGGCGGAGTTAAATGGTCGCTCAGAGCAGAGTGAGAGAAAGGCACAGGAGCAGAAACTCCACTGTCCTCTTTAAACACAACACATTGGCCTTTGTGAAGCAGCAGATCGTCAGAAAGTCTAAGGAGCGACTGAAATGCTGATAAATTGATTAAATTGACTCGATTTTACGATTTAACCATTTTCCAAATCAGCATGAATGAATTCAATTTATCGACCAGCACTAAAAGAAAGTTACTCGGTAGTTTCAGCTCAAATAAATACAAATCTAGAAGAAATAGTCTTTTAACATTAACATTATTTTTCCGTTTTATGGTTCTTGATCCTAATGACAAATATTATGATAAATATTTGCATAGGTATCAAAATAAGTATAGTTCAGGTATCGGTATCTTAAATCAGGCGTCTTACCGACCCTTGGCACAAGCGCTAAACACTGAGCCACCATGGTCAGCACTGGCTCTCCTCAGGGATGTGTCCTTTACCCCATGTTCTTCTCGGCCTTTCTACTCCACAACTGCAGCACCTCTGGCCACAAGAACAAGTTCATAAACGACATGACTTTGAACTCATCTCAGAGTCTACAGTTTTACATAAAGTCCACCCCTCACCGCCCTCAGTGTTTCATCCCGGGCACGTTTTTAAAACACCGGTGTCTGAGTGCAAAGGCCTCACCAGTGCGCGTGACCCTCACCTAAGCTCTTGAGGCCCTTCATCCTCTCGCGCAGCATGCTGTTCTCCTCCAGCAGCTGCCTGTAGCTCTGCTCTTTGGGGTCGCTCCCGCCGGGGTCATAGATGCGGTACGGACCCTTCCCCTCCATGGCCACGGCTCACTGTCTGCACATCGCCCGCTCCACGCAACTGCAAACACAATGGGGAACACAATCACAAAATTTACTGGAGGAAAAAGCATATATTTCATTCACAGGCTACTTCAGTTTGATGTTTTTTAAATTATAAAACAAACAACATATTTCCTGTCAATAGGTGACCAAGAGTTAGGGGGAAAGTTAATGAGAATCTACAGCACAATTCAAAGCAGTAGTTGAACTTTCAAAACAAATTGACATACGCAAAGCTAACAGGATGCAAAGGGAAGAACCAGAACCATTACCAGGAAAAAGTCAATTATGAAAGCGGACGTTAATTCCTGTCAAATGGCCCCGATTTATACATCCTTACTCAAGTAGCAGAGATGACAGTTTACCAAAGTCTGTGTAGTTAGTCTGATATTAATCCTGAAAAGAACTATTGCATATTCATTTAAAGTTCAGACAAATGTAATATTTGCAAAGCAGTCCATTTGTTGAGACACACATCTGTTTAACATATTTAACTAAACATATTGAAGAAATTATTTAATCAAACTTGTAATATAAGATCCTGGGAATCAGTCAGTGGAGGAAGAAGTACTCAATATTCTTACTGAAGTAAAAGTACAGATACAGGACCAAACATGTACCTAAGTAAAAGTAAATCTGAAAAAATGTTTACTTAAGAAAAAGTGTAAGAGTTTAATGTGCAGGATTTTTGTTTTTATTATTTGACTCAAACCAGGTCTAAGCGAATAAACCACTAACTCGGGTCAAAAACAGGAGCTAAATCAGTTGAAAACCCGGACTAAGCTAGGTCTAAACCAGGTTTTGACCAGGTCTAAAGGAGTAAACCACTAAACCAGGGGTGTCCAAACTTTTTTCATGGGGGGCCACATATTGGAGCGTACACGGGGTAAAGGGCCATGGGTCGGTGGTTAGTTCCACGAAACCTTCGAGTAGCAGAGGTTTAAATTGTGCCTCATGCCTTTATTTATGCTTAAAACCTTAATGCCAGCTCTGTCTCACAATAAAATGTTAGTTGCTGGGTTAGAATTGTGTAGAATTATTACATATTAATTAAAAAGAACCATCTCTGATAATGTGAACCGATTCAGCAAGCAGCCTGAGGGCCACCAAAAATTGGTCTGAGGGCCACATTTGGCCCGCGGGCCGCACTTTGGACACCCCTGCACTAAACCAAGTCTAAACTAAGACTAAGCCAGTTCATCGTTGAGGTCACTTTGAAAATAAAATACTTCTACTTTTAAAGCAATTTAAAAATGTAGTGAAGTAAAAGCAAAAAGTATTCATCATAACATGTACTTAAGTAAAAGTACCAATAATTTGTACTTTTTACTTTGCTACTTTCCACCACTGGAATCAGTTATCATATATTAAGCCTGCACAGAGAAAGTCACACTTTATACCAGCCAGTCCACTCGACAGTCGGTCAAACTGACATTTCTGGTTGAGCTTGTTATAAATATAGCGACACAAAGAAACACTATACGTGGTTACGGGGGACGTTAAAAACAAATATTCTGCTTAAAAACCTAAAAGGCAAAAGTAACTTCGAGATCTAAAAGCATAAAACTAATGTGGGGTTGAATTAGAGAAACTGTGATAAACTTATTAACCAGGTCTATGTGGATTTACAGCTGAGGTTTGGACAATTGATCTTTCATGACTTTAATTTAGCCAGAAAAGTCCCATTGAGTTTTCAGAATCTCTTGCCAGGAGGACCTATTTTACATGTTTTGGAGCTAAGATAAGATAAGCCTTTATTGATCTCACAATGGAGAAATGTACTTGTTACATTCAGCTCTTAGAAACTCTCAGGGTGCAAATTTAAATAGCAAATAGTGGCATCTTATATACAATGAGTACTAAGGACAAAACATATAAACAGTAAATAACGTAACCAGACTGTAACAAAAAAGTTAAAGTCAGTGTGAGCAGTGCAGGTTTATAATCCTAAGGGGAAGCCAGGGCAGGTGGAGAAAACCTGCACAGACACAGGAAGGCCCGGGAATCAAACCTAGGACCTTGTTGCTGTGATGTGAGAGAGTTAAAGCAGTACTTAGTAACTCTTCCCTCTAGAGGCCATAAGCGCAACTGCAGGTGTAGTAGCAAGTTACGATTTTTTAACTTATTAAATGTCTTGGAGAGTAAATACTACACTGGCAGGAAAGGCGAAGGGACAGAGGGTTACTGTGCATCCAATTACACAATGGAAATATTTTTTTTCACTCAAACTTGGCTGTAAATGCTGTTTAAAGTGACGCTAGCCCGCAGTTAGCTTTGCCCGTTAGCCTGTTAGCTTCTTCTTCGTGATTCCATTAGTGTGTATTGCTTTCTCCGGACCGGGGGCAGTCAAGTTGCAAACATGGTTTTCTGGCCAGAGACACCAGGGGGAGATGAAAGACCCTCCAGTCATCCCATAAACACTTGTATTACCCCCACAGGGACTACGAAAAGGATTTATTAAGGTAAACACGTTACTTAGTACTGCTTTAATCCTGCAACATTGTGTCACGCAGCTTTAATTCAAAGATTCAAAAAAGATTCAAAGTGCAACACTTACTATCAAAAATCAACCACAATCAATCCTCCACTGTGACAGCCTTATATTTATGCAAACCAACAAAACTTAAAGGCCCTAGACCTGATTTTTTTTATTGCAAACAATGAATTTAAAATGTTAGTTGTGGCCAAACTCATTCGTAACTTTCCTAATGTATTTTGTAGCATCCAAATTATTTACAGGGACAAGTTCACAGGCACATTTCACACTTTGCAGGGCCACTTTCACTAAAATGTTCATGAAATTGATGAAAAAAATGAAAAATGTTTCATAATTTGGTGCCGTTTTCCCCACAAGTGTTTGAGTTTACATTCCACCAAAGGAGGATAAAATTATTTTCATTCCATTTCTTGAAGTAAAATCAGGTACAGCTCCTTTAAGGAATAAACTATTTAAAAAGTGAATTAGCTACATTTGCTTTACAAAGCTTTTACAAACACGATCCTTCTGCTTATCCAGTATAAGGTTCCTGCACAGTTTGCAAAGTGAAAGTCAAGACTTTTTAAGGCCTTTTCAAGACCTGGAATAACAACATTTAAGACTAGGCACTCGAATTTTATAGGCATTAAAGTCAAATTTATACTTGAAATTAAATTAAAACAAAACAAAAAACAATTTTTCTCTGTATAAATTACACAATTTAGAAACAAGAAACTGACCTGATCAATTTTGAAAATAGTTAAGTCGGCCAAATCTAAAGTTACTATTAAAGATTGTTTAGAATGCGGCACCTCCACCCCTAAAAAGGTTTGTGTAATGAACCTCTGATCAGAGTCAGAACAACAACAGTCAAAACGAACCAAAACGGCATTTTCTCTTAAAACTATCTCAGAATTAAACAAACTCTGCAATAAAACTATGCAAAGACTTAAAACGATTTGGCCTGAGTCTGAAACAACATTTTCTGGGAACTCAAACATTAAAGCATTAAAGAAAAGCAACAACTACATTTTACATCTGAGAAGGGTCGGGATGGGTATAGACTATGGAGGATCAAGTTTTTCCTTTGATAAAATGCACTTTTTTAAAATTTATTTCAATAAAATGTAAATACTGTCTGTAAACATTCTGAGCTGTATTGTTTTATGCTTCTTGTAGTGTTTTGCAGTTGTCTGTCTCGTTGATTGCAGATGGAAATTATCTCCGAGAGCTAAAGTCTGGTACAAAGCATCTTTTCATATGCTGATTAATGCTCCTGTACATGTCCCTGTCAAATAAATACAATAAAATAAACATAATATCAAAACAAATGGAAATAATGATCAGGGAGGGATGGAGGAATTTTCCCTCCGGCTACAGCTTCACTTTGAGATACAGATTATGTTTTAGATATTGTTCTACATCTTTTACAATCAGTGTTAACATTGAACATATTTTAATTTAGTTTTAGTGTTTTGATGAAAATGTAATTCAACTTTAGTCTAGTTTTAATCGACTACAATTGCAAAGACTTTAGTCTTTAGACTTTTTAGTCGATTTTGCATTTACAATATTCATTATAATCATATTTAATCTTGTTCCTCTGCTTCATGGAGCTGCTCCTTTACATGAGGCCCTTTCAAACGGTCAATAGAAGTTTGGATGATTTCAGTCTCTCCTTTTCATTTTTATTTTGTCTTATTTTACTAAAACACAGTTTTAGTCTCATGAAAAACTTTAAACTTAGCTTTAGTCCAATTTTAGTCAACAGAAATATCACTTTGACTAAACTTGAGACTAAATATTTTAGTTACACTGATTACAATAACGTATTATTCCAAATAAATGCCTACAAGTTCATGCTTCCTCCATCCATCCAGTTCACTCAAGTTAAAGCACTATATCATTATTATTTCAAATATCACTCAAGATCACACAGATAAGACAAAACTATAAAAGTCCATTTTCATTTTCACTTTTTGTTTTGATTACAAGTCAGGCCCATGTTTATTGGGTAAACTTGAATGTTCACAATACATGAACTATTTACTCTGTGCAGAATTCAATCATATCTGCGCTAAACATTTAAAATAAAGATTAACTTTGCTTCAATGCGTGCACGAGTCACTACACATAAAAAAGCAATATCAATATAGTGCATATTAAGCGTGTAATACGGTTTTATTGAGGGGTGCACGAGTCTGTGATCGCTAATATAATAAGAGGAGGGAGCCGCGTACGTGCAAAGCCACATTTGACGTAAACAACAAGACAATATCGCTTTAAAAGCCACTTCTATGACATGTTTCACCGCTTACACGTTCGCTTTTAGACACAAGGAGCGACAGATCTTACCTTAAATGATCAATGCCCGCACAAATGCCAAACTGGGGAGGCTTTGCCAGTGAGCGCAGACAACAAAAGCAACAATATCAAACTCCACAGCTGCTGCTAACCTCCCGGAGAACAACAAGACGGGGCTAACGCGGCTAAAGGAATGCTAAACAAACAAAAGAAATGTTCCAATCGTTCAGTGCGACCGGGAAATACATCCGAGGGACGGCGACCCGGCGCCCGCACAGCCCGCTCCTGATGGCACCTTGATTGGCTGGAGGAGGCTAATATTAGTTTTCGCTGTTGTCATGCAAATTAGCAGCATCCTCGTTAGCTCGGGGCTAAAGCTAACCCGCAAAGACAGCGCGGAAGCGGGATTTAAGGCGGTGGGTCCGCGGCGGAGCGAGCCCGGTGTGAGAGCCGCGGGGAGGCAGAGCGCAGCCGGGGTTACGGGGGGGATGTGAGCGGGAGGAGCGGGGTTTAAGCGGTACCTTGGTGCCTCGTTCGGCCTCAGCGATCTGTGGCAGGCGGAAGTGGTGAAACGGGGAAATTCCAGCTCGTTTGATGTAAACAGCAAAAGTACGGAAGCCCCGATGGCGTGTGCGTGAAAGGCGAAATAAACTACTATTGTCATTGTCTTTGAATTTTAAAACCCGAGAGCAGTGTCGGGGAGAAGCTAAATACATGTATTTACATTTTAGAATACGGAGTTAGAACACTCATTTTGAGGAACTGTATTCTGGAAGTTACTTTCATTTGAGAGTATTTAGAATACAGTTACTTTCCAAATAGGCAGTGTCTGAGGGCGACACATTGTTTTTGCTATAGAGTTCGGGAATGTCCACAGTTACCATGGAGATCCGCCATC
Source organism: Gobius niger (assembly GCF_951799975.1). Classification (NCBI taxonomy): domain Eukaryota; kingdom Metazoa; phylum Chordata; class Actinopteri; order Gobiiformes; family Gobiidae; genus Gobius; species Gobius niger. The sequence goes on from NC_136875.1 coordinate 11,738,809, forward strand.
TTTGCAGCTGTTTGCATACATTTCCATAGACTAACATTAGCTAAAAACAGTATAAAAAGTGGAGAAAAAAACCAGTGGAACGACTCTGTTAGCTGCTGAGATACTGCTGGTAAATACATCTAACACACTGTGGTCTCCGAGTGTTTTAATGTGAACAATAACTCCAGTATTTTAACTTTTAAAATCTCCATTAGTTTACAATGGCTGCTAATCCCATAATGCTTAGCGATATGACGTCACATTCCCGAACTTCATTATGCCTCTCCTTATGATAATGTATAAGACGTGCAGAAAACACCCATGGGTTTTCTTGAACATCTCATATGTTTGTGGTTCATTTTCTGCACCTGTGTTGGTTTGAGAGATAAAATAAATGATTAGTTATTTGACAAACTTGATTAAAAAGTCACATCGTTATATAGTCCTATCTGTAACCCTGTTGCCCTGTTTCTAAACTTAGTCTTTTTCCAACTCCTGGCCTTAACCTTTACCAGTTAGAGATTGTCCACATCAAACATACAGTTTGTAGCCGGGACCGTCCCACGGCCTCGTAGACACTTCGTTATCAAGAGAATAGATGCCTGAGCTCAATCATTACATTTTAGCTCCATTTTGCACAACATTAAAAAAGAACTTTTAATGTTGACCTGTTTTTCCTCCTAAAATAAAATACTGCACATGATGCTGTGATCTGTTTTTTGAGTTCCTAATTAATGGTATGTGAGTTGATAAACAGGTGTTCCAATAATCGTAGTCAAAGTATTCAAAGTATTCAGAATACAATACTCTGACTAGACAAAGTAACAGAACACATTACATCCCAACCTCTGCACCTGCTCATGACTACGCCACAAGACATAAAACCCTCTTAAAGGGAAAAATAAGAGCACAGTGCACAAGCTTTAGTATGGCGTGTAAAGGCCCACAAGTTTTTAACGAACTGAACACCAACAGTAACATCTCTGGCCATTTTTAAAAAGAAATTAAAAATCAAGCTTCTAGGAAATTACAGTACACCCCAGCTGATGACCCCTAACAAGACTTAGGTAACTTATGTCTGATAGTAATGTGTACTAGTGTGTGTAAGCATATAATATGTACCCTTTTTAATGTAAAACTGATGCATATCTAAGCTAGTAAAAGTAAGGTAAGGTAGTTTTAAATTTGAGTAGGTAAGGTTAGTCGGTAGGTAATAGGTATTTTAAGGTAATATGTATCTCATGTTATGAATGTATGTTTGTGTTTTTAATATTGTGTCTTATCTTGGGCCCCATATATAAGCGTCAAGGGCGTCACCTTTATACATGCATAATGTGCATTATCATCTATGAATGAATGTGTACATGTTTTTACTGTATAATCGTAATAAACTGAACTGAACTACAAATTACATTTTAAGGCAAGTATTCAGTATTCAGTAACTAATACAATTTCAAAGTATTCTCCCCAACACCGCATCACCACATCCAATAATCCAAAAGTTATCAAAAGTACAAATGCACGCGAGGTATTTGACTTAAAGGTTCCAAGAGGAAGCCACTCAAATAAAATACTCATTAACTTTCGTATTTGCAGAATCCCAGTTCTTCACAGGAACGAGTTTATCGGCACATTTCACAACTTGCAGGGTCATTTTTCACCGAAACGATAGAAAACGACTCCGAAACTTCATGGAATTGACACAAATGTTCTAAAATGTCGGTATTTTCCCACAAATGTCCGAGTTTACAAGATACTTAAGGAGGACAGAACAAAGTCAGGTGTCAGTGCCTTTAACAAAAGTCACTCTCAAAATAAAAACATCTAAATGAGTAAAAAAACAATCTTTTTCTCAAACTCACCTTGAACCAAATCAAAAATAACACAACATGTCTTCAATAAAGCAAATTACTGATCATTTAAAATCCTTAAAACAATGACTTTCGGTTCAGATTAGATTACTATCTTAGATTATCCTGGAAGTCAAAATCAATCAATCAGATGTGTGTTTTTTTGGTCTTACATTCGAAGTGTATCAGCGACCCGATGAGCTGGAAAAGATGAATGAAGAGGTGTTTATCGCGGCACTAAATCTAAACCAGCGTCTGTCTCCCTGAATGACTGCGTGTTCATTGACAAATCGGAGACTTGGGGGTTTCAAGTGTTGCATCACACGTGTGACATGAAAGGAAAGTCAAACCCTCCTCGATCAAACGGTCCGGAGCCGAACACTCACACCTTCCTGCGCTATGGCGAAGTTGTGCAACCATTTAAAACCCAAGAACGAGTGAGCAACGCGTTTGAAATTTCACACATTGCTCAATTTTCACTTGTAAGTGCACGACGTAGTATTTATAGAGCTCACATTTCCAAGCATCGGCGCAGAAATGAGAAAACCGCGCACTTCGATCTGCGGCGAACAGCTGAAGGTTGAGCAATAAGGGAAAGAAAAAAACAAACTGCTCTGTTTTCGGACTTTGACTTTAACCAAAGACAGGTTGTGACACACATATCACAGTTATAAATTATGCATCATTAGTATTTACTATTCAGAAGGTAAGTATTAAAGGGATATTTCAGGATTTTTGACATAGGGCCTCATTTCCTAGTTATCCAGAGTGTTGCTGATTCCTGGAGATTTTTTTTTTTGTAGTTCATGCAGTTCTTATATTTGAAGAGTTACCTGGCACTAGGCTAATGCACGGCTAGCGCATTTCTATGGTATCAGCTAGCCTGCATTAAAAACAGTGTGACCCGCTCCACAGTGCACCTGAGGCAAATCACTTATTACACCAGACTAACCATATAAATGTCTGTGTCAATAGAGTAATGTTTGGAATATAACTGACCCTGCATCACATGAATGATCGTATTTTGAGGGACTATTTTCTAGCAGATCACTCCGCCGCTGCGTAGCTTATACAACCACGAAGCTGATGCTGCTCAAATATAAGTTATTTTAAATGCAAAATGGTTAAAATTACTCTATGGACACAGACATTTATATGGTTAGTCTGGTGTTATAAGTGATTTGCCTCAGGTGCTCTGTGGAGCGGGTCACACTGTTTTTAATGCAGGCTAGCTGATACCATAGAAATGCACTAGCCTTGCACTAGCCTAGCGCCACGAAACTCTTCAAATATAAGAACTGCAGGAACAACAAAAAAAAATCTTCAGAAATCAGCAACACTCTGGATAACTAGGAAATGAGGCCCTATGTCAAAAATCCTGAAACATCCCTTTAATGAACATATATGGGTCTCATGCATGTAAACAAGCCACACCAGATTGTAGCCATGGGTTAATTTCCATCCGTCGTCACCCATGTGCAATTGAGTCACACACATTCTCATTCATCCTGGCCTATTGTACATGTTTTTAGTGGTGGGGGAAACCGGAGTACCCGGAGGAAACCTACGCAGACACGGGGAGAACATGCAAACTCCACACAGAAAGGCCCCGTCCTGGTGGGAATCGAACCCGGGACCTTCTAGCTGTGAAGCACAAGTGCTAACCACTTTACATTTTTTAACGAATGTCTTTTGTGCATTGTCCCTGAACAAAATTAATAAAATTCAAAGTTCAATGTAATAGTAAGTGAGCAGATCCTTTGACAAAGTGCTTTACACAGGTGATGGCAACCTATTATTATAGCCACAGCTGCCCTGGGGTAGAGTGAGGGAAGTGATCCCTCTGACCGCTACCAACAACTTACTCACACAACACATACTTACAAGCCAGTTTGGTTGGTTAAATTTGCAAACTGCAGCATAAAAGGTGATCCATATATTGTAGCTAAATACAGGGTCATTGTATAGGTGCAATGATGACCTCTGCTGGTGCCTTTGGGGAACTGTTGTTTTAATCAGATTAATTGTCAGTGACTCTCCTGGAACCGCCACCTTAACGTGGTGGGGGGGTTTGAGCGCCCGAATGACCCTGGAGCTCTGTTGTCGGAGGCTTCGTGCCCCTGTAGGGTCTCCCAGGACAAACAGGTCCTAGGTGACGGGTCAGACAAAGAGCGGTTCAGAAGCCCGTCATGAGAGACCAACAGGCCCGGCTAGAGCCATGAGGCCGACCTTCTGTGGACCCACCACCTGCAGGAGGAGCCATAGGGGCTGGTGCAATGTGATTCGGGCAGCTTTAACGGCTTCCCCCACGACCCGGAAACGGACAAGTGGAAGAAACTGGATGGATGGATAATTGTCAGTGAAAGGAAGCACAAACTCGGTATTTTCTTCGGTGCAATATAAAAGATCATTCTCACTCTTCCACTCAATCGTTCCAATTGGACCTTTTGTGGCCAATGTTTTGAGAATAACTACCTAAAGTCAAATCAGATGGTGGGAGTGAGTGGAGTTCGCTGCAGCGCAAAAGTGACTAAGAGTTGCACTTTGGGCACCCCTGGGCTAGATGCAAGTTTGACATGTTATACTCACTACTGCCACCTCAGGTCATACGTGTAACTGCAGCTTCTATATTAAGCTCGTGCATGACGGCACTTTGGAATGAACACTTTTCTGAGTGACAGTGCAGGATTTTAGAGGCAGTTGTGGTGAACAGGTCTGAGCTCATTCTACACATTATTACTGGAACATGTAGGGGAGGAAAATACATCATTTTAACATTTTTAAACTCCGTACAGTCCCTTTAAGAGTATGAAGGCTTAAAACTTCCCCTGTGTTTGGAGGAGCTGCTGGACAAAAAGAGAGTTTGGTTCAATTGTGTAACTTCAAACTTTTAGCGATAGATACAGACCCGTTTCTGCCTATAGCAAGTCCTAGGAGAGCTCTCTGTTATCCTGCGTTACCATGGAGCAGCGGCGGACTGGCCATGTGTCCATTCTGGAAGAGCACAGAAGGGCCACTGGCTCGAGGGCCACTAGTCCCGCCTCAATCACGCTTTACCCAAATCTAAAAGCTAAATAGAAAAGCATCAAAATAGCGAGAAAAAGGATGAAAACATGAGAAAAACACGGACAAAAAAACACAACAAAAAATGATAGAAAAAATAATGAAAAATTTAACAAAAATGTGACAAAAACACACAAAAATGGAAGAAAAACTCAACAAAAAAGTGACTAAAATTTAACTGAAATGTAGCAAAAACTCAACAAAAATGTGAAAAAAATTCAACAAAAATGTAGCAAAAACTCAACAAAAAAGTGACAAAAACTCAACAAAAAAGTGACAGAAACTCAACAAAAATGTGAAAAAAATTCAACAAAAATGTGACAAAAACTCAACAAAAATGTGACAAAAATGTGACAAAAACTCAACAAAAATGTGACAAAAATGTGACAAAAACTCAACAAAAATGTGACAAAAATGTAACAAAAACTCAACAAAATGTGACAAAAATTCTACAAAAATGTGAAAAAAAAAAGAAAAGAAAAAAGAAATATACAAAAGGTGACACAACACGGCAACAGCGTGAGGAAAAAGGTCAGTTTTGTGGGTCTTAGCTTTCAAATGAGGTGTTACACAGCCAAAAGAGGACAGCATGCATTTGCTTTAGGCGGGTGGTAAAAGGTTAAAACATGTATTTGTGGAAGTGTCACAATTACGTTAATTTGGGCCAGGCTGGTCAGAGTCCAGGGCTGTTTTTCAGTCCCAGTCCGCCCCTGCCATGGAGACCTCAATGAACTCAAGCTTAAACATAATATAAGGGGGAAAAGATTTGTCAAAATGAGCTAAACTCTGAATATACAGAAGGTGCGTGAACAGAACATGGTGGATTTACAAACGAACAATGAGCAGCAGATCTATAGAGTAAATAGAGCCTGAATAAATAAGGAAGTGCGCAAAGAGAAATGTTACTTGGGAAATTCTCGATTGGCTTTGACGGTAAGAGCGGTAAATACGTCAAATGATAAGAAGTAAAGCGAATGCTAGAGTCTGGCTGGAAATGTTGCAAGAGCCAGATCGGATGTTACGTTTGTGAACAGATCCACAGGGTTTACACAGGCAGAAGTCAGAGCTTATGTTTTTAATGCGAATACTAAATTCTAATGCCGCAAACACTGAAAAAAATCTGCACATATTTCATTTCTTAACGTCTGAGCGCATTTTCTCCAGTTTGGCTTTACCCAAATCTGAAAGCTAAAAGGCGAGGTTGAAACGCAACAAAAAAGTGACAGTATAGAGCAGGGGTGTCCAAGCTTTTTTCCTGTGGGGCCGCATATTGAAGCGTACACAGGGTGAAGGGCCATAGATCGGTGGTTAGTGCCGCAAAACCTTTGACTAGCAGAGGTTTAAATTGTGCCCCACACCTTTATTTCTGCTCAAAACCTTCATGCCAGCTCTGTCTCACAGCAAAAGGTTAGTTGTTAGGTTAGAATTGTGTGAAGTTATTACATTTCAAAGAAAAAGGACTATCTCTGATGATGTGTCCCGATTCAGCAAGAAGGCAAAAATTGGTCTGAGGGCCGCATTTGGCCCCCGGGCCGCACTTTGGACACCCCTGGTATAGAGCAAAGCAAGAAAAAGTGACAAATGTGATAAACACTGCAAAAAAGAAATGAAAAAAAGTGATGCAAAAGTGACAAAAACTCGATGAAAACTCAACAAAAAAAGTGACAAAAATGTGTGCAAAAACATGCCAAAAAAAGAGACAAAAATGCATCAAAAATGTGACAAAAACGCAGCAACAACATGACAGCAAAGGTTCCGATCAGTTTTGTAGGTCTTAGCTTTCAAATGAAATGTTACACTGTCGAGAAGCTTTTAGATTTGGGTAAAGCCTAACTAGACAAGTGAAAGAGAATTGGACTAAAAGGCAAAGATTTGAGAAAAAAAAATGTGGTCAATTTCAGCCAAAACTGCAGCTGAATATATTTTAGACCAGGGGTGCCCAAAGAGGGGCCCGCGAGCCAAATTTGGCCCGAAAACAATTATGCTGGCCCCAGAGGGTGACCTACTTTTGCGTCGTGTATAATCTCTCACATTCATTCTTTAAGGTAAATATGGATGCAGTACACTTTTTGGCCACTAGCGTCAAATTGGGGGCGCTGTTTCGCTCCTTTCGCAAAGTTAAGGAAACACTGTTGTGGTGTCTTGGTGTTTATCAGTCACAGAGCTTTGTAGCATCAGCTTTCCCAATTTTTCCAACTTTTATTGCAAAGGTTGTTACATTAACGAAGGTACATGTTAAAAATAGACTTATAACAGAATTTAAGCTGCACTGACGCTTTCAAAATCATCAAATGTGGCGGTTTCTTTGAGTTAACGAATGAGGTAAAGTCACGGTAGGTGCTATACAGGTGTTGTTGTTGTTTACATGTTGGACTATATTCTTACAATAGATGATTTTGTTCTACTAAAACAGGGATGTCCAAACTACGGCCTAAAAATATAATAGATTTTTTTTTCTTTAATTGAATATACATAAAATAATTGAAAATACATTAATAGAAAGCTGTGATGAAGGTTGTTTTTTACTTTAGGCATATTCAATTAAAAAGCATAGTTAACATTTTGAATTGAATTTGAACTTTAAAACAATAAAGGTGAAGTTATATATCTGACCTCCACTGAGTCCCAGTTGTTTGTATATTTTTCTGTATGTGGCCCTCAGTGAAAACAGTTTGGACTAAAACTATGGTTACATTTGTTTTAATGAAGCATAGATGAAATGCAAATGTATATAGAAAAATAAACTATCATTATTTGCAGTTATTTGTATTCCACGCTTGTCATCGCCATGTTTGGCCCGCGACCCACAGGCACATTTTCATTTTGGGATTTTTGATGAACTTATACAGGAACAATTGCTGAGCGATGTCATAACTTTTCAGGAATTGTAGATTTATTACCAGTTTTAACCTAATTCAATGCTTTACAAGGACATTTAAGGCCTTGATTTTGGCAGAATTCACTTAAAGCAGTACTAAGTAACGTGTTTACCTTAATAAATCCTTTTCGTAGTCCCTGTGGGGGTAATACAAGTGTTTATGGGATGATTGGAGGGTCTTTCATCTCCCCCTGGTGTCTCTGACCAGAAAACCATGTTTGCAACTTGACTGCCACCGGTCCGGAGAAAGCAATACACACTAATAGAATCACGAAGAAGAAGCTAACATGCTAACGGGTAAAGCTAACTGCGGGCTAGCGTCTCTTTAAACAGTATTTACAGCCAAGTTTGAGTGAAAAAAAATATTTCCATTGTATAATTGGATGCACAGTAACCCTCTCTCCCTTCGCCTTTCCTGTCAGCGTAGTATTTACTCTCCAAGACAATTAATAAGTTAAAAAAATCTTAACTTGCTACGACACCTGCAGTTGCGCTTATGGCCTCTAGGGGGAAGCGTTACTTAGTGCTGCTTTAATACATTTTAATGCCCCACGTAAACCATTATCCAGCTGCAGCGCACGGTGGAGACCAAATATTCAAGTGAGTAACACGTATGGACTGACACCCTCACTTCACCGAACTACCCCCTTACTTTGAGTCAAATGTAGTATTTTGTATGCAATAATTTCACTGCACATTATCCACTCTAGGGAAGACAGTGAACTGAAATCAACCAGAAACATTACAAGACATTACAGAAGCTTATTGAAACCTACAGCCAATACGACATAAAGTAGAGTCACATTTTCTTGAAACTCATGCCCTTGATTTGAGCAGATAAGTAAAGAGCAATCTGCCACTGGAACAAGTATTTGCACTTAAAAGTATAGATCATCAATCCCAAATTACTTTACTTTCTTCTTGTTTTATTGCGTGATTGAAGCAGGCAGTGTACTTGTATTGCAATAAACGTTCACTCCAAGTTACACTTTGTTGAAAACCACAGATCAGCTCTGTTTGGTGTTAAAACGAGCTTCCAGGTCCGACGTTGAACAAACACCGCGGGCACGCCCTTGCAGTCACTGTCGCCGTGGCAACAGCGTATACCCTATATGCAACAGCCCGATGCCAACGAGTCATTTTGCAACTTTGCACATGAGTTGCACTTCCTAATTTGACAAGTGCAGCTTATAGAACGAGTTTGACCTTCGCTTTCAGCCGTCAGAGGTGCAGACTTTAAAACGCACAAGACGATATAAAGACAATCTGAAGTAGTAGTAGTATGTAAGGACCTGCCAGTTTAGGGTTAGGGTTAGCAATGGTGCATATCCAAATCTCAAAGAGGTTATGTGTGCCTCATGAGAAAGCCAAAGACCTTGTAGTTTCTAAAAGTATGAGTAAGATATGTGTGAGTAAAAACCCAAATCATAACCCGAACCCCTGATCAAGGGGACGGTAAACAGCAGGTTAAAACAATATAAAACTGTAGTTCTGCACACAGCTGGTGAATATACACAAGATGGATACACACAATACAAAAGCCCTTCTTTGTATTGGCCACACACTTAAAACAGTGTCCTCTTAAACCTGTTACTTAAAGGAGCTATACCTGATTTTACTTCTAGAAATGGAATGAAACTTATATTATCCTCCTTTAGTATACTGTAAACTCAAATGCTTGTAGGGAAAACAGCATGCATCCAATTGTAAAACATTTGTATCAATTTCATGAACTTTCAGGCTATTTTTTGCAGCATTCTTGTGAATGTGAGCCTGAAAAGTGACCCTACAAGTTGTGAAATTTGCCTATAGAAACTTGTCCCCGAAAATAATTTGGATGCTACAAATAGATTAGGAAAGTTATGAATGAGTTTGGATAACAACTGGCCTCCCCTTTCATTGTTTGCAATCAAAAAATCAGGTATAGGGCTTTAAGTACACGTAAAAAGTAGTGACCCAAATGTTACTTGAGTACTGTGATCCCTGAGTAACAGTTTGAGCGTAAAAGTCTGACTTCCAAGAGAAACAAATGTGATTGATGTGAAAATAACAAGAAAATACCATAAAAATGTATCAAATATATATATATTTCTTAACCTGTTACCTGACTAGGGTTAGGGTTAGTTAACCCTAATCCAGATATAATTATGGTTAAGAGCGGCAAGTGTAACGTACGTTGTGTTTCACTCACACAGATCTCACACATACTTTTAGAAACTAGAAGGTCTTGGCTTTTAAATGAGGCATCACACCTGCATATAGGCTGTAAGTGGCACAGGTAACTTTTAAAAGTAAAGATACTTCATTACAATATTAATATACAATACTTGTCGTCATTATTCACTCACTCCACATGTTTGCTAAGTGGTGACCTCACAGCTCTACTTCCAGATCCACAAATGTACGAGAAACTACAAAAAACTCTTCAAGACCACAACCAATATTTCTGAAACTCAACAGAGAGTTACTGAACAGACTTATTTATCAGGCCCACTAGCCAAAAATACTGAACCTACTGCTATAAAAGTAATATTTACCAAACATCAGGGTTAGCAGAGATAAATGCTAACGGCGCAGCAGCTACGCTAACCCCAGAAGTAGTGACTTTAGTAAAAATTACATTTTTAGCAGGAGGTCTGGAATTTTTGGCTAATGAGTCTAAGAAATAGTGACGGAAGTCGTGACGTCACATTTAACAAACGTATTGACCTTATTCCGCCCCGCCCACTTTTGACTCTTTTTGCTTTGTCTCGACACTTCCGTTGTCCCGACACTTCCGGTCGAGCGCGAAGCCCGTTCAGTAAACGGAGAACGAGGGGAAAAAGTTCACCGCGCAAATCCGATGTTGTGATGATGTACCGTTTTCGTGTTTTCGTTTAGTAACTGATTCTACAGTATGTGGACTTCTCCAGCCCCATGTTAACAGATAGGAGAAAAGGGGCGGGCACAATTCATGGCGCCGCCCACGCGAGCCTCCGGATTAAGGTGTATAATCGGTAATAATAATAATAAGGTGATCGGTGAGTAAGCAACTGTTGTAGCCACAGCTGCCCTGGCGTAGACTGACAGAAGCGAGGCGACCAGCCGGTGCCAACGGCCTCTCCGACCACTCACTCACACATTCACCCAGGTTCCAAGTACCAGCCAGGCCCTTCCTGCTGAGCTCCCGAGGTCGGGATCGGGCAGAGGGGGATAGGGTTTAGGTTTAGGGTCAGGGGTTATAGTTAAGGTTCGAGACGGCGAGTCTGTTGTAATTTGTGTTTCACTCACACAAATCTTACACATAGAAACTTGAAGGCCTAAGGCAGTCGTCACAGTAACAGTAGTGAAAAACATGTTGATTTTTCCCCCCCCATATTGATCTGTCTCAATTTTCTCATTATAAAAACAAACAGCTGATCCATGATCGCAGACAACATATACAAACCTGAGCTCAAACAACATTACTTTGAGTGAATAAATCTACCAGTGAAACAATCTGATTGCACTTGAAATTATAAATCATATATCAGTATACTTGAAATATCATGTTGCAACATATTCCAAAAGCAAAAGTATTCATTTCACAGGCAGCACTGCAAAAAGTAGATACCGAGCAATGTCTTAAATGACTTGAATTGAGGAAATATATCTTGTTTTGAGCGTAATTTAGACATTTTTCCTGATCGGACCAAGTTTACTTTGCTTGTTTGAGGACATTTCAGACCGGTTCTAAGGTAAATCTCGCTTGAAATAAGAAAGTAAAATTGCCAATGAGATAAGACCGTTTTTCTCACCCCATTGGCAAAGAAAATGACCTGAAATAAGGACGAAATGTATCGAAACGAATCAGAAACATCTCAGAACAAGTGAAATAATCTAGGAAAAATGCCCAAGAACAACTTACCTAGTCAAAACAACTAAAATTTTGATTATTATGCTCGAATTGAGATGTTTATACTGATCTAGTTAATTGCTTTTTGCAGTGTACTCCTATTAAGAAACCATCTTGATAGTACACTACAAAAAGTGAATATCAAGCATTGGCTTAAATGACTTGAATTGAGGAAATGTATCTTGTTTTGAGTGGTTTTCACTCTTTTAGACACTTTTCCTGATCGGACCAAGTTTACTTTGCTTGTTTGAGGACATTTCAGACCAGTTCTAAGGCAAATCTCGCTTGAAAAAAGAAAGTAAAATTGTAAAATAATTTTCTTTCCCCATTGGCCAAGAAAATGACCTGAAATAAGGACGAAATGTATCGAAACGAGTCAGAAACATCTCAGAACAAGTGAAATAATCTAGGAAAAATGCCCAAGAACAACTTAACTAGTCAAAACAACAAAAATTTGGATTATTATGCTCAAATTGAGATGCTTATACTGATGTTTAGCAGTCATCACAGTGTATTAGCTTTGAAGTAAGGCAGTATTTAGTTAGTGCCAGATAGAAAATCACCAGAAAGATCAGGTTAGTACAATGACCAGATGAAGGGTCTATCCCAAACTCTCATTTTTGACTCTTTCTGTCTAATAATCCCCCAAAAAGTAGCTTGTCCAGTTTGCAGAATAGCCTCAAATCGAGTAAAAGCAGTTTTCTCGCACTCACCCACTCATTCGTCCTGCGCTGCACTGGAGCTTTTTAAGGAAACTCTTCTACAGCGGGAAGTATTCTCAGCGCTGCAGCAGACTGGTGGGGATTTCCCAGCGAAGGGCCTGGTCCACACACGACCGAGCAACTGTTTACAGGCCGCCCGGGCGTTAAAGGGGATCTGCCGCGCTTTCATGTGGCCTCTTAAATACATTTTCGCTCGTAAATTTCGGGACAGCGGTGGATGTTTTGCGATCTTTACTGACGCGGTGGGAATGTGAGGGGAGCGCGACGACAAATGTTTTATCGGTGCGGTGGAGAGACGGGCAAAGAGGCCAGCAGAGGGCAGCGGAGTGCGTTTAGTAAATCGCCTTTTCTTAGATTGTTATCACACTGTTATCTCGTGAAAAGTGCTTACCAACCACGAAACTCTCAAAATAGAGTCTGTTTACACGAAAAAATAGATTTGAAAGATTATGTACCCTTAATAAAATCCCCGTCTTGCGGTGGGGCTGGTCCTTGATGAAGTGCTTGAGCAGAATATTTAAAAAGAAAAACAGATAAAGGAAAAAGTATTGGTTCTCAAAGCGACAAGATGGACGTTCATAGAAGTCCCTCATCTTCATGGGTTTGTGATAACCACTCATTTCCAAGGCATATTTTACCTTACACTGTTGTGGGCATTATTGATATAAAGAAAAATAAAGGCTGTGGCCCAAGAAAACACATAAAAAGGTTAAAGAAAGCAATGAAATTCAATATAGCAAGTTTTAGATGTACAAAAGTTTAAAGGAATAGTTCACCATTTTCCTTACTGAGATATGTTCTTACCTGAGCTTAGAAGAGTTGTACCTGTCTGGTCTTTGTGCCTGTGGAGGATCGCGGTAGCTTCCAACTTCACTCCGTTTGGAGCTATAGGAATACATTGGAAGAGGCCAAATGCTAACAATGTCTTTGGTCTTTTTGCATGACTGAGGGCATGCACAAAGACAGGTACGAATCAACTCGTCTCAGCTCAGGCAAGAACATGTCTCAGTGTGGAAAAACGGTGAACTATTCCTTTAAGAATTGAAAGATGGCAAAAATTCACATTTTGCATGGTTGATTCTTAACAAGGTTCCAAGTAGAAGTTCAAGGAAGGTTCTTGAGTCGTCTTCTGTACTGCTCACATCCAAAAGGCTTCGTCAGCGACTCGTAGAAGATGACTCAAGAACCTTCTTTGAAGACGACTGTACGACTGAGAGCCTACACCAGGGGTAGGCTACGTCAGGCCCGGGGGCCAAATCCGGCCCTCCAGCACAGAACCTCTGGCCCTCAAGATGATTTTGAGAAACATGACCACACAAATCAGAGAGTACTTTTAACATTATTAGAGTTAAATGGGAGGAAAAAAGGTAGAAATACTGTCAATGCACCCAGTTAGGTCATATATTATATACAACACTGGCATTTGAAAGAAATGCACTGGAAAAAGAATAATCGTTTTAAGGAAGAAATGACATGAATCTACTTGAATTAAGAGATTAAATCTAAGGTTTGAGTAGATTTGGTCTGGTCTTAGACAAGATAAAACCTCTATTAGTAGATATTCTCTTATTTTGTGTCATTTCACGTGAAAAGCAATAATTTATCTGATCAAGTGGGTTTTATTCTTGTTCCATTGGCGCTATAGCATTCGTATCTTGGATTAGTTCAAACCGACTCAAATTCCACATAGAAGAACTTTTATTCAAGCAATTTTAAGTCATTTATCTCATTTAAGATGGTCATGTTTCCGGTGTTGTGCTTTAGTTTGGGCTAATAATCAGCGGCTTCGGCCCTAGGTCTATTTACAATAAAGAAAATTGTCCCTCTGCCAAGAAAACTTGCCTTCCCCTGGCCTACACAGACATGTTCCAAGAAGAACTTCACTATTACAGTTATATTCTTTTAGTAAGACAGAAGGTTTAGTTTACCTGCTTGACAAGTTTCGATCACTTCCTGTGATCTTCTTCAGAAGCGTCACCTGGTGGTGGAGGTGACTAGTCAAGCAGGTAAACTAAACCTTCTGTCTTACTAAAAGAACAAAACTGTAATAGGCTTAACCTAAGAAGACAGTATGAACCTTCTACAAAGATCTTCACTCTGCAGCCAGAAGCATTGGGCATGACACCAAAAAGAAAGAAGAAACCTTTTATTAGGGCGGCACGGTAGCGCAGAGGTTAGTGCTCTCGCTTCACAGCTAGAAGGTCCGGGTTCGATTCCCACCTGCAAGGGGCCTTTCTGTGTGGAGTTTGCATGTTCTCCCCGTGTCTGCGTAGGTTTCCTCTGGGCACTCTGGTTTCCCCTACCACTAAAAACATGCACAATAGGCCAGGATGAATGATGTGTGTGAGTGAATGTATGGCGGTGTCAGAGGGGCCGTTGGCGCAGACGAGTGTAGTTGCGAAAGCGCTTCTGTCAGTCTCCCCCACCGAGAATGGAGTGAATGTACAATTGTCTCATGTAAAGCGCTTTGTGACCATGTCTGTGAAAGGTGCTATATAAATAAAGATCTTTTTCTATTGAAAACAACAGTTAAATCAAGCTGAACACACTGAACTCAGGGATGAGTGGCTTCACTGTTATTGTTGATCACTTCAAACATTTGTTGCGGCTCGATGCCAGTGTTTACAGGAAGTGAGTGGGAACATTCCTCCATGTGGCGGCCTCAGGAAGGGCATCTACTGACCGGAACTATTGTCCACTTTTGTAAACTTCCCTGGCCTTGCCATCCGTCCCCAAAGGTCCTAAATCTGCGTATTATGAACTGTAGCTTTGTCCTGTTCCCTCTCAGTGAAACCTGCAGCAGCCGTTTGATGTCTCTGCACCACCTGAAGCTCTGTTGAACAAGCATTGCAGATCATTAGGGCGCCCCCTCTCTGTGGGGTGTGGAAAACATCTCAGGTGGATCTGCTTGTGATGCCAGCAACGTTGGAAACCATCAGGACCATCAGGTTACACAATACAAGGTTTCACTCATCAGAGAATCAAACTTTCTTCCACCTTTTCATGTCCCATGTTTGGTCGCTCTTGCAAAGTCCAAGCGGACGCGTCTGTGGCTCAAGGAGACGAGGCCTTTGACATTTTTGAAGCCCTTCAGTCGCAGACGTCTCAGATGGCTGCTGGGCTGCAGTCGGCTCCAGTTACGGCCTTCATTTGGGTCGAGGATCGTCCAGTTCCAAAACCCTCAGAATCTTTTAAGAAATTCAAAGTGTGTGACTGTTTTACTGCGTCCCACCTCAGCCGCGATGGCGTGCAGCGAGAGGCCCTGTTCATGCAGCTCAACAACCCGACCACGTTCAAAACGACTGGTCTTAAACTCTTTATTGTGTATTTGGAACTCTCTGACCATAGACGCGCCGGTCCAGGCAATAAAGGAGATCTAAGATAAGATAAGATAAGATAAGATAAACCTTTATTAATCTCACAAAGGAGAAATTCACTTGTTACAGTCGGCGTTACTTCACAGTCTTATTGTACTTATCTACTGTGCTTTTATATTAGCAAGTAAGTGCTTTATTTGTCATCGTAAAAGCGTGCAACTGAATAGCGTTCAGGTGTTGGCCCTGAGCCGCCACTGAGCCAACCTGACCTGCATATCTGTGGAGGTAGAGGAAACCTGGCTGGCTGCCTTCAGTCTCCTCTGACCCTCTGACCCCCCTTGTCCCTGTTTCAGAGCGTGGTGTCCTGCACTGTTCAGCTCCTCCACCTCCTCCTTCCTTTTCCTCCTGCGCAGCTCCATCCGCTCCACAACAGTCTTTCACCATATGCTGGGAAGAGCTTAGCAGTTAATCCGGTGAAAGTCCATTAGCCTGAACAATAGGAGGCATAGCTGTGAGTCTCAGTATAACTTTCAGGGTTTGCAGTGTCTGACAAAATGAACCCTGAGTTTACTGTAACACAAGTAGATACAATGAACGTCGCAAAGTTTATATACCTCTTTGTTATAGTGTGTTAAATTGCTCATAACCTTTAGGACAGAGGTGGATATTGCATGCTTTTACAGACACTTTGGGAATATTAGAAAAGCTTTGCCGACAAAAACTTTGCCATAACAAAAAAAATCTCAGTTTATTCACATGTAAATTCTAAGCTATATCACCACTGTCATACTCTCACTAAGCATAATATAATAAGCTTTGAAAACTTAATCATGCTTTAGAATCTGGGCCTGCTGTTCAAGATGATTAATGGTCAGAAATGACATCTCGAGGCGTTGGTCGACTGTTCGGGGCGAGTGTTGGATTCCACGATGTCGAACTCATTTGGCAGCTCAGCGTTCGCAACACAAACACATGAATTACATCTATGTGCGAAAGTTTTGTTACAGATTGAACAGACGTGTGTTTTTTCTTGGGTGATTTTAAACAGTTTTATTTACGATTTAAAAACGAAGAATCAAAATGGGCTCAAACGATTGTTAAAGAGGGGGTATTATGCTTTTTTCAGCCACATAGCACCAGTCTATAGCACACTACAATGATGACGAAACCTTCTGTTGGTCTGTCAATGCAGTAAATTAGAAAAACTGCCTTGTATAAAATTGCTCTTTCAAAATGGCGTTAGCAAATGACTTGAAATAGGCCCCTGTCTCTTTAAGAACCTCTGACCCTTTCCGACACGCCCCCTCCACACGCTGTCTGTGGCATCACAACAACACTGCGCTCGTTGTCTCAACTGTATTGAAACTACGATCGGTGCATTTTAATTTTTATTGTTGGAAAGGAGCTACTGTTTATCACTTTGGGAACGATGGCCACACAGGATATTATTTGGAGACGAACCTTCCACACCGGACGCTTGGAAGGGGCTCTTGCCTGAAAAATAACTGCTGTTTGGAGGCTATCTCTTTGCATCTGCCATGCCCTATGGATCTCTAACTATACCCCCATGGACGACACCAGGATCTGCAGGAGCCCATACGATTCAAAAGACGGACATTATCTGTGCAGGTGGACAATGGTTTTTCGAGGTTACCCGTTAGCTTGTTATAATCGACTACAGCTCATTGTTGATGAAAAGTCTGCAATAAACCACAAATGTGTAAAGCCAGGCTCATTGTGTGATCATCGTAAAGGCTGCTTCGAGTAGTTGCTGCTTTATTGACGTTATTTGTGCATAACATGCTGCCTGTTTTCAATGAATGTTGTGAAGGTGAAGGTTGTTAGCTTGTCGCGGCTAATAGTGCCTTAGCTCCGGGAGAACACCACTCGGCTACGACTCACTGTAGATGAAATGTGAGCAATAAACTACACAATCAACAAGCCCGGCTCCGTGTGTGATCATCATAAAGGCTGCTTCAAGCAGTTGCCTGTTTTAGTGACGTTTTCAATGCATAATATGCTGCTTGTATTCAGTGAATTTTCCCGTTAGCTTATCGCGGCTAGCTTGTTAGCTCCGGGAGAAAACCACTCGGCTACGACTCACTGTAGATGAAATGTGAGCAATAAACTACGAAATCAACAAGCCTGGCTCCGTGTGTGATCATTGTTAAACGGTTCTTTGTGTGTGTGGTGGTTTTATTGACTTTATGTGTGCATATTTCTTGTTTTCACGTGATGACTCGAGGTTTAGCTTAGCATTAGCTTTCTCTGGAGGCTCTGTGCATCATCAAGGCCCAGCGCAGAACCAGACACTGAAATAAGTGTTCTTGTCACCGGTTTTAATCCTGGGTGTTTCGGTAACAGAAACACTGATGTGTGTCTTTGTAAAAGTCTGCTGTGGCTCCGGTTCACAACACATGAAGCTAATCCTCCATGATGACTGTTTACATCTTAGGGCTAGACACTGCGGGGAGGGGGTTCTGCTGAGGAGCAGTGGTTGGTTACTCGGCTGGTGACGAAAGGTCGGAGGCGTATCCTGGAGGTCGAGGGCGTTTCCTGAAGGAATCAGGCGTTTTATCCCTAAAATGGCCGCCATCAGAGTTTCTACAGATTACTCGAAAATACGTGAATGTGCCAAGGCAACACTTCAGGCATGGTTTTAATGAGGGAATGACTTAATAACATGATGTAAAGCTTGAAAAAGTCGATTTTGCATAATACCCCCCCTTTAAGTAAACACCAGTAAACACTGAACAATTAGCTTCAATCAATGCAAACACTTCTGATTATAATTCGTTCAACATATATACAGTATTTCATAAACCAGCAAGTGCTTTTTCAGAACAAAATGAACACATTTAAAACATTTTACATTTACAGAAGCAGTCATTAAAAAGAGATCTGTGAAGTTAATTCAAACTAAATTAATCACTTGTAGAATTGACCCTTTTCACAAAGCCAAAAGAGGCGTCTTTTTTTTTCTTATTATTTTAACTGTGGGATGTTGAAATGTGCTTTAAACAGTGTTCATGTGTCTGTTCAGATTTCCTCTTTTGGTGAATGTTTTCTGACAAACTGAGCAGCAGTAAAGCCTCTATTCTGTGTGTGTTCTTCTATGATCATCTAAAGTACACTTACGGGCAAATGTTTTATTACAGATTGAACAGTCGTGTGGTTTCTCTCCAGTGTGTGTTCGTTCATGCATCTTGAGGTGAATGAGCTGTAAAAACTTTTTCTCACAGACCTGACAGCTGTAAGGCCTCTCTCCTGTGTGTGTTCTTCTATGTAAAATTAAAGCACTAACTTGGTTAAATGTTTTCTGACATGTTGAACACTTGTAAGGCCTCTCCCCTGTGTGCACTCTAATGTGTCTTGTTAAATCATGTTTATGACTAAATGTCTTGTCACAAACATGACAGCGGTGCTTCTTCTTCTCTTCTCCTCCGTCAGCTCCAGACGTCTCTCCGTTGTCGACCGTCGCGCTCGTCTCTGGGTCAGACTTGTTTTGGGCGGAGACTTTGGTGCTTCTGTCTCTGCTCTGGACCTGGTTGTGGTGATCTCCATCAGCCTCTGTCTCCATCTGTGCGTCTGAGCGGCTGAATGGAGGTTCTTCATCATCGTCGTCAGTGTCAGACGAGTGCTCAGTGTGTCCCTCCGTCTCTGAGCGGAAATGTGGCTCTGAGCTGATGTTCCCGCGCTCAGTTTGTCTCTGTGGAAGCGGGGAGGGCTCTTCTCTCTTCACACTCACAGCACTGGACTCTGGGAAACACCTGAAACATGATTTAAATATGAATAAAGTGAACAATAAAGTGACTGAGACGTGTTTGAAAGTGTGTGAGCCTACACTGGCAGCTGCTCTTCCTCCCGTGTGACGCTCTGCTCTTCTGGCTCCTCTTTGATCCGTGAGGTCTCGGTGATTTCCCGTTTCAAACTCTGACCAGCGTCCACTCTGACCAGTACGACTCTCGGGCTCAGTATCGGGTCCAGGAGCCGCTGTTTCCTCCGGTTCTCGTCTTGGGAGCGACGCAGTTCCTCCTCACACTCCGCTGTCGTCCTTTCAAACAGCGCACGTGTCTCTCCAGCCGCCGCAGCCAGACGCTCGTTCACAAAAGCTCTGAACGTTTGGCCTTCACACATTTTTACAAACAGCCCTAAACAGAGACCACAGAGGAAACTATGTTTCATCATTTACATGTTACTCTCCTGTCAAATAGAGCTAAAGCTGGACCTGGACTTTTAAACTGTCACCAAAATAAATGATGGAACAAAGAAAAGCAAAATTCTTGTTTCATTATTTGTATTTTGAAACATTTTCATGCAGACTGACCATAAAGTGCTCACTTAAATGCTACTTTCTCATATTTTCGCTGCTACCGCAACAGTTACTCTCCTGTCGAGCTAACTGCCGATTAGCCTTTAGCTCCTGAGAGATCATAACTTCCCCTTCATCGTGATCGCCAACAAACATGAAAACTCATCTTAAAAACGTGTTAAACAACCTTATGAACAGAAATTACTCACATTTACTCACCTGTTCTGTGTCTAAAATGATTAAAATGACAGTCGTTAGCTTCACACAGCAGCAGCAGACTGTGGGAAAGAGGGAGCTGTGTTGCCGGGGTAACGAACTCAAACAAATCAACTGCCTGAGAAATAAAGGGCATTTAACAGAGTGTCAAGTTTTTGTAATTCGTCTCATTTTGGTGGGATAACACCTGTGTTAAGGGGAAAAAAGTTGAGTTGAGGGGATAAGGCCTGTCTCAGTCCACCCCCTCTATTGAGACTTGGTTTCTGTTGTTTTTACAAGGATAGCTTCCTTTATTCCCCTTTCGTACCATCTCTCTTCCCTATCTAGTATTTTAACCTCTTTGTCTTCAAAAGTGTGGTTAGTGGCTTTCAGGCTGTTTTTAACCTCTTACCACCCGCCCAAACCAAATGCCTTCTGTCCTCTTTGGCTGTAGGTATGTGTGACACCTCATTTGAAAGCTAAGACCCACAAAACTGATCTTTCGCGGGGTTTTTTGGAGTTTTTGTAATTTTATTGTTGAGTTTTTGTCACTTTTTTTTTTTTGTCAGTTGTTGGTTGACTTTTTGTCACATCTTTGTTGAATTATTGTTGAATTATTGTTGAATTTTTGTTACTTTTTGGTTGAATTTTTGTCACATTTTTGTAGAATTTTTGTCACTTTTTGGTTGAGTTTTTATCACATTTTTGTCAAATTTTTGTTGAATTTTTATCACATTTTTGTTGAATTTTTGTCACATTTTTGTTGAATTTTTGTCACTTTTTGGTTGAGTTTTTATCATATTTTTGTTGAATTTTTGTTGAATTTATGTTGAATTTTTGTCACTTTTTGGTTGAGTTTTTATCACATTTTTGTCACATTTTTGTTGAATTTTTATCACATTTTTGTCACATTTTTGGTTGAATTATTGTCACCTTTTTGTTGAATTTTTGTCACTTTTTGGTTGAGTTTTTATCACATTTTTGTCACATTTTTGTTGAATTTTTATCACATTATTGTCACCTTTTTGTTGAATTTTGTCACTTTTTGGTTGAGTTTTTATCACATTTTTGTAGAATTTTTGTAGAATTTTTTTGGAATTTTTTGGGAATTTTTGTCACTTTTTGGTTGAGTTTTTATCACATTTTTGTTGAATTTTTGTTGAATTTTTGTCACTTTTTGGTTGAGTTTTTATCACATTTTTGTTGAATTTTTGTTGAATTTTTGTCACTTTTTGGTTGAGTTTTTATCTCATTTTTGTCACATTTTTGTTGAATTTTTGTCACTTTTTGTTGAATTTTTGTCCCATTTTTGTCACATTTTTGTTGAATTTTTGTCACATTTTTGTTGAATTTTTGTCCCATTTTGGCTGAGTTTTTATCACATTTTTGTTGATTTTTTCTCACATTTATGTCACTTTTTTGTTGCGTTTACATCCTTGGTTTCTTCTAATTTTACTGGCTGTTTTGGTGCTTTTTTCCCAAGAAGCTTTTTGATTAGGGTAAATCCAAACTGGAGAAAATGGAATCCCTTCAGATGGGAGGTTAATCTGTAAAGCACTTTGCATTACAACTTTGCATGAAAAGCGCTCTATAAATAAAGTCTTGATTGATTTTTTGATTGAAGTGTGGCCAGCGATTCATCAGTTCCACCGATGTGTCTTGAGATCTCAAATTAAATTATATTCACACATTAATTAAAGCTGCTGCAACCGATCTCTCCCATTCTCAAAAAGCAACAGAGCGAGAAAGCTGACTTGAAACCAATAACCTATATGCCCCATATTGTTTCTAGCTCTCACACACCATTCAGCACATCCTATTTCCTTTCATGCATGTACTTCAAATGCATCACTTACAACAATCAGACTGTGAAGCTGGGTTTAACATAGCTGCACACGTCCCAGACATTCACTTTTTCAAGTTTATGAATGATAAAAATGGTTCACAGTATCATTCAGGCTGCACGCAATGGCCTGATTTCAGCATAGGGACTTTCATTGGATTATTTATACCTGTACTGGTAATTTATTGTGACATTCTTGCTCAAGCTTTGAACAACCTGCACAGAAAGTCTCCTAAACAGACGAAGAACGAATGCTGCATCTCCGTGAACTGGATTGTGGCTCCGTGCAGGGGATTTCCTCGGCGCATTTGCAGCCTTCCTCTTTTTAACTCAAACAACAGCTGCGCACCACCCGCTCAACGCCAGCCAGTTTGTATCACAACAAAAACGAAGACTGCCCTCACGTCGAGAAGACACGTCGCAGTTCAACTCTGCGTGAGGCATGTGTGGAGTTTGCATGGGGAACCTTTAACTTACAGTGAACATTTGCATTTTGGCTCCGTAAAAATGCCTCAACATTGATATTTTGCAATGGAAAGCAGATGAGTCGTAAATCACGTACGCGGTGACCGGTGCTTTTCAAGGACAGGGCTGCAGGAAAATAGTATCTAAAGACTTGCTTGTGGGACAGCTGATGTTGAGTAAAGAAAGCAAGTAAAAGAATAATGACCAAAGCACTTGAGTTTGTGAAAAAATGCAAAAGTCCTTTAAATCATGGACCAACCCGACCCAAAGGTCTTTGTCAGGACATGTACAACAAAATAGTGTTCAGGAATTAGTCCCGTCACCTGTGGACCAGCATGTTCTTGGAGGTCGGGGAAACCGTAGCACCCAGAGGAAACCATGGCTGCCTTCAGTCTCCTTTGATCCACTGAAACGGTGCACTGCCTCCTGGGTTTGTCCCTGTTTCAGAGCTTGGTGTCCCGTCAGGCAGCTGTTGGAAGATCTCGCGGTTTGGGCAAGGAGGAACCAGCTGAAGTTGAATGTCCAGAAGATCAAAGAAATGGTTCTGGACTTCAGAAGGAAGCCCCCCAACAGCTTAGCCGGTGCAAACTGAGGGAGACAGTGTGGAGATGGTGTCGTCCTACAAGTATCTGGGGATCACGTTGGACAATAAGCTGGACTGGACCACCAACACAGAGCATCATGACACATGCACTCATTTAACATCTGCTCCAAACTGCTGAATATGTTTTAGCAGTCAGTGGTGGCAAGCGCCCTCCTCTATGCTGTGTGCTGTGGAAGTCTTTTGTCCCTTGTGCCATTAGACGGCATAATAACTCTCTCACTTAGCCAAGAGATTCGAATTGATGTGTTGTTGTTTAACATTTTTGCAGATTTTTTAAAAGTATTTTAGTGATTTATAAATTGTGTTGTGTAAATGTGAGCAGCCGACAACATTGCAATTTCCTTTGGATGAATAAATCACTTGTAGAATCGACCCTTTTCACAAAG
Organism: Gobius niger; assembly: GCF_951799975.1. NCBI lineage: Eukaryota > Metazoa > Chordata > Actinopteri > Gobiiformes > Gobiidae > Gobius > Gobius niger. Next base: position 11,762,297 of record NC_136875.1, read on the forward strand.
CCAAAAGAAGCGTCTTATTTTTCTTCTTATTTTAGCTGTGGGATGTTGAAATGTGCTTTAAACACTGGGTGTTCATGTGTCTGTTCAGATTTCCTCCAACCATCCATCCATCCATCCATCCATCCATCCAACCATCCAACCATCCATCCATCCAACCATCCATCCATCCATCCATCATCCATCTATCCATCTATCCATCCATCCATCCATCCATCCATCCAACCATCCATCCATCCATCCATCCATCATCCATCTATCCATCTACCCATCCATCCATCCATCCATCATCCATCTATCCATCTATCCTCCATCCATCCATCCATCCATCCATCCAACCATCCAACCATCCATCCATCCATCATCCATCTATCCATCCATCCATCATCCATCTATCCATCCATCTATCCATCCATCCATCATCCATCCATCCAACCATCCATCCATCCATCATCCATCTATCCATCCATCCATCCATCCATCATCCATCCATCCAACCATCCATCCATCATCCATCCATCCATCATCCATCCATCCAACCATCCATCCATCATCCATCTATCCATCCATCCATCCATCCATCCATCCATCATCCATCCATCTATCATCCATCCATCCAACCATCCATCCATCCATCATCCATCTATCCATCCATCCATCCATCCATCCATCATCCATCCATCCATCCATCCATCCATCCATCCAACCATCCAACCATCCATCCATCCAACCATCCATCCGTTCGTCGGATACAAACCGCCGCCCCTCCAGTCAGAAGACGACCCGCTGTAGCTATAGATTGGTCCCTGAAGTTTCCACATTTCCAAACACAGAAATATTGCTCAAACAAACTCAACTCGAATCACAAGTTGAACGTTTTATGGTTCTTTTATTATCCATATTTAAACAACTAGTGTCACAGTCGTTGTGGCAAGGAGGCACTGTTTTATTTTTAAAATCGCAGAAGCTAACGTGAACAAATATATAAAACTTTGCATTGTACAAAAAACATGAAGGGGACGTCGACGAAGCTCTAAATCTTGAAAGGCCTCGCGTCATTTTCTTTGGCAGCTGCAGCATTGGCGTTAATACAGGCTGTTACTGCGGCGGGTTCAGTCCTCGCCTCCACAAAGGATCAGCAGAGTTTTACCGTAGTCTCCAGAGGTGTCGCCCTGAGAAACAAGAAAATACTTGCAAAATATAGACGGCACTCAATTTGCAACGACGACGGTTTAAAATCTGCAGGCCCTCTTATCAATAGAAATCACAGAAATGCCTTTAGCTCTGAGCCACATTTTGTCAACTAACAAATCAGGGGCCCGTTTAAACTGAACGTTCCAGCCCCCAGACGATATTTGGGGTAAATATCGGCTATCGGTCCATCTAGCACCGATAAAAGCCGATAGCTCCGGGACCGAAAGTGATTAGAGACTTGCTGTTGAAACATTAAGATGAAAACTGGTGAGCTAAGAGTTTAAAGGGATATTTCAGGATTTTTGACATAGGGCCTCATTTCCTAGTTATCCAGAGTGTTGCTGATTTCTGGAGATTTTTTTTTTGTAATTTATGCAGTTCTTATGTTTGGAGAGCTACGTGGCACGAGGCTAATGCAAGGCTAGTGCATTTCTATGGTATCAGCTAGCCTGCATTAAAAACAGTGTGACCCGCTCCACAGAGCACCTGAGGCAAATCACTTATAACACCAGACTAACCATATAAATGTTAATTTTAGCCATTTTGCATTTAAAATACCTTATATTTGAGCAGCATCAGCTTCGTGGTTGTATAAGCTACGCAGCGGCGGAGTGATCTGCTAGAAAATAGTCCCTCAAAATGTGATTATTCATGTGATGCAAGGTCAGTTATATTACAAAAATTATTCTATGGACACAGACATTTATATGGTTAGTTTGGTGTTATAAGTGATTTGCCTCAGGTGCTCTGTGGAGCAGATCACACAGTTTTTAATGCAGGCTAGCTGATACCATAGAAATGCGCTAGCCTTGCATTAGCCTAGTGCCACAGAACTCTTCAAATATAAGAACTGCTTGAATTACAAAAAAATATCTCCAGAAATCAGCAACACTCTGGATAACTAGGAAATGAGGCCCTATGTCAAAAATCCTGAAATATTCCTTTAAGTACATGTTTCACTAAACCTCAGTCAATATGGACATGCTGAATGTAATTTTGAGACATAGAACCTTGAGAATTCAATGATGAGTTAGTTTTAACTTCTCCAATTGTATTTATGAATAAATTAGCATCATCTGTTTCATGGTTCTATATGAGAAATATTTTAGTATATGTATCGAAAAAAAAAAAAATCGTTCATGTATTGGTATCGGAACAAAAATGCAAAGGTACCCAGCCCTAGGCTAGCAACAGCATGCTAATGCTAACGGCAGCTAATCAAAGCTGGGACAGAAACTATGATTGAATTATCATCATGAACCTAAAGCAATAAAACAAAATCAGCCATCGCCGGACTGGCCAAGTATTTATGTTTTTACAGGATCATAGACCAGACATTTGAAAAAATCTGCAAGAAATATCGGCCACGCATTCATTCGTTGACAAAACCTTTCGGATAAGGCTAGAGGTCTTCTCCGTGTCTTGTTGGAAGAGTGGGTGGTTGGGTGGGTGGGAACTGCTTTTAATCTGTAAAGCACTTTGTGTTACAACCTTGTATGAAAGCGCTTTATAAATAAAGCTTTGATTGATTGATTTGATTTGAGAGGTTGACCGTTTTTTGAGGATTTTATTGGCCGATATTTCTTGCCAATTCTTTCAAATGTCTGGCAAAACAAGCATATCATACCTGGCCTACTTTATAAGGCCTGGCTTCACCGTTTCTTTGTATGGGGTCAAACGCTGAACATATGTAAACATCTGTAAGAACAGGCTCAGGCAGCTATCAGCGTTTCTATGGTTTCTACGCTCTCCACAATAATATTCTAGCCCTGACTAGAATCACACTTTGGTTTTGAAATACCAATAAAAACCCACTGCATTAACTGAAAGCAGCATTTTCTTTATAGGACCTGCATGTGTGGCCAAACACCATTAATTCATCAGAGCGAGGCGTCACTCTGCGGTTCTTTTCTTTCACACGTATGTTATTTTTATGCGGCGTCTTCATGTTTACTTCCTGTCTCGCTGCTGTCGGCCAATCAGGCGGCACACACAGACAGGAAGTGGGAAGTTCAGAGGGAATTTCCTAAACAGCTGAGGGCTAACAGGACGTCAACAGCAAAACACCAAGACGCAGACGAGAAGACATTGTGTGAACAAAACAAACAGTAAACAATGGGCCTGAGAGACAGGGGGAAAGTCCGGCTGAATCTGCCATAAGGTAAAGGTGCGTTTAGGCTAAACATGGAGCCATGCAGGAGGACAGGGTGTTAGTCAGGGCTGGCGATGAACGCAGACTGATTTTAATGTATACTGAACAGCTAACTAAGGGCTAATTAGCTTTCAAACACATTGTTAAGTAGTTTTTAACTAGAATTAATTAAGCTGTTATTAACATTCTGCAGCTAATTAACACTTTTGCATGAATAAACTCCTAAATACTGCGTAATAGTATGAAGTTAAGTCATTGTTGTACATGAATTATGATCTTAATAAGCTTTTGGTAATAAGACTGTTATTAAGGGTTAGGAATTATATTATTAACATTTAATGTAAATAAAACACCCACTCGTAGGTCTTAACCCTTTCAAATGTGTAAGCTACTGTTTTGGTCCAGGCATTTGGATGCAAGGTGACACAAGGGAGCGCCATTCCAACCTTCTCAGTGTAAATGTGAATGTATTTTCTCCAGAGTCAGACTTTAGGCCAGACACCATGAATGACGGTAACATGACGCTAAAAACAATGTCCTCTTTGTTTTCAGTAAAAAGGCTGAGGTCTCATTGCTCTTCAGTCAGACTGAGATGTGAAGAAGGAAGTCATGGAGTCAGGCCTTGGACAGAACTTCAGACTTCTGCTGTGAGTTAAAAAAAAAACAAAAAAAACTAAAGTATGTTGTAAATAAATTAATAATGAAATGAAAATTCCAATTAAACTGTTGTTTTTTTGTTTTTTTTTAAGTCACACAATTGATCCTTATAAATAAATATCCATATATATTATCTGATGTAGAGTCATGTTTGTCTCGGTTCCACTGAGTCGTGGTGGGTCATGGTGGACCATGACAGATGTGGACAGGACTGTGGTAGATCTACTTTTACTTTGGAGAAAACAGTTACTATAGTAACTGTTAAAGAAATGAACCTCATGAGCTTCTTCTGTAACATCTGTCCACATCAGTCCTGCTGCACCACGACTCAGAGGAACTGGGACAAACATGACTCTACAGCAGATACAAATGACAAGGGTTTGTTTTGTTTAGAAGAGTCTTTAATAATAATTAACATTTTATTAATGACTGTAGTTAATAAATACTTGGGAATACTTGAATTTCAACTTTTAATGTTCTAAAGCAGAATCTCCATGACTTCCTTCTTCACTTCCCAGTCTGTGACTGAAGAGCAATGAGGCCTCAGCCTTTTGGCTGAAATGTGCTAACCATAAATATTTTATTTATTTATTTATTCGTGGACATTATTGAGATGAGATGCATCGTCTCGTTTTCAAGGGGCTCTTCAGGATCACATCCAAATGAAACAAAACAAAAACATATATTCATTATTATATAATAATAAGGTATTAATAAACAGGGTTACGGTTAGGAGTCGGGTACGCCATGAATAAGCAGCAATCATGGCTTATTAGCATTGGGTAGTTGATAATATAATGAGCAGCTTATTAACCTCTTAACCCCACTTTTTCAACGCTTCTTCATCACTTTTTTGTCACTTTTTGTCTCACTCTTTTATCATGTTTTTGTCACTCTTTTGTTGCATTTACACCCTCGTTTTTGTCGCTTTCTTCCAACTTGGGTAAAGCCAAACTGGAGAAAACGTGCTTGTTTCCAGTGGGAGTTAAGAGGTAAATAATATCTTTTTATATTATATTATATTATTTATGGCCGGTTAATCACTAATGCTTATTAATACTCTTTTAATACTTAACGAGCACCACATAGTGTGACCCAAACTTTCTTCATTTCCAAACAGCTGTGGTGCATTCAGGTTACACTTGGGGTTTGGAAACTGGACCTGTGAGCCGTTCTGAACCAGCGAGACTAAAGACATACGTGACTATGAAACAACAAGCAGCCAATGCCAGGATGACATTAACCATGAGGCAGATGAGAAACCGCGGTCGTTGGTCGTTGGTCGTGGTGCGTTTAAAGCCGAGCCCGTCGTAAAGAGTAAAGAGTGGTTAGTAAAGACGCAGACTTACGAGGCTGGTTTCTACCTTGATGAATTCGTGCAGCGAGGCGTCGTGCGTGTCTTTAAACTCCTTCCTGATGTTGAACAGGTCGACCTCGCTGCGGGACACCATGATCCGGATCAGAGCCCTGTCGTCTGTGCCCAGGCCCTGAGGGGAGGAACCATGCAGCTGTTCAGGAGGGTCAGTGTTCGAGAGGAGGCGCTCCCTGTGTGCTCTCCAGGACATGTACGAGGCGGTATTGAAGAGGCACAGGGACACTGAGCTTTCTGCAGAAGACTTTAGCTAAATCATTGCTTTTTTGTGATTTTCAGGATGTGTTTTAGTGTATTTTCTTGATATTTCTTATCTTTCACAAGGGATATTTCGTAAATCTTTTCAAGACATTCCACTAAATTTGGAAAAAAGCTGTGCAAGTACTTTCAGCAGATTGTGTCAAAACAAAACTAAACAAGGCTATAATTGAATGAATCATAAGTTGAATCTAACTGTAGAAGTTACTACAGTGGGAGGAAAAAGTTTGTGAACGCTTTGGAATTTCTCACATTTCTGCCTAAATTGGTCATAAAATGTGGTCGGATCTTCATCAAAATCACAGGAATGATTAAACAGTGTCTGCTTAAACTAATACCACCCAAGCATTTACATTTCACATTCATATGTTTATTGACCATAACATGTAAATATTCACAGGACAGTGTGGAATAAGTAAGTACACCGCCTGAATCTCATTGAACTGCAGCAGTTTTGTAAAGAGGAATGATCCAAGATTCATCCTGATCGTTTTGAGCGTCTGATCTGCAACTACAGGAAAGCAGTTATTGCTGAAAAAGAAGGATCAGCAGATATTTAACACAGGGGTTCACTTACTTATTCCACGCTGTTGTGAATGTCTCAGGTTTTTCTGCAAATTATCTTGATAAACTTGTGAATAAATCTTTCTATTGATGATATCACGTTGTCCAGGCCCTGAGGAAACAAAACAGCCTCACACCCTGACTCTCCTGCGCCAGACTTCACAGTGAGGAGAGGGTTTAGATGTCCATGCTGTTCCATTTTTCCTCTACGCATGACCTTGTGTGTTCCTCCTGAACTATTTCACTTTGGTTTGTGAAAGAGCTCACAGCTGTGGAGGACAAATGGCACCAACATCTAATCCCTCTGTGAAGTCTGGAGCAGGAGAATCATGGTGTGGGGCTGTTTTGTTGCCTCAGGGCCTGGACAACGTGCTGTCATCAGTGGGAAAATGAATTCACAAGATTATGAAGATATTTTACAGAAAACCCTGAGGCATTCACAACAGCGTGGAATAAGTAAGTGAACCGTTGTATTCATTTTGCAGCAATAACTGCTTTCCTGTAGTTGCAGATTAGGCGCTCACAACGATCAGGATGAATCTTAGATCATCTCTTTACAAAACTGTAGCAGTTCAGTGAGATTCAGGCGGTGTACTTACTTACTCCTCCCTGTCCTGTGAATGTTGACATGTTATGATCAATAAAAATATGATAAATGTAAATGTTTGGGTGGTATTAGTTACAGCAGACACTGTTTATTCATTCCTGTGATTTTTCCTGTGATACTTTCTCCTCCCACTGTATGCGTTTTTTGCTTGGTTTGTTTGAAGCTCTGTTAAAATGTGTAAATCTGAGAAGTGTTTTTTGCGATATAATAACTTTTCTGCCCAACATTTCGTCATTAATTTGCTGCTTCGCTGAAATAAAATTATAATTATGGACTTACAACTAATGTCATCTAAATAAGTCATATTTTTTAAAAGCATTAAATCCTGTCACGTGCACTTTAAGACCCGATATTATTTGGGATCAGTTTCAGTTTACCTTCATGGCTTTGTACAGCCGGTCTGCGAGGTAAGACGGCTGGTTCTTCACGCTGCACACTGAAGCAGAAGAGGGACGGTCACATACATGTAAACACGCCACACTATGGATACACTTCGTCTGTATTTCAGAATCATTTCTTTGCCAATGGGGTAAGAAAATTGCTCTTGTACCCGTGGCAGTTTTACTTTCTTATTTCAAGCGAGATCAACTGAGAAACATCTGACAGGATTTCTAAAGACTGTGTTTTACCGATGGCGTAGAAAGCGTTCTTGACGTCTCCGGACATCTCTTTCTTGATGATCTGCTCGATGTCTTTGTTGGTGTATCTCACAAACTCCTGGAAAACTAACAAACAGAAACAAAAACAGGTTAAAACGCTTCATCAGTCTGTCTGTATGTCTCATTGTTCACCTCTGCGGAGATGAGGGAAACTTCTCGTGCATAAAACACTCATGAACTTCATCTCCATATCGTCAGACTCGGCGTTGCAGGCCTCGGCTAGTTCCTGTCAGAGAGGAGGAAAACCCGTCAGGCTCTGGTCTGTTTCGTGTGGATCAGTGAGGAGATGCTGAGGTCGCTGTGTGTTACCTGGGCGTCTGAGTCGGCTCTGTCCACGTCTGCAGGACCGTCCTCTCGCGCTCCCTGCCGACGATTGGAGAAGATACATCGTTATTGAGAACAGCAAGAAGACAAGAAGTGTAGTAGTCGATCCTGCAGTTTTACAAATGGAAAACTTCAGGTGTTTTCCGTACCTGGACCAGCGAGGTGAGGATGCGGCAGAAGTGTCCCGACGTGTCTGACTGAATGGCGTCTTCTAAAGTCTTCTTATAACCTGCAAAACGCATTTAGAAACTATGAAATGGGCTTGTCGCGCAATGTGGCTACGCTAGTTCCTCTGAGCTGAAGTTGTAGGCGCTAGTACTTCCTGTTCATATTAATTTCCATTAAAGAGGGGGTATTATGCTTTTTTCAATCACATGGCACCAGTCTATATCACACTACAATGATGACGAAACCTTCTGTTGGTCTGTAAATGCAGTAAATTAGAATAACTGTCTTGTATAAAGTTGCTCTCTCAAAATGGCTGTAGCGAATGTCTTGAAATGGGCTCGGATTCTGTGGTGGACAGTGAGTTCTTGGTAGATGATCACTTACTGCAGGTTGACGAGTTGCTGTACAGTGTAAATATTTCAGTAGGGGAGACGTCTATGTTTATAAGGATCAGTAAGTTTGTCTTGAAGCTAAAGGCTAGCATTCATTTCATGCATCATACAATTTGAAATAGTGCCTCAAATATAAACTAATCGCCTGAACTGAGCACATTTTCTCCAGTTTCTCCAACCATTCATTGACCATCCAGGGTCACACGGCCTCATCAGTGAACAAGACTGTTTGAAAATGAGTCTTCATGTATTTCTGAGCCACTGCAGCCGTTTCTGCTTCAGCTTCAATGATCAGTTTAGGGGAGGCCCGGATAGAAGGTTTATGCACAACTGCAGCCTCTGGAGGGTCCTACACCTTCATGTTCGGGAGACTTCAGAGGCACCAGCTGTTTTGTAGCAGCTGTTCTCTTAATCTGACGTATTTGTCTGGCAGAAACCGTCCTCACTGTGCCACACATGTCTTATCAGTACGATGATTAAGGACATGGACAACAGGACTTTTAACTTTTGTGCCTTTTTAAAAGAAAGTAGAAAGTTCTCAACAAAAATACAACTCTCCTACTGCGCTGAAGTTACTGACCACCTTTGAGCAGTAGTAAATCTTCACCCGCAGTATTTCTTTGTGTGTACTTAGTTACCGTGCAGGTAGGCCTCGCTCATGGCCTGGATCTGCTCGTTGGATCGGGTCACGAGGATTTCAATCAGAGCGTGTTCGTCCGTCCCTGCGCCCTGAAATAAAAAGAGAAAATGACCGGTCAGTGCTCTATGTTCTGTATATTTCCATGAATATGAGTTGGCCTTAAATCCAGGAAGTTTTACATCCGTGTTACTTCACTCCTCTTCTATAAGGTTCTTTACTCAGAAAAAAGTCTAAAAATAAAAACAGGAAAGTGAACTATTGCTTTCTATTTCACACAGTCGGCGCCGTCCAGGCGGCTAAGAACATTTTGAGAAAGTTAGTGACACTGAAGATCAAAGAACTGGTTAGAAAATCCAAAAATTAAAGGGTGAACGATGTGTTTTTTTCTAATGCCAATCCTGTGTATGATGCCTCTAAACCACGAGTAGGCAGGCACTTTTTCATTTGGCCCTCGGAGACAAAAAGTTGGGCACCCCTGCCCTAAACTGTAAAATGTCAGTGTGGAACTGTGACAGCAGGGGGCGCTTTAATAGAGAAATAGGGCTGATTTACATTCATGTTTTGGGAGCTTAACAAAAATCATCAGTTTCCCCCCAAAAAACAGTATGCCTCAATCTCATAAGGTTCTGAAATTTAAAGCAGAAGTCTGCAACAAAAATATGATAAAACACGGTCCATTTTAAAGCCTCTTTTCAATGCAAAAAAACCCAGCGAAGTCGTTATCCTTTTCGGTTTTGGAGATATTGGCCTCAGACATGACGGTGGATTCTCAGCTGAAATCGAACATTTGTTTTCATCGAGACTCGTCTTGTCTCCAGGGGACGTCTCGGAGACATTTCCGTGACCGGCGGCGACTGGAGTCTCCAGCTAGTCTCCAGGCCGGTGAGATCGGCACTTTAACCTCTTAACCTCCACCTGAACCGAGCACATTTTTCCCCCTGTTTGGCTTTACCCAAATCTAAAAGCTTCTTGAAAAAAAGCATCAAAACAGCGACGAAAACGAGGATGAAAAACACAACGAAATTTAGCAACAACAATGAGCCAGAAAAGCAACGATAACACAATAAAAAAGCAGCAAAAACATGATGAAAAACGTGACGAAAATACAGTGGTGGAAAGTAACAAAGTAAAAAGTACAAATTATAGATACTTTTACTTTACTTAAGTACATTTTATGGTGAATACTTTTTACTTTACTTCATTTTAGAGCCTGTCTCTGTACTTTCTACTTCACTACATTTTTAATTGGGTTAAAAGTAAAAGTATTGTATTTTCAAAGTGACCTCTCCACAATGAACTGGTTTAGTCCCAGTTTAGTTGCTTTACCCCTTTAGACCTAGTTTAGACCTTGTTTAGACCTGACGTAGTTTAGTCCTGGTTTAGACCTGGTTAACTTCCTGTTTTTGACCTGAGTTAGTGCTTTACTTGCTTAGCCCTGGTTTGATTCAAATGATTTAAAAGAATCCTGCACAATAGACTCATAAATACTTTTACTTATAAAGTACATTTTACAATGCAACATTACATATATATACATATATATTATATCTGACACTTTTACTTTAGTACATTTTTGGTCCTGTATCTGCACTTTTACTTAAGTAAGAATATTGAGCAATGATGAAAGCAACAAAACTGACAATAACAAAAGAAAAAAACTGTGAAAACAAGACATAATGAGGTGTTACTCTGGCCTAGAGGTTGCAAGTTCCAGTCGAGAAGCTTTAAGATTTGGGTAAAGCTGAGCAGGAGTTGGGGGTTAAGGTGGGGGCTAAGAGGTTAAACACGTTACACAATATTAAACATGGCGGCCGCGCTCGTACCTCCATGGCCTTCCTCATCATCTTGGCGTCAAACTCAGCCGGATTCAACATCAGCCCGATGATCAGCCGCTCCAGGTTCTTCGACAGCTCCGACTTCAGGTCCTTCATCAGGTCCTGCACGAATACACAAAACATGAACTACTAAAACAACAACAGAAATACTTCTCCAGCTGCTGTAGCTCACCCGCCCCAGCAGAGACTTGAAGGCTTGTCTGATCTCCTGTCGCTGTTCGTTGCTCCGGTTCGCCACGATGTCGATGATGGCGTCTTCATCCGTCCCTAAAACACAAGATAAACCGGTTAGATTCGTTGGATTCCTTTTCATTCTTCATCTTTTCTTTTCTTACCGAATCCCTTCATGGCCTTCCTGAGCGCCTGGGCGTCGGCCGCCGGGTCAAAGCCAGAGGCGGGACGAACTGTCGGCCTCAGCTGCAAAGAAAACGGCACAACCTTTACAGATCGAGCTGCAACTCTCCGTCGTGGTGATGTTAATGATTGAGTTTCCTTGTGTACGAAATGCCTATAACCCTACACTCTAATCCCACAGCAGCTCAAACACAAACTGCTCCACCTGGGGGTCAACACGTCACTGTGGCTGCTGGACTTTCTGACGGCGAGACCACAGGCTGTACGTGTCCTCCAGAACCATCACACTGAACACGGGGGCTCCCCAAGGCTGTGTGCTGAGCCCCCTCCTGTTCACTCTGCTGACCCATGACTGCTCTCCAAAGTACGACTCAAACCTCTTCATCAACAGTGGTGGGCTTCATCAGCAACAGAGACGAGTCAGACTACAGGAGTGAGGTGAGCAGTCTGGACATACCAGCCAACTAAAAAGAGGGGATGAACTCTTAAAACAACGGGAGGCCGACTGGATTTTACCCTTCAGACTTTGGCTCCGAAGAGTCTAAATCAGGGGTAGGCAACGTCAGGCCCAGGGGCCAAATTCGGCCCTCCAGTATAAAACTGGATTTTGAAGAAACATTTATTCATAAATCAGAGACCAAATACATAAAATGGACTCAAAAATGTGGAAAATACTGTCAATATTTTCACATTTCCATGCAAAAGATAAGATAAGATAAGATAAGATAAGATAAGATAAGATAATCCTTTATTGATCTCACAAAGGAGAAATTCACTTGCTACAGTCGGCGTTCAAGAAGATCACTCAGAAGAAGATCACACTATTAGATCATATAATATAAGCAAAACTTATATTTGTAGAGAAATGGCTAAACTTTGGGCTTTACTTTGGGCTAAAATTGTGAGTTTCGGCCCTTGGTGTTTTGGCAATGAAGAAAATCGGCCCGCCCTGACACAAACTTGCCGACCCCTGGTCTAAATGATGAATTCAACCTCAATCAATGATAAAAGAAATATATATATATATATATGGTACTGATGCTGTTTAAGCCACTCACATTGTTGTTCTGTCTGAGGTGAAAATAGTTATATGAATATACGCAGTTTTCCCTCTTTAGACTGACTGTGATATGTGTTTCCTATACGTATATCACAACCTACATAGATAAAGTATATATATTGCTATATTGATGTACTGTGTAGATATTGTGTGTGCACTGATATGTATTGGATGCTACATGGCCTGTGTACCTGTGTACCGGCCACCCCTCCCCCCTTGACAGTGGCTCTTTACCACCCTATAGCCATTTGCCTGAAGAAGTTTCACAGTGTGTGCGGGAGATTCTTTGTTTCACATGGGTCTGGGGGGGGGGTGACATCACTCAAATGCATGTTTTATGGATCGAAAACATAATGAATGGGTAACTAATAGATCAGCAAGTGCTCATTGAATCACACATTGTTTATTTAAGCGTTTTTTCCCCAAATATCCGAGCTAAAATTCCCATTGAAAGCACCTTTACAACACTATGTCTGTGCACATAAATGAACATCTAATTTAAACCATCCAGAAAGAAACTAAAAGATTTCTGTCAACATTTAGATGTTTAGTTAAAGGGGGGGTATGATGCAAAATCGACTTTTTCGAGCTTTCCATCATGTTATTATGTCATTCCCTCATTAAAAACATGAAGTGTTGCCTTGGCACATTCACGTATTTTTGAGTAATCTGTAAAAACTCTGATGGCGGCCATTTTAGGGACAGGTTTGCCTGAGTCCTACTAGGAACGCCCCCACCTCCTGGAGACGCCTCCGAGCTTTCGTCACCAGCCGAGTAACCAACCACTGCTCCTCAGCAGAACCCCCTCCCCACTGATGCCACAGACAGCGTGTGGAGGGGGCGTGTCGGAAAGGCTCAGAGGTTCTTAAAGAGACAGAGGCCTATTTCAAGACATTCACTACAGCCATTTTGAGAGAGACATTTTATACAAGGCAGTTATTCTAATTTACTGCATTTACAGACCAACAGAAGGTTTGGTCATCATTGTAGTGTGATATAGACTGGTGCTATGTGATTGAAAAAAGCATAATACCCCCTCGTAAAGTAGAGGTATTTTTTCTTGTTTTCTAAGACTCTGGACCCACCTTGACTCTGGTCGTGGCACTGACTTCCCACATCTTGTAGGCCATCTGCGCCGCCTCAGGGAAGAACTCTCCGGCCAAACTGAACACAATGGAGAAGAAGAGTTAAGCCACATGTGTATAGGGTTTGGCGCCCCCTACAGGCCGTCCCACTCACTCGTCGTCTCCTCCGCACAGGTTGAGCAGAGTCCTCTTGTAATCTCCAGAGGTGTCGTCCTGAACACACAACACACAACACCTCACACACCGGCTTTCAGGCGTAAAGCGAGTCCTGGTGATTCGGATCGAGACTGAACTCTGACCTTGATCATGTTGTAGAGGGACTTCTCGTAGCGCAGCCTGAAGCACTCCCTGATGTCCAGGATGTCGATCTCGGAGCGGCAGATCATGATGCGGATCAGGGTGTTGTCCGCGGTGCCCAGGCCCTGAACAAACACCAGAACGAGCCTCAATGTACCTTTCTGATCTATTTAAGTGAATATATGACAGGTTTAAATGTTGGTTACTACTATACAGATGCAGTGTAAATGTATTTATTTACATATTTTATTTTAGTTTTAGTCTTAGTCTTTTGACTAAAATGTAATTTAATTTTAGTCGAGATTTAGTCAAAAAAAGCTTTTCAATTTTAGTCTTGTTTTAGTCAACTAAAATTGCATGTCAATTTAGTCGACAAAATTTAAGACTAATTTATTGATTGAATATTTTATTTCAAGCTGCACAAAACAGACACAAAAGCGAGAAAAACAATAATAATAATTACCAAAAAAACAGCATTCTAGCTCGAAAAGGAGTGGGAAGAAGACAAACTTATTAACTCCCACCCCCTATTCACTTCAATAATAATGTGGTTGCATATAATAACATATGGCTTCATATTTACATCAAATGCAACAATGCATTACATTAAGTCAACAATCACAGTATGTTACACTTTATAACAAGTGTATAATTTTTTTTTTTCCTTATGCCTTATTTATTACCGTGTTAGTATTACTGTTATTCATCATCATCATCATCATCATCATCATCATCATCATCATCATCATCATCAACCCATGTAGCATTACTTGTGTCAATGTGCATGAATAATACATAACACACTCTGCATTTATGCATGAAAGGTATTGTATTGACTGATTGGTGCTCATGATAACAATATTAATCTTAATAATGTGCACTTATAATATTCATTATAATCATATTTAATCGTGGTCCTCGACTTCATGGAGCTGCTTCACATGAACAAAGCTCAGAGCTGATCCTTTGGCAGTGAATTTAAATGATATGAGGCTCTTTCAGACGGTCAATAGAAGTTTGGATGATTTTAGTCTCTCCTTTTCATTTTTATTTAGTCTTATTTTAGTCGACTAAAATATCTGGACATTTTAGTCATAGTTTTAGTCTCATGAGAAACTTTTAATTTAGTTTTAGTCCAATTTTAGTCGTCAAAAATAACGAAAGTAACGAAATACATTTACTTAAAGACGACACTTAAGGAGAGTTGTTGATCTGTACTTTACTTGAGTTGTATTACTTATTCATTTTGGTTTTGGAGATTTCTTACAAAAACTGTGTTTCTCCCATAGAGTTGTATTGGCACCTGCTCCACCTGACATTATGACATCATCACATTCTAAAGCCAAAACTAACCATGGATAAAGTGGTCGAGGATTTTTTCTACACAGTTGAAAGTCTGACTAGAATATTGACGTCAAACCAACCATATTTAACAAAACATTTAACTGTAGAAAGAAAACTGTGATGGGAATCGATCGCAGCTAATGTCCAACTCTCCTCGTACTTCATTTCATTATTTGGGTAAAAGTACAGATACTACTCACATTTTTACTTAAGCGAAAGTTTCATGTGAGGAAGTATTCAAAGTACAAATCTGTTTAATAAGTGTCATGAAACATTTATTTGCAGCTTCAGAAACAAAACAAAAATGCTTTCAAATTCCCTTCTGTACGGCAACACCACGGGGACAAACCTTCTTCCTTGTTGTGTGTAAGTGGCGCCACCTACTGTTCATAGAGAGTGCATTATAAGGCATTTAAAATGAATACATTTACACAGGGGCGGACTGGGACTGAAAAACAGCCCTGGACTCTGGTCAGCCTGGCCCAAATTAGCGTAAATGTGACACTTCCACAAATACATATGTGAACCTCTTACCCCCCGCCTTAACCGAGAGCATTTTCTCCAGTTCGGCTTTACCCAAATCTAAAGGCTTCTTGACTGTAACGCCTCATTTGAAAGCTAAAATCTAGAAAAGTGATGGTAGCTTTTTGTCACGTTGTCGCTGCATTTTTGTCATGTTTTTGTTGCTTTTTCATTACTTTTTTGTGGCTTTTTGGCGTTTTTTTGTCACTTTTTCGTTGTGTTTTCGTCTCTTGTTTTTCGGGGGTTTTGTCATGTTATTGTTGTTTTTTCATCGCTTTTTTCATTGCTTTGTCGTCACGTTTTCGTCACATTTTGTTGTGTTTTTGTCACTTTTTTGTTGCTTTTCCAGCACATTTTTGTTTTTGGATGCTTTTCCTTTAACCTCTTAACTCCCACCTGAACCGAGCACATTTTCTCCAATTTGGCTTTACCCCAATCCAAAAGCTTCTGGAAAAAAGGTGTGAAAATAGTGACAAAACTGAGACGAAAACAATGGTGAAAATGTGACAAAAAAGTGATAAAAGTTTGACAAAAAAATTACAAAAAATGTGACAAAAAATTGATAAAAAATTGACCAAAAAATGACCAAAAAAATGACCAAAATGTGACAAAAAAAGGACAAAAAAATGACAAAAAAAGGACAAAAAAAGGACAAAAAAATGACAAAAAAATGACAAAAATCGTTAGCCACATAGCATAACTGCTTAAGTCATTTTGTATTGTTAAAATGGCAATAAGAGAAAAACAATGTGTTTTCTATAAAACGTCTTTTTACATGTTTTCCAAAATCAAAACAAAAATGAGTTAGGCAATTATGCTATGTGGCTAACGAAATGTGACAAAATTTGATATAAATTTGACAAAAAAATGAAAAAAATTAGACGAAAAATGACCGAAAAAATGACCAAAAAAAGACAAAAAAATGGCAAAAAATGAAAAAAATGTTACAAAAAATTGATAAAAAATTGACCAAAAAATGAAAAAATTAGACCAAAAAATGACCAAAAAAATGACAAAAATGTGACAAAAATGTGACAAAAAAATGACCAAAAAATGACCAAAAAATGACAAAAAATTGATAAAAAATTGATAAAAAAATTGACCAAAAAATGAAAAAAATTAGATGAAAAAATGACCAAAAAATGACCAAAAAATGACCAAAAAATGACCAAAAAATGACCAAAAAATGACCAAAAAATGACCAAAAAATGACCAAAAAATGACCAAAAAATGACAAAAATTTGACAAAAATTTGACCAAAACATGCAAGAAATTAGACAAAAAAATGACCCAAAAAATGACAAAAATGTGACAAAAAATGACCAAAAAAATGAGGAATCTGATGACGTGAGGGAAAAGATCCTCTCGGTTCAGGCGGGAGTTAAGAGGTTAAGCTTTTAGATTTGGGTAAAGCTCGGTTACGCCCGGGGGTAAGGGTAAGATAAAGTGAGAGGCCAGACCGGTGGCCCTAGAGCCAGTGGCCCTTCTGTGCTCTTCCAGAATGGACATATGGCCAGTCCGCCCCTGCATTTACACATTGTTGTCTTCAGAGCCTTTTCAGAAATGTAGTGAAGTAGAAAGTGATAAATTCTCAGCAAAAGTCTCCTCAAGTGAAGAACAGATCCCCAAAAACTCTAGTAAAGTTATTCTACTCCTTAAAACTACTCCAAGCACACTTTCTTACCTTCATAGATTTGTAAAGACGTTTGGCGAAGAACATGGGGACGCTCCTAATGCACTGGACTGTAAAAAACAACATGTGATGAATGATTGGTTTAATGAGGAGTGTGAGGAGTTTGGGGAGTTTGGGTTTTGTTCTCACCGACGGCCAGCATGAGGCGTTCAAAGTCTCCGGACAGTTCGCTCTTTATGCTGTCCTCGATGGTGGTCTCATAGGCTTTCTCATATTCATCGAAAACTACGGAGAAATGACAGGAAGAAAAGACTCAGTACAAAAGTAAGACTCATGTTGTTTTCAGGTCAAAATTTAATCAGAATCTTTGGTCAATGTTTTTGGAATGTTTCTCTTTTGGAGTTTTGAGGAGGAAAATGGAAGATGTGTTTGTCTTTAAGGGAGACGTTTCAGTGTCCGGACAAAAATATATTAGTTCAAGCCTGATGTTACTATGAGAAAACAACAGAGAATCAAAATGGGTCAATCTGAGCAGAGATTAGAGCACTGGTCAAGAAAGAAAAAGGTTACTTCAAAATAACTGTAGAAGTAAAAGGTCTGGTTTATGTCTGATATAGCTCTGAGTCGAGGACACACTGGATTGATGTTTGGATCATCTTTGGGCTAAATATCTTCTGTCACTTTCTTATGGAATCAATATGGACCTCATGTGTCTGTACTAAACAAAGAATGAATGGTGACATATATTATGACAAAGATTATTTACCAAGAAAATGCAATAAAGATTATTTAAAGGGTCTACATGGAGTTTTAATGTGTTACAATGAACTGCCTCTGAAATCACTGCACTGTCACAGGATCTTTTTCCTCAAGTCATCACATTTTTTTCTCCATCATTTTTTTGTTGGGTATTCAAGTCATTTTTGTAACTTTTTTGTCATTTTTTGTCATTTTTTGTCATTTTTTGTAATTTCTTTTGTCAATTTTTTTTATCACATTTTAGTATTTTTTTGTCACATTTTGTCATTTTTTTTGTCCAATTTTTAACATATTTTTGTCACATTTTTTTGGTCACATTTTTTGTCACATTTTTGTCATTTGTTCGTCAATTTTTTGTCAATTTCTTGTGACATTTTTGTGACATTTTTGCCACTTTTTCATCCATTTTTCGTCACTTTTTTGTCAATGTTTTCTCCCTTTTTTGGCACATTTCCATCATTGTTTTCATCTCAGTTTTGTTGCTATTTTCACACCTTTTTCCCAGAAGCTCTTGGATTGGGGTAAAGCCAAACTGGAGAAAATGTGCTCGGTTCAGGTGGGAGTTAGAGGGTTTTTAATACAGAAGGTGCAGTTACACATAAGACCAGAGGTGGCAGTAGTGAGCATAAAAAATGACAAACTTGCACCTAGCCCCTTTAAAAAGAAAGATTTCTGAAGAATAAAGTTCAATATGAATCTTCTGTCACAAACTCACAGTGGAACGAGTAACACAGATAAGAGGAAACATACTTCAGAATTAAACATTAAAAGGACTGCATTAAACATTTTCTCCAAGTACAGTCAAAAAGTTACTCGTACAAGCTTGAGTGTCCCTGGGCCAGACATTTTACCCACTGCCATTTTTTTAGAGGGCCGCCATCTAGCTACACTGCCAATGTGGCTAAACAGCAGCTCACCATCACCGAGTGTGGAGAGGATGAGTACAGACTACCAAACTTGTGACACAGTAGAAGTTGTAGCAGTAGTAGCAGTAGTAGTAGTACTTCATACCCTGGCGGAGGTGCGGCATACTGCGGTTTCCCAGGATCATGATGAACTTGGCCTCGTCTGTGCCCCACTGCTCCTCTCCCGCCGCGTACAGGTCCTGACACGGACAGTAGAAACAACAAATGTAAACTTTCTATGCTTTAATAAACCTCCACATCATTTTACAACAGCTAATCATTTCTTTAAGGCGCACTGTGCAACTTTTAACATCAAATAAAAGTTAATATTAGTGCGTATCTGACTTTGCAGTGGCCCAGTGGCAGTATTTGTGGCTAGCTTAGCATCCCGGTGGCTCCTATAGATACAGACGGCATCTCTGGAATCACCCATATATGGACATTTTTGAAAACAGTTAAGGGGGAAAACAATTTTGGAAAAAAATAAATTTTCTCTAATTATTCAAAAACTAATTTAACAAATGCTGAATTATGAACATAGTTTCTACTAAATAATGATACAAAGACATGGGGAGGAGCAAAGTGGTTCAACAGCCCATAAATACATGAATAACGGAGAATGCTAACTTCATGCTACATGTTAGCATCGGGCTAATGCTAACGGTTAGCTAGCGCTTGCTACAACTGCCGTTTTTTCACTTCTACTGAACAATCTGCTGTGAGAAAATATCCATATGGGCCCGATTTACACTTGACTTTATTTCTGTGATAAATAAATTCATATTCCACCAGAAAATGGCAAAAAAGAGTGAAAAATTGTGTTTCTCTAAAGATTCTATTTTCCCCCTCGGCGAAGCCACGCCCCCTTCTATGACGAGATGCCGTCTGTATCTGATGCTTGTGTGATGTATGTGTAACCATGGAGACGGTTCAATCAGCAGTAAAAACCTATCAAAAAGTGGTCATGGAGCGTCTTGGGGCCACCGGGATGGTTAGCAAAGGCGCTAAGCTAACCAACCAAGCAGCCACGATGTCACTGAAGGTCAAACACCCACTAACGGGGCGGACTGGCCACATGTCCATTCTGGAAGAGCACAGAAGGGCCACTGGCTCTAGGGCCACCAGTCCCGCCTCAACCGAGCTTTACCCAAATCTAAAAGCTAAAAAGAAAATCATCAAAATAGCGAGAAAAAGGGGATGAAAAGTCAACAAAAACGTGAGAAAAACACAGACAAAAAAATGATAGAAAAAATCATTAAAAAAAACAACAAAAATGTGGCGACGTGACGAAAAGTTTCCATCACTTTTGTAGGTCTTAGCTTTCAAATGAGACGTTACATTGTTGATCTCCAGTCGAGAAGCTTTTAGATTTGGGTAAAGCCCAGTATAAAAAAACATGAATCTAAAAGGAATTTCGTGGAGTATGGTGTGCCACAAGGCTCAATTTTGGGACCAATATTATTTATTATTTATATTAATGATTTTGCTTCTGTTTCTACGACCACCTTTCCCGTTCTTTTTGCTGATGAAATAATAATATAAATGGTAAATGGTCTCAACTTATATAGCGCTTTTCCACCTACATTCGGCACTCAAAGCGCTTTACAGCAAGGATCCACTCACCCATTCATACTCTCATTCATACACCAATGTACGCAGACACTGGGGGCAATGTGGGTGAAGTGTCTTGCCCAAGGACACAACGACAGTGTGCACCTTTTGGAGGTGGGATTCGAACCTCCGACCTTCCGATCATGAGACGACCTGCTCTACCATCTGCGCCACCGTCGCCCCAATATAGAGCCGAACTGGGGAAAATGCACTCGTTAATGTTTTTTATTATTGTTATTGACCTTTATTTAAGCAGGATAGTCCCACTGAGATCAAGAATCTCTTTTTCAGGGGAGTCATGGCCCCAGAGGGGAATCTATTGTCCATGTTTTTAGTGGTAGGGGAAACCGGAGCACCCGGAGGAAACCTACGTAGACACGGGGTGAACATGCAAACTCCACACAGAAAGGCCCCGTCCAGGTGGGAATCGAACCCGGGACCTTCTAGCTGTGAGGCGGGAGCGCTAGGTTAAAAAGGCGGGAGGTAAGAGGTTAAAATATGTATTTGTGGAACTGCACAATTACGCTAACTTGGGCCAGGCTGGTCAGAGTCCAGGGCTGTTTTTCAGTCCCAGTCCGCCCCTGCCCACTAATATCAACCTTTTTCTATATAAAAAAAACTAGCATAGTGCACCTTTACAGAGTGAAATATCAAAGTGGAGAAACAGCATAAGAACAACACAAGACATTACAGTATAACACATAATGACTCCAGTCTGTGGGCTTTATCTTCGTCCTTAGCTCTTCTCATTGTTATGACTTTTAAAGTATTGTCGTTTCTTTCATAAGTTTTGAGTGCTCTTCCAGGGGAGTGAACTTTGAGTAGAACACTGTGCAGAGTTCATCATGTGGTCAGAAAATGTGGTTATGTCAGGAATGTGCCATCGTTGCTTCAGTTTAGAGGGAGGTCAGAGTCCAGCCTCAGACCTGGATCCTGCTCGAATCTTGTTCAGGTTTTGCCATGAACGTTTTAAAGAAATGGAGATACAAAACCCAACACTTTACTGCTCTTGAGGAACTGTTAAACTGTAGTACACTTGCCTGACCAGAGGGGGCTCCACATAAAGATTAAGTTTGACTCTCACCTGAACGTCCTCTGCCACCAACTCGGCGTCCACGGCTCCCGACTCATCCCTGGTCCCCTGAGAAAGGACAAATGTACATGTTATTACAATACTACAGCAGGAGCTTCACAAACTGTGGCACAGAGCGGGGCAGGTCAGCGTGGAGGTGTTGTCGTGGAGTCTTTTTGATCATTTTACATACATTACACATGTTTTGAATGCCAACTACTCAGATTTAAGGCCACCAGTGCTGCTCTTTTGGAGAGAGAGGAATCATCAAAGGACACAGAGGCAGCTTAAAGGAACAGGCCACCGTTTTTCCATACTGAGATATGTTCTTGCCTGAGCTTAGACAAGATGATGCATACCTGTCTGGTCTTTGTGCGTGCCCTCAGTCCCGCATAACGACCAAAGATGTTGTTTGCATTTGGCCTCTCCCAGTATATTCCTATAGCTCCAAACTGGGGTGAAGTTAGAAGCGACCACGCTCTTCCACGGGCACAAAGACCAGACGTATAAACTCATCTAAACTCAAGTGAGAACATATCTCAGTATGGAAAAATGGTGGCCTGTTCCTTTAAGGGGCAATGGGCCTCGTTCACAAACCTTCACAACACGTTCTTACGCACATACTGTTCTTAATGTCCTCGTAGGAAGGTTTTTTTTTCACAAAACTTGTTCTTAGCTGAAAAAGAACAAATCCTAAGAACACTCTTACACACAAAGAAATCTCCTGTTCTGTTCACGATCTTCTTCTGATGGGACCCAACATTCTGAGTCATATGTATTTGTACATATTAAATCAGGTATTAATTAAATACAGAATGTAAATATCCTCATCAGAGCCACCTTATCTAATGGGCTAGCAGTGGCAAGGCAAGTTTATTTGTAGAGCACAAGTCATACACAAGGCAATTCAAAGTGCTTCACAGTTGCCCAGGGGCCTACCATAGTCAAGGTGATTTGTTGATTTTCATGTCAATCACTTCACTTTGTGGCATGTCTACCCGTATGTGATGATTGTGCTGCACTTATGTGTGTTCCTGGAGTAGGCCCGCCCTACCTGGCCCAGAGGGAAACATGTAGGAGTAGCAGGGCTAGGGTTTTTGTGGGATTTAAGGCTAGGGTTATAGGTTGGCGTTAGGGTTTGCGCTGAGGGGGGTGGGGGCCTACAATTCTGTTTAAAGGAACAGGCCACCGTTTTTCCACACTGAGATATGTTCTTACCTGAGCTTAGACGAGTTGATACGTACCTGTCTGGTCTTTGGCTCAGTCACGTAAAATGACCAAAGATGTTGCGAGCATTTAGCCTATCCCAAAGTATTCCTATAGCTCCAAACGGGGGTGAAGTTGGAAGAGACTACACTTTTCCACGGGCACAAAGACCAGACTGATACGTATCAACTCGTCTAAGCTCTGGTAAGAACATATCTCAGTATGGAAGAACTGTGGCCTGTTCCTTTAACAACAGCGACAGTTATTACGGACCTGGAGAAGAACCACCAGCATCTTCTTGAAATGTCCAGAAGTGTCCGCCATGATGTCCTCCTCCATTTCCCTGCCGTAAGCTGAAACACGAGACACCTGGGTCAGTTTGTCCCGGTTTAGTCCCGGTTTAGTCCTGTTTCCTCACCGTCTCTATAAGCCGCCACCATGTCCGCCACTTGCTGGTTGTTTCTTGACGCCAGAATTTCGATCAAGCACTTCTCGTCTGTTCCCGTTCCCTTTGGACACGAAACCAAACTTTAACCAACAAAAAAACCCAAACGTTCACCTCGGGAAGTATCTCAAAGACGTACTTTGACGGCGTCGTGGATTTCTTTGGCGTCGTGGTACGGGGGAGTCCGCATCAAGCTCACGATGAGGCGCTCGAACTTCCCCGTCAGCTCGTACTTCAGGTCTTCTATCAAGTCCTGGACGGGGCAAAAAGGGAAACGATGGGAATGGAAACATGTTTGTGAGTTTGGGTGAAAAGTCGTACCTTCCCGAAGCTGCTCTTGTAGGCGGCGATGATCTCCTGTCTCTGAGCGTTGCTTCGGGACGTCACCAGATCCAAGATGGCGTCTTTGTCACTGCCTGGAATGAAAGAAGAGGAATGAAGACCTGCACTTACCCTGGCTTTGATCAGGTCTGTTTGTAAAGGTTGTAAAGGTTGCAGATCAGGGGTACCCAAACTTTTTGTTTCCGAGGGCCAAAATGAAAAAGTGCCTGTGAGTCGCGGGCCAAACACTGCGATGTCAAGCACGAAACACACATAACTGCAAATTACATTTCCTTTTGATTCTATCTATGCAAATAACATGCTATATTAAAACAAATGTTAACTATGGCAAAAGCCTAGTTTTAGTTGAACAAAATCAACAATTGTAGCAATTTAGTGCAAAGTGTAAAAAAAATAAAAACACCTCCATCTACAGCACCTACAGTAACTTTACCTCATTCATTAACTCAAAGAAAATGCCACATTAGATTATTTTGAAAGTGTCAGTTCAGCATCAATTCTTAAATAAGTACATTTTTAACATATGCTGTTGTCGATGCAACAACCTTTGCAATAAAAGTTGGAAAACTGAAAGTTGATGCTACAACATTCTTTGATTAATAAATACCAAAACACCACAACAGTGTTTCCAAAAGGAGTGAAACAGCGCCCCCAATTTGACGCTGTTGGTCACAAAGTGTACTGCATCCATATTTACAATTGAGAATGAATGGATGAGAGTTTTAACCACACACAGCGCAAAAGTAGGTCACTCTCTGGCGGGCCAACAGAATTGTTTCAGTGGGCCGAATTTGGCCCGCGGGCCTCACTTTGGGCACCCCTGTTGTAGAGGTTGTAGGGGTTGCAAGGCTTAAACCAGTAGTTCCCAACTGGAAGGATCCGGACCCACCGTAATCCTGGGATGACAAGCTGAGACCAAAACTATTATTTTTACAAGAATTTTGTCAAAAATATTCAAATGTTGCCTGTTGTGTCTAGAAATCTGAAATCTTAAAGGTGAATTTTGCAACTGCTTATGTAAAAAAAAAAAAGTTGACATTAGTGCTTCTTTGACCTT
Organism: Gobius niger; assembly: GCF_951799975.1. Classification (NCBI taxonomy): domain Eukaryota; kingdom Metazoa; phylum Chordata; class Actinopteri; order Gobiiformes; family Gobiidae; genus Gobius; species Gobius niger. The sequence continues at coordinate 11,786,808 of NC_136875.1, forward strand.
TCAGTGACGCAGTGGCTTTAACGGTGGTTCCACACGTGTCCAGCAGAGGGCACTGACATCATAAGAGATCAGGATATAAACAACACATTATAGCCAAGTGGTAAATTGACAGTTTGCCCCAGGGCGGCTGTGGCTACAATAGTAGCTGACCACCACCGAGTGTGGAGTGAATGAACAATGACGACAGTGAGAAACTTGTGACACCGGCTTGTAAAGCGCAATGCAAGTGTGAACCGTTATTATTACTGTCCCGGGCTTTTGGCCAAATCAGAACTATTTTAAGATCAATCAGTATTGTTGACAGTGTAGTTATTTTCTGAGTAATTAAAATTTGATGCCAGTTAGAATCCCCTTTAATGCTTTTTAATGACATTTTAGATCTTAATGTGATCGTCTGTAAGATTGTAGAGGGGGGAGAAAGTGAGAGTGAAATATGAAAGCGAACAATCAAGTTCCTCCCCTCCTCATTGGACCTGAGGCTTTCAGGACCTGAAAGCCTCTCCGAGTTTGCAAAATGAGGAGAACGAGAACCAACTTTAAAAAGTAAACAATCAAGCTCCTCCCCCTGCCTCCTGATTGGACCTGACAGGCCGGCTGACATGACAGCTCGTCTCATTGGTCAAAGTTATAGCCAGGGTGACTCTGATCAGTGCCTGAAATCTGCAAAGGAACGGCTTTAGAAACAATGTAGTTATTTAATATTACCGTAAATTCTCTAATACTGGCCTGTATTCCATTAGCGGCCGGGTCTCTGACAGAGGCCGGGTTCGCGGCTGGCGGAGGCAAATTAAAGCCGGTCTCTAAAACAGGCCGGGGCTTTTATTAGAAACTATAGCGGTAGAAATATTCCCCATGTTAGGAATTTGTCTCATACTGGTGTAAATGAAAACTCACGTGCAGGAAGTAACAAACGGGAACCCGGGCCGAGGGGGACACTGCGGAGGAGCTGATCCGAGCGTAACTTTGACACAGATTTAGCCACTTTTCAAACCTCCGCGGTAAAAACGAAACAGAAACCTGCAGTGACACTGATGTCAAAGCTCCGCTAACAGCAACGAAACACTTCCTGTTGTCCCGACAAAATAAAAGGCGTCAATGTTCCAGCCGCTGGGAGAGGGTTTGAAATGTTAATAAATGAACCTAATATTTTAGGTGCAAATGGACACAAATCTCGTTTTTCTTCATTTTCCTGGTCGTCCGTTTTGCTCAAGTAGAAATAAAGGCCTGTCTCTAATTGTGGCCTGGTTCCAATAAAGGCCTGGTCCTAGATGCCCTTGAGTAAATAAAGGCTTGGGCCTATATTAGAGCATTTACGGTACTTGCATCACATCATTCAGGCCCACGCGGTCAATTACCCACAATTTCTAAAGCCTTGAATCTTACAGACTATCACTTTAATTTGAGGAAATTTCATGTAATGTTTTTGAAAGCTTTTCCATATCCCGAAACAGAAATGAACAGAAAATATGCAAAAGCGATGTCAGAAAGCGAGTCCAGCTGACGGAGGTGAGTGGGCAGTGAGTTCCAGAGTTTGGGGGCAGAAGCTCTGGCCTCCATCGTGACCTTTGTGGAGATGGAGGACAGAGGATGGATGTGGGACGGGTCAGAGGGAGCCCCGGTTCTGGGACACTTCACTCACCGAAGCCTTTCATGGCGTTGAACAGCGTCTCTGCGTCCGCGGCGGCGTCGAAGTCCGGGGCCTCGGTGACCGTCCCTCTGAACACCTGCAACAGCCGAGGTCAAGGGTTAAACCGGGGGAGGGGGCTCCTGAAAAGAGCCGCACACGAGCAGAAACGAGCGGAAAACGACCTGTCGAGGCTGTTTTTATTCAGAGATTGCGCTCGCGTGACCTGCCCTCGAGGAAACGGTGGTCGTTAAAGCTGCATTATGCAACTTTTATGTGGGAAAAAAGAGTATATTTGTGTGTATTTAACCTTGTGGAGACCCAGTGGCTGTGTGAGTGGTCCGCATGGCTCGTTTTCTTTCGATCAGTGGTAAAAATGTGACAAAGACCCGACAAAGGAGTGACATAAAAGCAATGGGGGAAAAAAAACATGTACAATAGGCCACAATGAACAAAAGAAAACAAAACATGTACAATAGGCCACAATGAACAAAAGAAAACAAAACATGTACAATAGGTCACAATGAACGATGGTGGTCAGAGGGACTGTTGGCGCAGACGTTGTGCAGACGTTGTGCAGACGTGACAGCGCTTCTGTCAGTCGCCCCCAGGGGAAACTGAAGCTGCACATGGAGCTCAGCACCACTGAGTGAGGAGTGAATGTAAAATGGTGACATGTAAAGGCTAAATAAATAAAGTTCTTTCTTTCTTTCTTTCTTTCTTTCTTTCTTTCTTTCTTTCTTTCTTTCTTTCTTTCTTTCTTTCTTTCTTTCTTTCTTTCTTTCTTTCTTTCTTTCTTTCTTTCTTTCTTTCTTTCTTTCTTTCTTTCTTTCTTTCTTTCTTTCTTTCTTTCCCCTTCCTCTCCCTCTCCTTCCCCTTCCCCTTCCTCTCCTTCTCCTTCCTCTTCCTCTCCCTCTCCTTCCTCTCCTTCTCCTTCCTCTTCCTCTCCCTCTCCTTCCTCTCCTTCTCCTTCCTCTTCTTCTCCTTCCTCTTCCTCTCCCTCTCCTTCTCCTTCCTCTCCTTCCTCTCCTTCCTCTCCTTCTCCTTCCTCTTCCTCTCCCTCTCCTTCCTCTCCTTCCTCTCCCTCTCCTTCCCCTTCCCCTTCTTCCTCTTCCCCTTCCTCTCCTTCTTCTTCTTCTTCCCCTTCTTCTTCAGCTTCTTCTTCTTCCCCTTCTTCTTCATCTTCTTCTTCTTCCCCTTCTTCTTCATCTTCTTCTTCATCTTCTTCTTCTTCCCCTTCTTCTTCATCTTCTTCTTCATCTTCTTCTTCATCTTCTTCTTCTTCCCCTTCTTCTTCATCTTCTTCTTCATCTTCTTCTTCTTCCCCTTCTTCTTCCTGCCTTCTTAAAAATATAATCTAAAAATGAGCCAGTCTTTTGAACAGTCTTTGAAATGAAAGAATTCCAAGATTCAACTTAACCTCTCACTCAGCTTTACCCAAATCTAAAAGATTACAGCCTATAGGCCAGAGTGACGCCTCATTTGAAAGCTAAGACCTACAAAACCAGGTTCAGGTGGGGGTTAAGAGTCACAACAGGGACCATTTTCACACCCGGGCTCTTGAGTTTTGGGACATGGTCAAACAGTTTCACCCTTGACGCCCCCCCTCGTCTCTCTGCACATGCTCAGTCCGCCCCCCCTCGTCTCTCTGCACATGCTCAGTCCGCCCCCCCTCGTCTCACTGCACATGCTCAGTCCGCCCCCCCCCCCCCCTCGTCTCTCTGCACATGCTCAGTCCGCCCCCTCCCCTCTGTCACCTGTCACTCGACTGAACAGCTGTAAGGCCTGGGATGTGACAACAGGCAAACACCGGCGCCTAGCAACCAAACACAAAGACGCAATTATGGAGAAGAAGAATCACCGTCTTCAGGGACAGGAAACTTCCAGGCTTTGCACTGGATTAGTTCCTTTACTATAATCAAATAAACACGTCCGGAAACTGTATTTAATCTGACTCCTGAGTGGAAAAGTCCAATCCTAGATGATCAGAACAGAGAAATCCGCCAAACGAGTTCAATGAACCCGCAGTATTTCCCACGCACAGTTCAGAGCGACGGCCACACTTGTCGACGGGACACGCTGAAGGATTTCTTTAATATTTAAACGACTGATGTGGGAATAAGCTGCGACTAAACCCTGTAACTCAACACCAGGCTTTATCACCACACTGGTGCTCAAAGTACTCAAGAGGAAGAGAGAAATATGCAGAAGAGAAGAAGATAAGATGTGAGTGATGAGCCCCGTCCTCCCTGAAGACGGTTTCAGGGTCAGATGTTCCAAACAAGGTGAGGTTTACATTCTGCAGTTCAGTGAGAGAGAGATCATTTCAAACACAGCTCACTTGTGTCTTTTTAACAGCTGCTCTAACTGGCTTCTGACAATGAAGGCCTGAGAAGTGTAGACGTTGGGGCGCATGTAAACCTGCACTTCTTGTACAAATACCAGGAAACTCAATCGCGTTACTCCACTCTTTACATGATCGTCCTGTGAGCCATGGGAGAGAATGGAAATGTCTACTGTCTTTGACTACTACTCATACACCGATGTACACAGACACTGGAGGCAAAGAGTGGGAAGTGTCTTGCCCAAGGACACAATGACAGTGGGCATCTACAGGAGCTGGGATTCGAACCCCCGACCTTACGATCATGGGACGACCCGATCTACCAACTCCATCAATCAATCATTTTGTACAGCCCAGTCTATCTATCTATCTATCTATCTATCTATCTATCTATCTATCTATCTATCTATCTATCTATCTATCTATCTATCTATCTATCTATCTATCTATCTATCTATCTATCTATCTATCTATCTATCTATCTATCTATCTACGTATCTATCTATCTATCTATCTATCTATCTACGTATCTATCTATCTATCTATCTATCTATGTATCTATCTATCTATCTATCTATCTACGTATCTATCTATCTATCTATCTATCTATCTATCTACGTATCTATCTATCTATCTATCTATCTATCTATCTATCTACGTATCTATCTATCTATCTATCTATCTATCTATCTATGTATCTATCTACGTATCTATCTATCTATCTATCTATCTATGTATCTATCTATCTATCTATCTATCTATCTATCTATCTACGTATCTATCTATCTATCTATCTATCTATCTATCTATCTACGTATCTATCTATCTATCTATCTATCTACGTATCTACCTATCTATCTATCTATCTATCTATCTATCTATCTACGTATCTATCTATCTATCTATCTATCTATCTATCTATCTACGTATCTATCTATCTATCTATCTATCTATCTATGTATCTATCTATCTATCTATCTATCTATCTATCTATCTACCTACCTACCTACCTACCTACCTACCTACCTACCTACCTACCTATCTATCTATCTATCTATCTATCTATCTATCTATCTATCTATCTATCTATCTATCTAATGTTTATTGGCCGTCTTTACCACAACTGTACCTGATCAGATTGTACGGTGTCGTGTTTTGATCACGTTTCTGCAGCCTGGACTCTTTAACACAAGAGCGAGACCATTGTTATAGAGCTGGACAGTGTTTCACTCACAGTGGGAGGATAATGAGTTTGTCCAGTCTGTGATGTTAGTGTAAAGAAGAGGAGAGCGAAGAGGAAGAACAACATGTCTGTGTTTTGAACCGAGTGTTCCCTTTCTCAGGCCGACAGACACCGAGGTCATGAACTCTCTTCATGTGGAGGTTCAAACCAGACTCTGACTCTGTCTCTGTTCTATCGGTAAAAACATGTGTCCACTGAAGACCAGCCCGTCCAGACTGTCTCCACCTCTGCTTCAACATCCCCAGGGACGTCTTTGATTTATCTCAAACAATTGTCTTTTTACCACTTGTTAAGCATTTTGTGTTGCTACTGTGCAGGAAAGGTGCTCGTCTTTTCCCAACATAACATGTGGGTTTGTTAAAAGTTAAACTGTTAAGTTGTAACAATTTATAGCTTTAAGGACCATTAAAAACTTACTGGATTGAAACAATAGCGGTAATTTCAATGAGCTCAAATCTTTATGGCAGAAACTTAATATCGAATTTTAAGTTGAACTACTATATTATGTATTACAGTGAACCGATTATATTCTCAAAGTGCATATTTGTTGAGCATTTTGTGTTGAAACTGTGCAGGAAAGGTGCTCGACTTTTCTCATATCATGTCGATCGACAAAAAATGAATGAATGAATGAATATTTTTTATCAAAGTGTCATGCATGAGCCCAGGCCACATGAGCTTAAAAGTCACTATAAACATAATTTAAAAGATGACTGTCTTAACAATATGTTTGATATACAATATACATTCCACTGAAAAATCAGAGCTTTCAGTCTCATTGTTTGTGCTTTCTCCACACATCTCGTCAAGCAAAACAATGTCATTTCTAAATAACCAACTCAACACATCACCTTCTGCCGACCAAAATAAATCAGGATTCTTACATTCAACTTTTTCAAACAAAGCTGTTCTTAAATCACCATACACTGGGCAATAGAATAAAGTGGAATTCATCCTCCACCAAAGACAGGTCAGAACCATCACAGAGTCTGTTCTCCTCAGAAACCCCCCTGTAATGACACACCTCCACCTCTAGAGGCAGCGCTCCTGCTCTGTCCTCGTTTTAAACTACATTTAACATAAACATTCTTTAATCTGAATGGAAGTTCTCAATTTCGGTTTGTTTAGCGAATACATTTTTCAAGATTTTTCAAAAGTGAGTCTAAAAAAGTAAAATCAACACATTTCTTCGCCAAAGCAGACCAAACGAATCTGACAGACGACACTAATAACACTATAAAACATGGAAGAACTATTATATTATGTGTATATGTAAACATCCCACTCCCTCCATCACACATGTGTCGGGGTCCGAGCTCCAAAGTGGGTCCAGTGAACCCGTTCCTGGACTCACCATGATTGTCGGCGGATGTCGAGTCTTGGCAGAATCTCAGAATCTGAAAGACAAAAAGCCGACACATCACAAACCTCTGCGGGTTTTATTACGTATAAGATTTCACTGCAGGCTGTGTCCACATGACTTTACACAGGGGAGGGTTTACATATAAGACCTTCATTTACGCATTAGCTTTGTATTTACCTTTGTAGAGGAGACCGGTCTATTGTTAAACCTGTAGTCGAGATGAATCTGACTTTAAAGGGATGTTTGAGGATTTGTGGGGCCTCAGTTCCTCTGAGTGTTTACAGTAAAAAGATGCAACGTTGGCAAAAGGTTTAAAGAACATTTGGGGCTAAATATGTCATTGAATGTTTTATGGACCATGTTTTTGTGTTGTCAAAGCATCTAAGGGATTAAAGAATATCTAACAATGTCATTATTTAAAGAAAAGGACTTTGAAAAGCTGCAGTTTTGGGGAGAAGCTTCACACACAAGTGCTACAAACTGACTGGGAATTGAACCCGGGACCTTCTCGCACCGACACGATGGCGCGACTTTGCCACTGAGCCACTAAGAACGGACGCTCGAGTTTGAACAGGGATTCTCTCTTTTCAACTCAAGGATTCAACTCAGGACGACTGAATGTTCAAGGCTCTTCTTAAAGGAACAGGACAGTTTTTCCAGACTGTGACATGTTCTTACCTGAGCTTAGACGAGTTGATGCATACCTGTCTGGTCTTTGCGTGTGCGCTCAGTCACGCACAAAGACCAAAGATGTTGTTAGCATTTAGCCTCTCCTCCTCTCCTCTAGCACTTCGACTAAATGCTAACAACATCTTTACTTGAGCACACACGTAAAGACCAGACAGGTACACATCAACTCACAAACATTAGCTTAAATGGCGGCATGGTAGCGCAGGTTTCCTCCGGGTTCTCTGGTTCACTCTACCACTAAAAACATGTACAATCGGTGAATCCTCCAGTCAGGGGATTCTGACCAGCCTGGCTCCACTTCATGGAGGTGAGTCCCCAGTGGTGTTGAGGGATGGGTTAGATGCAGAGGACAAATTTCACTGTGCAACTCATGTATAATAAAAAAAAAAAGATCTCATTGTTACTGAAGCTAAACCTGACGAACCGCAGCAAAAGCAGATCAGAACAGTTTGTAACATTCAGGGGACAATGTAACAGGCAGAGAATTAACTGAGCTAAGTTTTCTGAAGAACAGCCTCTTGTTATAGAAAAAGAAGTTGGATTTCAGATTTTGTCATTTAATTTGTGATGAAATGTGAAGAAATTAGTAATAAAAAGCCCATTTTACAGTGAGCTCGGCAATAATAATGCAGACAGTTATTTTCACTCGCCGTAATCTGGCAACCCTGCTCAGTCCGGGGTCACAGTGATAATAACATGATAATATTAATTTAATCATTATTGTTTGTTTACATCATTTACTCCACTGGGGGATTTTCCTGAACCTTTAAGTTCATTTACATGAACAGTTTTGTCAAAGCAGTGACACAAACACCTCGTGCATTTATTGGTGGATTTAAAAAAAATATTTGATCTTTTTATCTCGAGAAAAAACTGTGACGACCTCCCTGCACGTGGGGCACATTGTCTTTGTCGATTCACCTCTTTCCCCCCGCCGGAGCCGAGCACATTCTCTCCAGCTGAGCATTACAGGGTAACTCCTCATTTGAAAGCTAAGCACATTTGCCAAAAATGACAAAAAAGTGTCAAAAAAAATTGCAAGAAAGTGACAAGAAATGAAGAAAAAATGACCAAAAAAATGGCTAAAAAGTGACAAAAAAGTATTAAAAAAATGACAAAAAAATGACAAAAAAATGACAAAAAAGTGACAAAAAAAGTGGCAAAAAAGTGACAAAAAAGTATTAAAAAAATGACAAAAAAATGGCAAAAAAGTGACAAAAAAGTGACAAAAAAGTGACACAAAAAAATGACAAAAAAGCGACAAAAAAATGACAAAAAATGACAAAAAAGTGACAAAAAAGTATTAAAAAAATGACAAAAAAATGACAAAAAAATGACAATAAAAGTGACCAAAAATGACCAAAAAGAAACACAAAATCAAGGGCCAAGCTAAGGGGTTAAACACATTTAATACAATAAGATATAAAGATGAGAGCAAAACCTACTTCAAGCCAAAGATTTAAGCTTTCACTTCTGAGCAGTGGCTTTTAATAATAATAATAATAATAATAATAATAATAATAATAATAATAATAATGCATCAGTTTTATATAGCGCTTTTCTGGACACTCAAAGACGCTTTACATTGCACTATTCGTTCACTCCATACCCGGTGGTGGTAAGCTACTATTGTAGCCACAGCTGCCCTGGGGTAGACTGACAGAAGCGAGGCAACCAGTCTGCGCCATCGGCCCCTCCGACCACCACCAACCACTCACTCACTCACTACATTCGCTAGGCTTCCTGGTGTTTCTAAACGGTCTCCCATCCAAGTACCGACCAGGCCCTTCCCTGCTGAGCTTCCAAGGTCTGACGGGATTGGGCAGAGCAAAGGCGGTGTGGCCACAAAAAGTGACGACCAGCCCCTGATGCCACAAAGCTTCAAACATCACACATTAACAACATTTTTAAATCAAACATCGTCTCATAATGAAAAGAACAAGATGCTAACACTGCTCTGCTCTACCTTCTCTCAGTCTGTGACACTTTAAAACCGAGGGAACATTATTTTCCTCCTGCTGCACTTCGAGCTCAGAGATAAATCCATTAAACTGCGGCTCATTCTTCTATTTAAGGCAATGATCATAAAGCTGTGTTTCCTTTATTCTGGGAGCACAGGCTTTTCAAACACTGCTGCTGTTTGTTTAAGTGTGTGGTCTTTCCTAAAATAGCCTGATAGATTTGGGTAAGGGGTTAAGGTCCGGACACGCCCTTTACGCTCAACGCAAACACTTCAACTTCATTCATTGCGCAAGAAACGCGACTTTTAAAGCTAAACATCGCACTTTCTCTTCCCCATATCTGCTTTATCCGCACTTTTGCTTTAAAGGCATAACGGTGCGTGCGCGTGGGAGAGAGAGGCGCTCCTGGCATGACTTTGGCACGTCCAAAAGTGGCGCATGACGCACAGCTCCAGCTATGCGCCTTTGCTCGCGCGCGGTCGAGCCTGGAGCGGTTTAAGGAAGTGAATAAACGCCACATTTGGAGCGGTTTTGGGGCTTACCTCGTGTCGCGGAGCCTCCGAGCCGCAGACTGTCCCGTTACTCCGCGGTAGAGCGCGCTGCGTCAGGCTCAGGGGGGGCGTGCGTAACTGACGTGGCCTCTCGCTCCACTGCAGAGGACGCTATATAGGGGCTCTGGACGGGGACTTACGGTAATGCGGACACGTTTACGGTAAAGAGTCATCTAGGAATAGCTTAGGTCAGGTGACGATTTTTGAATAGGTAAGTGAAGGAATATAAAGTGGGATTTAGACAAGATATTTAGACTAGATATTTTAGTTTTCAATCCTATTTATTAACCTCTTAACTCCCGCCTGAACCGAGAGCATTTTCTCCAGTTCAGCTTTACCCAAATCCTGTAGGCCAGTGTGACGCCTCATTTGAAAGACCTACAAAACTACATGGATCTTTTTCCTCATGTCAGATTTTTTTTCATCACTTTTTTTGTTGGGCAGTCGTCTCATTTTTGTCAAATTTTCGTGACTTTTTTGTCACTTTTTTGTCAAATTATTCGCACTTTTTTTTGTCACTTTATTATCACTTTTTCGTCCATTTTTTCCTAAATTTTTCGTTCAATTTTTCTCACATTCTTTTTCCAATTTTTTGCCTTTTTTTGTAAATTTTTTGTCACTTTTTCGTCAAATTATTCGCATTTTTTTGTCGAATTCTTGTCACTTTTTCGTCCATTTTTTCCTCAATTTTCGTCAAATTTTTCTCACTTTTTTGCCAAATTTCTGTCCATTTTTGGTAAATTTTTTGTCACTTTTTCTTCAAATTATTCACACTTTTTTGTCACTTTCTTATCACTTTTTCGTCCATTTTTTCCTCAATTTTTCGTTTTTTTCTCACATTTTTTTTAGATTTTTTTGTAAATTTTTTGTCACTTTTTCGTCAAATTATTCACACTTTTTTTTGTCAAATTCTTGTCACTTTTTCGTCCATTTTTTCCTCAATTTTTGTAACCTTTTTTCAATTTTTTTGTAAATTTTTGTCATTTTTTGTAAATTTTTTGTCACTTTTTCGTCAAATTATTCGCATTTTTTTTGTCAAATTCTTGTCACTTTTTCGTCCCATTTTTGTAAATTTTTTGTCATTTTTTGTCTATTTTTTCTCACTTTTTCGTCAATTTTTTGCCAAATTTCTGTCCATTTTTGTCATTTTTTGTAAATTTTTTGTCACTTTTTCGTGAAATTATTTGCATTTTTTTGTCAAATTCTTGTCACTTTTTCGTTCATTTTTTCCTCCATTTTTCGTCAAATTTTTCTCACTTTTTTGTCCAATTTTTGTCAATTTTTTTGTCAATTTTTTGTCAATTTTTTGTCACTTTTTCGTCCATTTTTTCCTCAATTTTCGTCAAATTTTTCTCACTTTTTTGCCAAATTTCTGTCCATTTTTGTCATTTTTGGTAAATTTTTTGTCACTTTTTCTTCAAATTATTCATATTTTTTTTTGTCAAATTCCAAACACCTTTTTTCCAGAAGCTTTTGGACTGGGGGTTAAGCCAAACTGGAGAAAATGTGCTCGGCTCAGGTGGGAGCTAAGAGGTTAATATTGCCTGCAGTTCACAAACTATCCACCAGGGGGTGCTGCAGCGCCCTCAGCACCCTGGGTTCCCACGGCCTTGGATTTAGATGCATCTCGATTTACTTGAAATGAAATGAACTCATGAATGAATATTGAAATATTTGCTCATATTAAAATACATAAGAGGGAGAGTAATTCCAGTGCTAGACTCCGCCCATAAAATGAAATAATTAAGTCACGACCTTGATCTGGAGTTGCTGCTGTTGGTCAGGTCTAGTTTCACCGACATTACAAGTGCGAAGGCTGAGGCTACAGGGACCTGGACATCCTGAATGACCAGGTTATTCCGTCAGTGGATTTCTTCCTCCCTGATGGCGAGGGCTTATTCCAAGATGACAATGCACGACGTCAGGATTAATCAGAGTCCAGATCTGAACCCCATTGGGAATGTTTGGGATGTGCTGGAGAAGGTTTTGAGCAGTGGTCACACTCTGTCATCATCAATACAAGATCTTGGTGAAATATTGGTGGGAAAACACTGGACATGCAGTGCCCACCTTAATGTGACCATAGGCTCCAGGGCTTAAAGGAACAGGAAACTGTTTTTCCAAACTGAGATATGTTCTTACCTGAGCTTAGACGAGTTGATACATACCTGTCTGGTCTTTGTGTGTGCCCTCAGTCACGCAAAACGACCAAAGATGTTGTTGGATTTTGGCCTCTCCCAGTATATTCCTATGGCTCCAAACGGGGCACAAAGACCAGACACATTTGAAAGCTAAGCTCATTTGCCAAAAATGACAAAAAAGTGTCAAAAAAGTGACAAAAAAATGGCAAAAAACTGGCAAAAAAGTGACAAAAAACTGGCAAAAAACTGGCAAAAAAGTGGCAAAAAATGACCAAAAAAGTGACAAATAAGGGGCAAAAAAATGGCAAAAAAGTGACAAAAAAATGGCAAAAAAGTGACACAAAACTGGCAAAAAAGTGACACAAAACTGGCAAAAAAGTGACACAAAACTGGCAAAAAAGTGACAAAAAATGACCAAAAAAGTGACAAATAAGGGGCAAAAAAATGGCCAAAAAGTGACAAAAAACGGGCCAAAAAGGGGCCAAAAAAGTGACGAAAAAGGGGCAAAAAAGTGACAAAAAAGGGGCAAAAACCTGAACCTGGACATGGAAGCCCACCTTAATGTGACCATAGGCTCCAGGGCTTAAAGGAACAGGCCACCGTTTTTCCATACTGAGATATGTTCATACCTGAGCTTAGACGAGTTGATGTGTAACTGTCTGGTCAGACAGGTAAGAACATATCTCAGTGTGGAAAAACGGCGGCCTGTTAGACTGTTAAATAAGGCGGCTCCGTGGACACAACATGGCAACGTGTAAACAAGCAGTAACCTCCCTGTCCATTTTGTTACAGCAGCGTTTCCTTTCTTTTCCTTCTGCAAACTGCATCTGTAGTTTCTGTGTTCCGCGTTGTTTTCCTGGATACTTTAGTACATCTTTGCTGTGTTTTTGTGGAGGTTCAGTGGATTTCTTTTTTTTTACTGCAGAGACCGTACAAGCCATGAACGTGCTGGATTTTTGTCACTTTTGTCGCTTTTCCCCCACACTTTTTAGCTTTTTTGTTGCATTTACATCCTCATTTTCTTCTCGTTGTTTGCCTCTGTTTTGAAGAAGCTTTTAGATTTGGAGAATCTGGAGAAAACATGTTCAGGTGGGAGTTAAGAGGTTGATACATTTCAAAATGAGCAGAAATCAGGTTTGAATCCTCCGTTGACACATTTACACACTGTGGCCTCCGTTTAAGCACCTGTTTCTCATTTCAACATCCCTCTGTAGAGAATAAATTAAATAAAAAGACAAAGACACGGATCGAGAAGAGTCCAGCATTTAATCGGAAACAACTTGATTCCACAGCGAACGACGGAAACATTTGCACATTCTCCGCAGTCCGGTCCGAAAATCAACATCCGGCTCGCGTGAAACCTCGTCCAATGGGAACACAGCTCCTCCCCGAAACCAGGAAGTCCTCTGTTTAAAGCTACAAAAAGAAAAAAGGCGTCCAGTTTGACAAAATACAATCGTCATTATTATTATTATTACTACTAAAGGCAAAGTACATTTGAGATCGGTGTCGGTTTCCGCAAACAAAATAAAGCCGTTTACATCAGTGACCAATCAGAGCGAAGCTTACGAAGGGTCAGAACGTTCACGCACGTGGAATCGCATCAGAAAACAAAGAAGCGCAGGGTGGTTTATTCAAGGATGTGGGGGAGGCATCGTGAGCTAGAAACGAGTTGGTGCTTTGGCCAATGTGTCAAACTCCACAAACTCTGCCTTGAACGGTTTGAAAACTGGGAGAACGAATAGGGAGGTAAAGATCGGAGCCAATACTGGGAAAAAAATACAATATCAAGAATCAACTCCAAATATCCGATACTGAACCCGATACCAGTGTTCATTTTGACAACATATTTTAATGTAGTAAAAGCCTTGAGGGAAAAAATATCTTCCATTTTAGTCTAGTTTAAGTCGACTAAAACTGCACGTAAATTGAGTCGACTTTGCATTTATTATATTCATTATAATCATATTAAATCTTGTTCCTTCTGCTTCATGGAGCTGCTCCTTTGGCCGTCTTAGTCTCTCCTTTTCATTTTTATTTAGTCTTATTTTAGTCGACTAAAATATCTGGACATTTTAGTCATAGTTTTAGTCTCATGAAAAACTTTTGATTTAGTTTTAGTCCAGCTTTAGTCGTCAAAAATATCACTTAAAGCAGTACTAAGTAACTCTTGCCCCAAGAGGCCATAAGCGCAACTGCAGGTGTCGCAGCAAGTTACGATTTTTTAACTTATTTATTGTCTTGGAGAGTAAATACTACGCTGACAGGAAAGACGAAGGGAGAGACGGATATTGTAAATCCAATTATACAATGGAACTATTTTTTTTCACTCAAACTTGGCTGTAAATACTGTTTAAAGTGACGTTAGCCCGCAGTTAGCTTTGCCCGTTAGCATGTTAGCTTCTTCTTCGTGATTCCATTAGTGTGTATTGCTTTCTCCGGACCGGTGGCAGTCAAGTTGCAAACATGGTTTTCTGTCCAGAGACACCAGGGGGAGATGAAAGACCCTCCATTTATCCCATAAACACTTGTATTACCCCCACAGGGACAACGGAGAGGATTTATTAAGGTAAACACGTTACTTAGTACTGCTTTAAGACTAAATATTTTATTTGACGAAATGAACACTGCCCATTACCTGTTTTGGCTCTCAACTTTCAAAACCTAAATCTAAGTTCATAGGGGCGTGGCTGCAGGTTATTTTTTAAAGCTTAGAAGAACGCAATTAACTCCCAGTTAGTTTAAAAACTTTATGCTAGCGGGCAGCAAGCTAATGCTAACGTCTACTAATCAAAGCTGGGACCAAATTAAGACTGGATTCCCTAATACTGCTGGAGTGGCCAAGTGTTTGTATTGGAGTTTATGAAATGCTGTTAAAGACTAAGACTGACCTAACACATTTATAATGATCAGATTACTTTCTGTGAGTTGTTTAGGTTAATGGAATCTAAAGCTTGTCTTAAACCAAAGGATATTTAGTGTAGAAAAATCCAGTGATCTTGTGTAATGTTTCTCCACTACTTTATTAATAGATATAATTGATATATAACATAATAGTTTATCGACTTGGCACTAGAGAATAGAGAACCTTTTACTTTATTCAAATCACAGCAGCCATTTTGTAGAAAGTCTATTGGTATCGGTTTATATCGGACATCGGCAGATACTCAAACCCCCAGTATCGATATCGGAAGCTGGATCGTTGCATCTCCAGAAGAAAAAATGGGTTAAACATAGATTTTTTTTTGTGAGTTCCCCTTCAAAAATGGCCGCCCCCGTCTTTTCTATAGTTTCTGATGGAAGATTCCACACGTGTGAATGATGAGCCCCATAGTTCTAGGCATCTCTCACAAAAATAACTCTTAAAAAAAGGAACATTCTACTTTCTGCGAGTCCTGGACTGCATTTCCCAGCATGCACCAGGGGCTCGGAAAAGGCCACGCGTTACTTACAGCCGCCGCTAAACTCCAACCGAGCGATCTCGTCCAAAAATACACAGCATGTTTGAGGAAATGATTGAGAAATATTCCAGCGCTCGATTTAAAGCCACACTGCGGAGCGTCGTGTCTATCATTAGCCGACTTTAGCCGCGGGTTTCCAAAAATAAGCCGTTATTTGGCCCGCAGGAAGTATTTCATTGGCCCGCGAGAGAGTGACCTACTTATGGTTAATAACAACTCTCTCCCATTCATTCTCAATGGTAAATATGGATGCAGTGCACTTTTTGGCCACCAGCGTCAAATTGGGGGCGCTGTTTCACTCATTTTGGGCACCCCTGATTTAGAGATATCCATTTGAAAGTTTTGTTGTAGATTATGGATATTATGGATATTAAAACAAATTGAAAAAATGTCAATTCATATAAAACAGATACAATGGAGAGCCAGGTTTAAATTGTGTGGGTTTTATACAGTTGATATGTTAGTTATTAATATTTTTTCCAGTAAATTTTTTAACTTGCTAAATACTTGAATAAGTTCATAAGAGAAAAAAATCTGTAAGAAATTTAATTTCATCTCAAAGCTCAATAAATCAGGCAGGAATTAAAGCAGTACAAAGTAAGTGGTGCCCCTAGAGGCCATAAGCGCCGTAGCATGTCGTGTTTTTTTTACTTATTAATTGTCCGTGAGAGTAAATACTAAAGAAAAGGGACAAAAACAAATGGAGAGAGGGATATTGTACATCCAATTACACAATGGGGATCATTTTTTTCACTTAAACTTGGCTAAAAACACTGTGGCAAAAGAAGAAGCTAACAGGCTAACTGCGGCTTTACCCGTTAGCCTGTTAGCTTCTTCTTCGTGATTCCATTAGTGTGTATTGGTGAGACCGACCCGGTGGCAGTCAAGTTGCAATTGTGGTTTTCTGTCCGGAGACACCAGGGGGAGATGAAAGACCCTCCAATCATCCCATAAGCACTTGTATTACCCCCATAGGGACTACGGGAAGGATTTATTAAGGTAAACAAGCTACTTAGTACTGCTTTAAAATATATATGAAATAAAAACTCTGAAAATAAACTTTCAAAACCTTCAATATAATGTTATGTACAAAGGAAATGACCATATTTGGATTACAGCGTCTTCTCGGGGCGCCTTTTGTGCTACACGTGGACACCAAACATGCCTTTCTTACCTGTGAAAACACCCATAATGAAACACTAGCCTTTCATCCCGGTCATGTTCCGCAGTGTGGCTTTAAGTGCGAATCCAGCATAAAGTTTTACATGAGATGGAAACGTTTTTTAGAAGTGGCACAGAAGTAGAAAAGTCAGAGCAACCCATAATAACGTTTTTCACCCAAATCCATTTGAAAGCGAGTTGTTGCGTCCTGACTCTTACTACGGAGGCCAGTTAGGACCAAAAGTAGAACCAGCTGCTTGACCCTCCCCAGCCTCCGTACACAATCATTGCTGCTGTGCCAGTCAGGGCCGACATTAAGCTCTTTTTAAACCACATTTCTACAAAAGGCACTGGGCATTTTACACCTTTAAAGGAGACACAAAATCTACTCTTTTTAAAGCTTTAAACCATGTCACAATCCTCTAGTTTTGTTCTGCGAAAACCTGCTGATGTCACGAGGTGGTGCTCCTGTGTCAGAAAATGTAGGAGGCCATTGTGAGCGAAGCCAAAGTTTTCTAGTTCTTTCTAAAATGTATATACGAACACAGCCTTTTTTGATATTGAAAATGACACGTTAATTAAAATGGCCGCCCAGAAGATGTTCATCGCAGACACTTGATATTTTGGTGAATAAAATGTCAGTAAATGTTTTGTTTAATGGGAAATAAATGGATCAGACATTTTCTATCACATTTTTGGTTGTGGTAATTATCGTACTCTTTTGCAAAGGAATAAAATGGACGTTTGTTAAGTTTAACGTCACACATAATAAGAAGCCCCAAACTGTTGAGAGCTCCACTGAAAAACACAGCAGAAAACACAACTTTATCTGAATCTCCTGCTGAAAGATAAAAGGCTGTTTTACACCAGATTAGAATAATATGTCTCACCATTTATTTAGATTTTGAATGAGCCTTCATTGTGTTGGGGGGAAAAAGTGATTATTAAAAGGGTTATACTGATTTAAAAGTGTTAAAATTAAGTATGTTCCTCTACATGTTCCAGTAATGTCCTAATGTGTAGAATGAGCTCAGACCTGTTCACCACAACTGCCTCTAAAATCCTGCACTGTCACTCAAAAAGGTGTTACTTCGTCATGCATGAGCTTATTATAGAAGCTGCAGTTACACGTATGACCTGAGGTGGCAGTAGTGAGTATAAAATGGCGAACTTGCGTAATCTTACTAAACAAAATCCAGAGTAAATGTGATATTTCTTTGCAATCAGACGTTTAAGAAGAGCCTGTGGTCGCCTCTACAGCAGGTTAAAATCACTTGAACGTATTGTCCTCAACAGGTTAAACTACTTCACTCCCGTTTAAGGACTTTACTCAAAATTTACAGTAAAATCCTGGACGAAACTTAAAATAGGACAGTGGTTTTCAACCATAGAAGCGTTTGGCCCAGTTGAACATTTCTCTACAGAGCTCTTTTGATTCTTGCCTTGATCATAAAAGACTAAAAACGATCAAAACCTTATATCAACAATAACTACAGGCGAAGTTCTGCGACTCTCTAAAAATGATCCTAAGTTGAGAAACAATACGGTCTTTAGAAACATCGGACTAAAAGAAAATGTTTTAACTGAATAAAAGTTAAACTAACGTATACAAATACTCCTAAAAGTTTGTTTTTGGACAATATTCAGCCAGTCATAAGTTAAGTCGGGAGTTTTTGGTTGTCATTTCAAAAGTCTCAAGGCTACAACTTACTCTTTTTTGTTTAGAAAAGGCAATATTTATCTAAAAGTAATTCTAAAGTTTCACGTGGTTTCCAATATTGAACAAAGTCAGCGGTTCTGCGACTCCGTGGATGTATTTTACTATCGAGCAAGTTTGAGAACATATTTTAATTTAGTTTCAGTCTTTTGACGACAATGTAATTCAATTTTAGTCGAGGTTTAGATTTACAATATTTCTGCAAAGGCTTTCTAACGAGGCAAACTCCGGAGCAGTAGGGGGCGCTGTGCAGACGTACCGCCAATGCCAATGACTCACAACGAGGAAGGTTTGTCCCCATCGTGCTGCCGTATTTAAATTGCTTTCTACCTGCAGTTTCAAATTTGACTCCAAACTGAACTAAAGGTTTGCTTTTGATGAGGAAAAATCAGCAACATGGTGGAAAGCTCTAAAAAAAAGTACATTTTGTCAGATCCTCCTTTGCTCTAAAGTCGCTTCCTGAAGTGAAACATCACCCACTGCTCCCTGGTGGTGGAAAATGGTATGACACTTAAAATCAAAAACATTCGGGAAGCCACGTTTTCTTTTACATTCAAACGACATAATCCAGCGATCCCAAACCCAGAGAACTATCGGTGCCAGTCCCAAGCGTTGATAAACTCAGAGCGTTCAGACTTCGCCGAATGGATGTGATGTGTTTATTGCTAGTGACGTTGGGAAATATATCGGGGAAAACCACTAAAACCGTCTGTCCATAGCCGGCTATGCCAACGCCCAGTGGTCCCGCCAGTTTACTTTCAACCCAAAGTCGATATAGAGATATAATTTATTACGTTTATAACTATTTGTGATCGTATCTGTCGAGTCTACCTGTTTTTTTTCTTCTTCTTATGTACAACACACAGTAACAAGTCTAAGGAAACGAGTCTAAACCGTTTTGTTCCGATATACATTTATATATTCTGGGATTCAGTCTTTACATCTAAGTGGCAAATTACAAGCGGCGCCGCCTTTTCCACCAAATCATCAACCACGAAGATCACGCGGCCACTTCGTTAGGTACGCCCGGTTTAGTCCTGAGATCCGGAACGCCGGGTTCCTCTCCTTGGTTTCGTACACGGAGGCTTCGGAAAAGGAGAAGGCAGCGGTTTAATCCACGTTGTTCTGACCGTACGTAGAGCTAGCTTAGCCCTAGCTTAGCCCTGGTAGCGGTCACTGGCAGTTTGATGGTGATTCTTTGGATTACGGAAGAATTGGTCAAAGTAGATTGTAGATACGTAACAGTAAGGCGTACCTAATGAAGTGGCCGGTGAGTGAGGGAGAACTCAAAATGGCCGCCCTCAAAACTGGAGATTCTAAACCATAGAAATAAAAACGAGAGCAGAGTCTGTTAGCCTGTTAAGTGTGTTTTTCCTATAGCTGATAGCTGCTAACGGCTAATGCTAACAGTTCGCATCAGCCATTAGCTGCTAACGGCTAATGCTAACGGTTAGCATTAGACATCAATCATCGCAAATTATGAACAATGCAGATGAGGTCAAAGGTTAGAAATCAGTTATGAATGTACAAACCTTCTGATATTATACTTTAGATACAAATTAGCGCCTGAAAGTGTCTAAAATGCTAAGTCAAATTCAGTTCAGCCTCTGCTTTTTATGGGTTGGACACACATGAAATGGCCACTAAACTTTATCTTATAAGAGGATAATGATAAAGGGTTAGGAAAAAATAAAATATGAATTTGAAACTTTGGCTGTAGATCACTGATATAAATATGAGGAAAAAAATAAAATACTTTACGCATAAAAACTGCAATATTTTCAGCA
Source organism: Gobius niger (assembly GCF_951799975.1). Classification (NCBI taxonomy): domain Eukaryota; kingdom Metazoa; phylum Chordata; class Actinopteri; order Gobiiformes; family Gobiidae; genus Gobius; species Gobius niger. The sequence continues at coordinate 11,806,851 of NC_136875.1, forward strand.
GCAACATCTAGATAATGGATAGAACAAGATTTGAATGTATTGTTTTATTTTGGATCTTGTTTAGCTTCTAAATGAGCTGTAAAATCTGTAAAAACTCAAATTCTGCCTTGGTTTTTTGGGTTCAAAGCTCAATAAATCAGGCTGGGAATTGGATCGTCCAAAATCCCTCTGAAAAAAACCCTTAAAAATAGTCCAAGACTGGAAAGTTTGGAGTCTGTCGGGGGGAGCGATGTCGGAGTTAGTTGGGGTAGGCTAATGTATTCACTTGCCGTGTCTCGCCAAATACTTTAACATGTATTTGAGTTAAAGTATCTTGAAGGGCTAAAGATTCTAGGAAGGGCTCAAGTTTGGCTGACGTTGACGTAGGTATGACACGGATCTGATGGTTTTCTTTGGTGGAAAAGGCGTTTCTCGTACCGTTACAGTAAAGCTATAGTGAAAAAGAAAAAAAAGAAAATAAATCCTCCACAAAAACATGGTTCAACCACAGTGGAGACTAAACCCCACCCGCCTGGGACCTGCATCTACACAAAACCAAACACGCCCAGCTTTGAACAGCGATTGACAAAAAAAATAAATTATGGACAAAATCACCCACCTTTTGACTCCTCCCACGCAAAAGGAACTTTGAAGAAAAAACAACAACAACGCATAGAAACATTGCCAGAACTGATGCTAGCTTAAAACGCTCGAGCCTAAAAAGTCACAAAAAATTTAAAAACATAAACGCGGCGAGTGATTTTGTGCACATTTTAAATAACTCCCCACCCGCGACGTAAGAAGCAACAACGGAGAAACAGCAATAATTAAACAGTTCGTCAACAGAGACTCGTTGGAAATAAAATACTCTCAGAAACATAAAGGCAATTGAAATAAAGCACACCACTGTTTCTTTCTGGGGGTTTTTCTTCTTCTTCTTCTTTTTTTTTTTGGTAGTTCAAAAAGTTCGACCGGGGAAAGCGAGGCCCCCGGGTGAAACAGAGACGCTCACTTGTGATTGGTCGGCGTTGGCGGCGGCGGCAGCATGGGGGCGGACCTATCGTCGGTCACAGTCCGCCGCAGCTTGACCTGACGGAGCATAGAGACCATGGAGCCGGGTTGGGACGCCTGCGTTTCGTCCTCGAGGTCTTGATTGGATGGTTGTTGCTGCGGTAACGGTTGTTGTTGCTGCGGCGACGGTTGCGGGACCTGGCCTGAAACGGAGCCCCCCCGGGACAGCGACGCGGGCAGAGTCTGGTTCTGGTGGTGGTTCTGGTGGTGGTACATCTGCTGCCGCTGCTGCTGCTGCGACAGGCCGGGGAAGGCGTCGATCTGCGGCGGCTGCGGGGCGGGCATCCCCGGGTGTTTCGGGATATCGTTTGGGTACGCGGGTTCCTGATAGTAAACCTGCTGCGGGTGTTGCTGCTGCTGCTGCTGCTGCAGGTGATGCGGCAGCGGCGGCTTCTGCTGGACGTGCGGCGGGCGCTTCGGCTGCGCGTACACCTGGTTCGTGTGGAGCTGCTTCGCCATCTGCTGCTGCTGCTGCTGCTGCTTGGCTTGGTGGTTTTCCGGGATGGTCGGGACGGGCACCGGGATCGGCATGTGCCCCGGGATGAGCTGGTAGTACGGCGAGACGTTGGCGGAGGAGTGGCTGTGCGATAACGCGCTCAGGCTCTGCGTCGAAGTGCAGAGCTTGCTGTGCCCTAAAACGCCACCAGGGGGGGCGCCGGGTAGGTTCTCGTCGCTGAGCTGAGCCTTTAGCGGGACCTGCGGCGTGGATATCGGGATGGGCACCCCCCCGCTGATGGTGCCCCGGCGGAACACCGGTTTGGACGAGGGTTTTCGGCGGATGGTGGCCGTGTGCGAGCCGCCGATCATCTCGCCGTCGGCCAGCAGGCTCACGGTGGAGGACGGGCGCTTGGACTGGGCGAACTTCCGGAACTGGACGCCCAGGTCGGAGTTGCGCGGGATGGTGGAGGATTTGTCGAAGTCGGATTGGCTGAAGCCGTGGTGCAGTTGGTGAAGGGAGAGCGAGTCGGCGTCGCCGTGAAGCGAGATGGACTCGTAGTCGACTGAGAGAGAGAGGAAACACAGGGCGGGAGATTAGATTTAGACAAACACAAACTCAGAGGGAAAGGTTTCTAGGCTATTTTTTATAAAAAGGGACAAAGTTGAAAATTCACCACAGTAGAAACGATGTAAGACCTGAAAAAACTTTTGGGAAGTACATTTTCCATTCATTATTCCCACAGACTATTGACCTATTTAGCCTCAACCGAGCGCATTTTCTCCAGTTCAGTTTCACCCAAATCTAAAAGCTTCTCGACTCACAGCCTATAGGCCTCATTTGAAAGCTAAGACGTGCAAAGCTGTGAGTTTTATGTTGCGTTGTCGCTCCTTTCGTCACATTTTAGTCGGATTTTCGTCAATTTTTTACCTTGTTTTCATCACTTATTTTTTGTACTTTTGTCCTTGTTTGTGTTGCTATATTGATGCTCTTTTTTTAGGAAGCTTTTAGATTTGGGTAAAGCCAAATGAAAAGAGAAAATGTGCCCCGTTGCGAAAACCAGGGACACAAGTCGGCTGACTCAGTTTCCCACACATCGAGAAAGAAGAGTTTATTTGTGATTTTTGCAGAATCTTTTAGCTGAGATCACGAAGAAGCCTCACCATGTTTTAGATAACAGTATTGGTATATTTAAAAGTGTGAAATCTCATGGTGAACAGTCCGTGGGCGTGTCATTGTGTGTGTGTGGCTTCATGATTATGCAAAGCTTCCCCGTGTGTCTCACGCAGGCCGGCTGCTGTTGCTAACGCTCTGAATAGCCGAATGCTAACGCTTGAATACCACTACATGGAATACTACTGCATGGAATACTACTACATGGAATACTACTACAGAGGTTTGTTTTTCTGCGTGAAACCAGTGAACTTTTCCAGGCTAACTCTTCCAGTGCGACTGATGATGCCCTGGCTGTGAACATGCACAGCGCCCCCTGCTGACCATAACGTTTCCTGAGCCAACTCGGAGCGTGTTTTAAGACAGAAGGATGTAGCGCAGATTTGCATAACTCTACATTGAAAATAACTGAGCGAGGAAAATGGATTTGATCACGAGTTTGCTGAGCAGAAGGGGCGCAAAGGTTATTCCAGACGGGTGAGCGAAAGTTTGTTTATTTTGGCTTGTGGTCGCTGTGCCGTGTGTCCGTTTGCTTTTTGATGTGGCCATTGTTGTGCTGTAAGCTAATGTGGTGTGTTCAGGTGATTGGATAGTCATTGTAGTCATTGTCCATGGCACTAATGACTGTGTGTGCTTCTTCTTTCCCTCTGGTCACATGTGTGTGTGTTGGGATAATGTTGCTAGTTGTCATTGTGCTGCTAGTTGCTGTAGAGGTAGGTTCAATGAGAAGTTGATTGATGCAAGAGATACTTATTCATATATTACCTGTTTGCAAACCTTTTTTTTTTTCCTTTGATGGCACATTTTACAGCGGGTATGGCTGCTTGGAGATATCCTGAGAGGTTAGCTTCAAATGCTAACAGATTCTCCAAATATTATCAGACTTCCATGTGTTACATATCATTGGAAAGCTTGGAGACAACACTATGTCTCACTCAAAATGCCCCAAATCCGAGTTGTGTCCTCCGTTTCTGTAATGGGTCACAAATCTGTGTTTCATGGTCTTGACAAGACTATTTTCTAAAAGCCCATGGGAAAAATGAATGTGAAATCTACATCTAGAGCACAAAAAGAATGCCTACTGTTGCTCTAAAAAAAACATACCATAGATAAGAGGAGGTTTCTTCAAGACTGAACAAGGGAGACATGTTCAAGACGGAAGAAAAGAGAGAGGACAGACGTTAGACACGAGACGATCTCAGACAGACACTGGAAAAGAAAGAAAACACAGAGAGGCAGTGCTTCCTGTCACAGACTGACCGTGAGAGTGGATGGTGTCCTCGGAGCAGGACGGGGTGGTGGTCTGGGTGCTGTACCCGCTGGAGCAGTGCAGCGAGTCCCGGCTGCTCCTCGAAGTGTCCGAATGAAGAGCTCCCAGCGTCAACGCCAGCTGCTCACGCGCCGAACACGACTACAGGCAAAAGAAAACACCAGTATTGGTTTTCAGTGAGGGGTCGTCACTCAGATATTTACTAAATTACATCTCATTACGTCAACGAAGACTAAAACGATATTACATTGACGCATAGTGTTTTATGACGATAGCGTAATGTTGTCGAGCTAAATTTAGTCAGCCTTAATCCACATTTCCAATACTTATCGACCTAAATTGTGCTAGTTTTTACTTCCAGAGTCAAATCCTGCTGTTTATGGCACAGATCCACGTGTGATTTCATTCTGCAGACTTGATCGGATGTATCGGTTTGTGTTTGTGAGCCTTTGTACCACGTTTGTACGCCGCGTGGATGTCGTCTCTTGTGGTTAGCTTTGGTAATGGCTACTTTGTGCCACGGTGTAGAGGCCAAGTTTATCATCAGCCACTGTCATTTTACATTTCTACCGTTAATGCAAAGCACAGCATAAAAGTGGTGTGACGTAAACAAGCAAATCCTGAATGAATCTGCGAGCAGCCGGCGGGCTAGTTAGCTTTAGCCTGCTAGCTTCTTTGCGTTATCAGCATCAAGACCTTTTGAAATGTCAGAGCTCCACATTTGTTCTTATCGTTGGTCCTCAGCCTGTCACATTTAGTCCCAGGTTCATGATGATATAGTTGTGGTTCACTAAATGTTTGTGTGAGAGACACAGTTTGCAGTTTATTTGGACAAATTATCCCATTGACTTCAATCCTAAAATATGGAATAAATTACACGTAGACCTTAAACGATGTCCAAATATCAGACAGTTTAAATATCGATACAAAGAATGGATATTCTCTAAGTATGTATCGGAAGAAAATCTCTGACTTTTCATGTTCAGCTGTTGCAAACCTGATGTTGACTGGTAGTATTCACACTGTATATGACAACTTGATTTAGATCACAGTGCTCAAATTACTGTTTTAAGGAAGCCTAAAAAGTAAATATGAAAAGAGACTGACAGTACTTAAAAGGGGTGGGACTAAATAAGTGTTTACTTCCCCCCACTCCTTTTCGGACAGCCTAATCTCAAAGGTGCAAAAGGTAAAACAAAATTGTTTGTACTAAGATGTAAATGTATTGAGCTGCACGTCTGAAACTGAGCTCACAACTGCCACAATCATGGCAGGTTGTATTTTGAGTTCGTATGAGTTTGTGTTTTTATGTTTTGTTTATGGTCCGAAAAAGGTTATTCATCATCATCATCATCATCAATGCATTTCAACGACCGTTAACGATTTTCAGTTTTGTTCTACGTCACTTCCGGTCTCCATGGCTAATGCGGAAGTGTTTTGTCTTTTTTTCGGAATAAAAAGGTTGTTTTTTTTGACAGATTTAGGGGAAATTTTAACTTGAATCTAGAATGCAATTGTGTTAACTACGTATCTGTGAAAATGTAGTCTAATGTGTCACTTTAAATAACAGTCATGTATATTGCAGTTGTTTTTAATGTGACTAAATCTAGTTCTCTCCAAACTCCTCCTCCCTGTTTTTGTTTGACGCGTGTCCACAGTAAAGAGTCTCCAGCGCTGAACTTTTCATAGCAGATCGACTGGTTTGATTTATTGTTTTTAAACCTCTAAACCAGTGGTTCTCAACCTGGGGGTCGGGACCCACTAGGGGGTCGCGAGACAAATTTGGGGGGTCGCCAGAGCATATAGATAAAATATATATTTTAATATTATTATTATGGTGTCGTAGCATACATGCTGTTTTACCAGGGTGCCATTATTTGTTCTAAATTTAATTCATTTTTGTTTTAGCCATTGTTTTTTCTTTGTTTTTTAAGAGTTATATAGGTTAACCTCTTAACTCCCGCCTGAACCGAGAGGATCTTTTCCCTCACGTCATCAGATTTTTTTTCCATCATTTGGGTATTCTACTCATTTTTGTAACTTTTTCATCATTTTTTCATCATTTTTTGTCACATTTTTGTCCATTTTTTGTAATTTTTTGGTCAAAATTTTATCACATTTTTGTCATTTTTCGTCAATTTTTTATCAAATTTTGGTCATTTTTTTGTTACATTTTGGTCATTTTTTGGTCATTTTATGGTCATTTTTTGTCACAATTTGTAATTTTTTCGTCAATTTTTTGTCAATTTCTTGTCAATTTCTTGTCAATTTCTTGTGACATTTTTGCCACTTTTTCATACATTTTTTGTCACTTTTTTGTCACATTTCCGTCATTGTTTTCGTCTCAGTTTTGTTGCTATTTTCACAGCTTTTGGACTGGGGTAAAGCCAAACTGGAGAAAATGTGCTCGGCTCTAAACCCCCATCTGAACCAAGCACATTTTCACTAGTTTACAGAGCCACTGTACTCTGATGATGTGAACCAGCCTTTCTCCCCCTCTCACTGAAAGAGCAGCTCTGGCAGCTTTGGATTTATCAAAAAAAAAAAACTAAATACAGCCCGTTTAAAGAGACTCGTGAGCGCTTACTGACGCCAAAGCACCCACTGGTCGCGGATTACCTTCCCGGAGGCCGACATGGCGCGGGCCCTCTCTCCCGGGTGGCTGTATCCGATGTGGGGCGGAGCCAGCAGGCCGTTCTCTGTGGCCACGCCTCCGCCGCCGGAGGGACACAGCTGATTGGTGGAACCCATGGAGTCCTGAAAGAAGACGACCAATCAGACGCGAGAACTGACGGGACGAACTTCCAACTTTTGAATCGTCGGGCACAGGATCTTTGAAACGTTATTGCTGTTTTTGCTGGTTTATCAAACACAATGGAGATTTATATTCAATTGTGTTTATCAAGATCAACACTTTTTAAACTTTTTCACCACCAGAATAAAAAAGTGGATTAACTAAATTTTGTTCTGACTGATAATTTTACTCAGAATCTTTTTTTTTATATGAACTTGACTTTGACAAAACCAAACAGAAGCAACAAAACATTCAAATCCACACATTACAAGGGAAATGACACAGAAAAAGTGCAATATAAACAATAAAAAGTACAAATATTGTGCAAAATGATAATTAAAAAAGTAACAAAAGAAAAGTTTGTTCCGGTGAAATGAAAGCAGATAAACACATTTAAAACCTTGATTCTGAACAAACGCATCACTATGAGATGAGGTCACGTGACTTGACAGTGGGGGATTATGGGTAAGTTTCCTCACGGCGGCCACGTCCCTGCGGCTATGGCGGCGGTCGCCCTGGTAACCCGAGGCGGCGCGGCCACAGCGGCGCTCGCCCTGGTAACTGTAGGTGCGGCGGGCGTTCCCGTGGCGACCGCGGCGAGACGGGGAGTTCCCCTCGCTGAGGGAGCGGGCCGACTCGCAGCCAATCAGGAGGAAGGGGGCGGAGCGTCGCTGCATGAGGAGAGCGCAGGCTTTTATTGTGAAGGGCACTTGGGTGAGAGTTCGGCGGCTGCAGGAGTCGGAGAAAGTCCAAACGCCTTTGAAAGATTTAAAGGGGCTAGATGCAAGTTAGTCATTTTATACTCACTACTGCCACCTCAGGTCATACGTGTAACTGCAGCTTCTATATGAAGCTCGTGCATGACGGCACTTCAGACCCGAATTAACACCTTTCTGAGTGACAGTGCAGGATTTTAGAGGCAGTTGTGGTGAACAGGTCTGAGCTTCTACACATGAGGACATGGCTGGAACATGTAGGGGGAGGAAAATACTTAGTTTTAACATTTTTAAACTCCGTATAGTCCCTTTAAGGCCCCTCGACACAAACCTTTATCAAATGTAATAACTTTCATAAAATATAATCGTGTATCATCATGGGCTGTAATAGCATTAGCTGTTTAGTTTAAATACGAGTTTATTCAGCTTAGGGATGGGACGGTATGACATTTCCAGGGTATGAAAACCGTGACAAAACATACCGTGATATCACGGTGTACATGGTGAAGTTGGGCCGCATTCAACAAACAGGGTTTGTTTATGGTACATCTGTAATTGGTTATGTCTTTCCTGTACATGCTGCTAAGAATCAATAATGTACAATTATGAACAAACTAGTAACTTCTTATCCCAAATAACACTTAAAACAAAAGGATATTTAAACACAGACGGAGTTTGCTGATGCTCTAAAATCACTATTCGATGTCTGCCCAAAAACTTCCAAAGTCAGGCTTGTCATTATAATTTGCTGCTTGATCGCTGACAAAAGTAGTCTGTGCTTTCATCTATATATGGAAAAATAATCCTAATAGTAAAACGTCCCGCATCAAGCGTTCAACAAACTTCAGTGCTTGTCTAATAATCGACCGACTAACAAACTGTCAGGTAAAGGTTCTCAGAGGGTTAGAGGGTTAAAAACAACCATGTTATCTGCCTATGGGATGATCAGATCATTGTTTGGGTTGATTGGTTTGATTACGGCAGTAGCTAAATGAAAATCAGTGCGTCTTTGGCATTTGGCAAAAGAAGGCTAAGCGTTTTCTGAAAAATCCTCCTAAAACAGTGTTGTCTCGAGCGCGGCTGATGAGCGACGGACCGGATGATGAACAATCCAAACCAAAAAGGCTAACAGGCTAGCGAAATGCGAGCTAAAGCGCTAAACAGCTGCTTCTCAGCCGCACTTGGCAGCTTTTAGCACCACAGATCCAAACAAAGCTTCATATCAGGGGCAGCGATCGTATTAAAGGTGGACAGTGACTTTAGCGTGCTCTTCTGCTGCTGCTCCTCCGGGCCGTGTTCAACAGGCTGACGGCCGAGAGGGTGAGGGACCCTCTCAGCCGTCAGCCTGTTGAAGGAGTAGAAGGGAAGAGTGGGGACCTTTTTTGGGCAGAAATACCATATAAAACAAGCATTTTAATACCATCACATAGGAGATCCTCACAGTGCTGATACCGCAGCATTTTAATACCATGGTACCCATTGAAACCGGTTATCGTCCCATCCCTAATTCAGCTGCAACGCTCTGAGGTCGTAATTGGAATTTTCAAGTGGGAAAAACACCAGTTACTGTTGGAACAAAGCATTAAACTCTTCACAACTTTCAGGACCACTGTCTCAATAATCAATAATGCAAACAACAACTTTCCTGCAGGTTCTTGAGAATAAATGTTACAATTAGATGTATTAATGTACAGTATTTCCTGAAGGACTACCATAACAAGTATCGATACAATTATCAGGTGCACAGCCTTTAAACAAAGCTCCAAATTATGGTCATTCCAAGCAAAAACAAATCTTACGGTGAAAGAAAATCAAACATGGCTTTACTTCTGTGCATAAAGCAACTGAAATTAAATAATCCACACATTTAAAACCAAGAGAAGAAGAAGCTTTGCAAAAGAAAATAATGTCAAACTTATATTGTGGGTAAAAGAGGCAGAAAAGGCCGATAGCAGCAGTGAAGACTAAAGCTCCGTTACCTGGATGTGGAGACCGTCCACGGTGCAGCTGATGGAGTCCAGAGACGGGACGTGCCTCACGGAGCCGCACTGGTAATTACTGAGGGAAGGAAACGTTCACAAATAAAGATACCCATCGTTTTTTCGGGTGGTGAATAATAACGTTACCTGCTGATGCTGCTCTTCCGGGACAACGAGCTGCTGGGAGACGCCGGGGGAGTCTGGTATGTGTAGTTAAAGTCTGAGCCTTTCAGGTCCAGAATCACCTGCAGATGATCATGAAGTCACTTAGAGACACAGAATAACGCTGGGACATGTTTGTTTTGGGAGCGCGTGGGCACCTGCTCGCTGGCCGGAGGCAGTTTGTGAGGCTCAGCTGTCAGGTTGGTCAGGTCTTCCAGGATGGTCTGCAGATGGGTCACCTCTCCCAGCATGTTGATCTCATGGTCCTACACACACAGACATATAGATCGTATGTTTGTGAGCTTGAGAGCGGGGGAAAGTTTTCTAAATTCAGATTATGTAAACTGGATGAGCCTGATGATTTATACATTCACTTTCTCAGTGTGAACTCGTGATCTTTGAAAACACACAAGCAAAAATGGTACAAGTTTAACATGTGCTTGTGTGTTCTGCTTTGTAGTGGACTCCGCCTATAGTTTCTCATGTATCCTGGAAGCTTAAAGGAACAGGCCGCCGTTTTTCCATACTGAGATATGTTCTTACCTACCTGAGTTTGGAAAAATGGTGGCCTGCTCCTTTAAAGGGGGGGTATTATGCAAAATCGACTTTTTCAAGCTTTACATCATGTTATTATGTCATTCCCTCATTAAAAACATGCCTGAAGTGTTGCCTTGGCACATTCACGTATTTCTGAGTAATCTGTGAAAACTCTGATGGCGGCCATTTTAGGGATAGGTTTGCCTGAGTCCTCCTAGGAACGCCCCCACCTCCTGGAGACGCCTCCGAGCTTTCGTCACCAGCCGAGTAACCAACCACTGCTCCTCAGCAGAACCCCCTCCCCACTGATGCCACAGACAGCGTGTGGAGGGGGCGTGTCGGAAAGGGTCAGAGGTTCTTAAAGAGACAGAGGCCTATTTCAAGACAGTCACTACAGCCATTTTGAGAGAGACATTTTATACAAGGCAGTTATTCTAATTTACTGCATTTACAGACCAACAGGAGGTTTGGTCATCATTGTAGTGTGATATAGACTGGTGCTATGTGATTGAAAAAAGCATAATACCCCCTCTTTAAAGGAACAGGCCACCGTTTTTCCACACTGAGATATGTTCTTACCTACCTACCTCAGTTTGGAAAAATGGTGGCCTGTTCCTTTAAAGAGCACAGGGATCTACTTATTAATTTATTTGACCTTAATTTAACCTCTTACCCACCACCTAAACCAAGCGCATTTTCTACAGTTCAGTTTTACCTAAATCTAAAAGCTTCTCAAATGGAGTTTACAGCCTATAGGCCAGATTAAAGCCTTCTTTGGCCTAAGACCTACAAAACAGATCTTAACGGATCTTTGTCCTCATGTGGTTGCCATTAGGGCTGCAACTAACGATTATTTGGTAAGCGATTAATCTACGGATTATTTTCATGATTAATCGCTTGGCTTGGCTTGGATGGTGTATGAAAATTGTATCTTTAAAAAAAATGTCATCACATAAAGCTGAAGTGGCATCGCTTGAGGACATGTTGAAGCAGTAAACTTAAAGTGAATGTTTGTTCGAGACTCTCTCACATTTTTATTGCCTTTTTTAAAATGTTTTCTATAGGACCGGTCAAACATTAGGAAACACTTTTAATGCACTAGTTTTTGATTATTTTCAACACTTTTTACATTGTATGATTCTCATTAAACTATGAATGAACATATGGGATTATGTGGGGAAACAAAAAAGGGTTAAATAACTCAATGTGTTTTATATTCAAAATTCTGGACCCCGGATAAAGCGGAAGAAAATGGATGGATGGATAAAACTGCCACCCTGTATTCTTGGCATTCTCTAAATGAGCTTCAAAAGGTCGTCCCTGAAATAGTTTAACAGTCTGTGAAATAGAAACCATTTCTGAGACGAGAAGAGGCTCATTGAGAAAATGCCAAAAGTTTTTAGTATTAAAATGACAAAAACTCAACAAAAAAGTGACGAAAAACTCAACAAAAAAGAATAAAAAAACATAAAAAGGATACACAACACAGCAACAACGCAAGGAAAAGCATCTGTGACAAAAATCTAGCAAAAAAAGACAAAAAAAACAGCAAAAAAAAAGACAAAAAAACAGCAAAAAAAAGACAAAAATCCATCAAAAAAAGACAAAAATCCAGCAAAAAAAAAGACAAAAATACATCAAAAAAAGACAAAAATCCATCAAAAAAAAAGACAAAAATCCATCAAAAAAAGACAAAAATCCAGCAAAAAAAATGACAAAAATCCAGCAAAAAAAGACAAAAATCCAGCAAAAAAGTGACAAAAGAGCAGCAAAAAAGTGACAAAAACACATATGATGACAATGGCGAGAGGAGAGAATGGATTTGGTTTTGGCGGGTGGTAAGAGGTTAATATAATCCTTTTAACTGCGTTCTGCGTTCGTGAATGACTTTAACGTGTCTGAGTTTCTGTGGAAGCTTCTTCGTGACACGGCTGCAGAATCTTACCAGCACAGGCTTCAGCATGGTGACGAAGCTGCAGTATCGAGAGCGCTCTTCGATGAGCGCCTTGCAGACGGCTCTCTTCTCCGTCTCCTCCAGGACGGCGTAGCGAACGTTCACGTCCTGCAGGGCACTGTCCAGCTGCCCCCGAGCCTCGCCTTTACCTGAAACACACCAGAACACACACACCGGGGTCAGACAGGAGACGACTACTACTGCTACTCCAATAGAATACTGCAGACATCAAATTTAGACAAAAACACAATGGAAGTGACTTGTAATATTGGTGAAAGAAGAAACTTGTAGCTGTCGTGGACAAAACCAACCAGCAGAGGGCAGTGCAGCACCAGGCATTAACACCGCACATTAGTTTGACCTCTACCTCCTCTGCTCTGTCTCCATGGCTGCTGAAGCTAATAATAACACAAAAAAGGGTGAAACAATTCTCCGTGATTTACTGCAAATTAATAAAATCTGCAAATCCTAACTAAACTTAGGTCCATCTGTGAGAATTTCCGCATTTTCGAGACATACAGGACAAGACCCTGCCATAGAAACAAACACATACTCTATATTCTCGATCAACACACTGATTGGATAAAGACGGAAGCATCATCCAGTGGTTCCCAACGTGGGGGCCAGGACCCAGGAAGGCTTAAAAGGCAAATCTGTCACTGAGGCAATCTGTGAAGGGCAGATTATTTGTGTCAATATTCAGTCACGGTCAAACAACTTGGATTTCATTGCTTCAGAAAAGTACAGACACTACTGGTCAAATATTACTCCAAAAAAGCAGAACTAGAGGTGGGAACCACAGATTAATCGCATTAATAATCATAAAATCTATAATTAAAAGTCATATTTGTGTGGCAGTGTTTGGTCCAAGTGCTGCCCCCTGCTGGCCTGACTGAATCCTTGATCATTATTGCCCTCTATTGACTGTAAAAACTAAAAGACTGTCAGAATTGTCAAAAAAAAAAGTATCTCTATTGTATCATCCTGCAAAATAAAGTAAATAAATACATTTTTTAAAAGTAATACTACTCAAATACTTAAGTGAATTTACTTTGTTGCTGACCATTAAGGTATGTATGAGGTACGTATGAGCAAAAATTCTACACACATGGTTGGAGAAAGAACAGATGCACGGCTCGGTAGCACAGCGGTTAGAGCTCGTGCTTCAGAGCTAAAAGGTCCTGGGTTCGATTCCCGCCTTTCTGTGTGGAGTTTGCATGTTCTCCCCGTGTCTGTGTAGGCTTCCTAAAAACATGTACAATAGGTAGCGTTCACGTGACATCACAACTTTCTAAAGAGCCTATAGTTTAACATTGAGGTGGAGGTCAACTGACGGTAACTATGGTAACTGTGGTAACTGACAAAATGCATATTTTTATGTCTGTTTTTTGGCTCATATCTCAGTCATGACTGGAGGAATCCACATGAAACAAAAACTGTCACAAAGTTAATTGTCTCCTCTATCGGCATATATGAACTAATGTCCAATTATTATCTCTGAAAAATGTCAAAAAGTGGTGACAATACGTGAAAACATCACCATGATATTGTCCAATAGAAAGGATTTTCAAACATTCAACACAAAATAATATCACAGGTTTGTGAATCCAATCACGATCAAATACTGAAGAGGAAAAACATTTGTCAATTTTCGTTTTGGAGATTTCTTCCAAAAACTGCATTTCTCCCATAGAGTTTGCCCTCCATCTGACATTATGACATCACATTCTAAATCGTGAACGCCACCTATAGGCCAGGATGAAAGAGTGTGTTTGAGAGTTCGCATGGGGGACGACGGATGGAAATTAGCCCAAAGCTACGATCCGGCGTGGCGTGTTTACATGCATGAGGCCCATGTACGTTCATTAACATGCACCGTCCCGACCAAATAAACCAATAAATAAATTAAAATGTCTCTATGCATTTAAGGATTAAGGACTCGCAGCTGAGAATCAAGGGAAAAAAGTAAACTAAAGCGTGAGAAAAGGAATGGATTTTGATCCGAATTGAAATCATTCTGTGTCATCTAAAAAACACAAGCTTCTTGACTGGAGCCACAGTAACGCCTCAGTTGAAAGCTAAGACCTGTTGCGTTGTCACTTTTTCATTGTATGCTTTTGCTGTTTGCTGTGGTTTTATCACCTGTTTTTTGTTGTTTTTTTGTTCACCGTTTTGTTGCTTTGTCATCACTTTTTAGTTTCCCATTTTGTTTGTCGCTCTTTTGATGCTTTTTCTGGCTGCCTTTTCATCCTCATTTCCATCTTGTTTTTGCTTTAAGATTTGGGTAAAGTCGACCCGGACACAATGAGCTCAGTTAAGGCGTTGAAGAAGGAAACAAATGCGGTCTTGCCCATTATTCTAACGTATTATCTGCACAGCCCGAGGTCAGCAGGCCGTAGTTAATGTCAGCACTGTCCCGAACGTTCCTCTGCTCGGCTGTGTTTGGAAAACAGCTGTGGCGCATGTGAATCAGCCCGGTGTTCCTTCAGGTGAGTTTCCACACGCTGACACACACCGGAGGAGGTGAGCAGGAGTTCACACCGAAAACAACCACCGTCTGCCTGAAACCCTGACGTCATGCGCGAGGCGAGACGTGGAAAAGATGAAGAGGGTTCAGACGGGAGACAACGCGCCTCAGAGGGAAAACGGGGCTGAGGAGGTGCTCATGAGGGGCGCAGTGGAGGTAAAATCACCACTGGCTTTTAAACTTGAAATAGTTAAGTGATCACAGGTTACAGCGAGAAAAATGATATGCTTTTTCATGCTATTTTAACGCATAAACCCCATGTTTTTACTGCCACAAAGGCACAAAAGATGCATGTTTCTAAAGACACCCATTCCAGTAAACAGAGGAAACAACAGGGAACTTTTAAGCAAAGATAATGAATGTATTGTAGAAGTACTGGCATCGAACTGTGTTTTTGGGGCATTTCTACAGTGGTAAAGGAAAAACTTACATGTGCCAGACTGTTTGCTATAGAACTATAGGGTATTCTGCTCTGCTGCCAATGGGCGAGGATCACGCTCCTGTATGGTCCTTATGACGGGGAAAGGACATTGCTATAATACCGACTCCAAGAGACACTTGGGAGAATCAAGCAGTTCTTGGGACGTTTCAAGTCCATTAGAATCAAAAGCCTGGCTCCAAAGAGGTTTTCTTTTTCTAAAAATTGCTATGACCCATGTGACAACGCTGGGGTGGGTGAAATAACCACGCTTTTTGTTTATCAACCCGAAATTTGGAAGCATTTTCAGTACTTTCACTGGCTCCAGAGCCTGTCAATCAAGCTCTGGAGCTCTGTGGAGGCTCCGCCCGCTCCTCGAGTGCAGGGCTTCCCGCCTTTTTGCCCTTTTAAGGAACAGGCTGATTAGGAGGAGACGGAGCGGCCATTAAATTTCACACAGGACTCGGGACCTTTTTCACTGAACGGGGCTGAATGGGACCCACTCATCTTTATTAAATTATATCTATGTCTGTTTCGCTTGTGTGCGTCTCTGGTGTAAATCTACCTTCAGACGAATCCCAGGCGAATCATTCGAGAAGAGCTGTTTATACTGTATGTAATACGGGGTGTAACTGTACCGGGCCAATACTGAACCGTTTTCGTGCAGTACATTCAGTTCGGTCCACTTGCGAAGGTACAATTTTGGTCCATAGTAGCACAAGTTTGAATACAGCGTTAGAAATGTTTCACACGGACGCTATTGACTGACAGCCTTCTCCTTGGGCATATTTTGGTGGATAATCATGAGCACTACCTTTTGAGAGGTGGCAGTGATTATACCCATTCATTTTTAACTATATAAAGTATATTAACATCTCATAATGCAAGCACGTAGCTGGTTTGGACATACTGAAGCTACGCAGGACGGGAGCCGTCCTGGGAGATCAGCAGGACATCCCTTTACTCATCTGTGGAAAAGCATCATCTGTATTCCAGTGATGCACAAACTCTGTTCTCCGGAGCCTCCATGCTGAGCGACTGCGTCCCACCTCAGCAGCGATGATGCGCAGCGAGAGGCCCTGCTTATGGAGCTCAATAACCCGACCATGTTCAAAACGAGAAGGTTTTTCTTTGCCTTTGCATCAGGACGTCATGACAGTGTGAAAACCTGACAGAAAATGACTCTGAATGCACATCTTTGCTCAGTTGTAAAAACAGAATATTTCATTTGGTCTTTTTCAACAGTTTACTTAAAATTCTCACTCCCATTTCTTCTTGTTGCATATTGAAGTTCTACTTGGAACCTTGGTAAGATCCAACCATTTTTCAATTACTCTTAACCTCTTAAAGGAACAGGCCACCGTTCTTCCATACTGAGATATTTTCTTACCTGAGCTTAGACGAGTTGATATGTACCTGTCTGGTCTTTGTGTGCGCGCTCAGTCGCACAAAACGACCAGAAGACGTTGTTAGCATTTGGCCTCTCCCAGTATAATCCTATAGCTCCAAACGGGGTGAAGTTGGAAGCTCTCACAATCTTCCACGTGCACAAAGACCAGACAGGTACGCATCAACTCGTCTAAGCTCAGGTAAGAACATATCTCAGTATGGAAGAACTGTCACGCAAAAAGACCAAAGATGTTGTTAGCATTTGGCCTCTCCCAGTATATTCCTATGGCTCCAAACGGAATGAAGTTAGAAGCGACCACACTCTACCATGGGCACACACAAAGACCAGACAGGTACAAATCAACTCGTCTAAGCTCCGGTAAGAACATATCTCAGCATGGAAGAACCGTGGCCTGTTCCTTTAACCCTCACCTTAACCGAGGTGAAGTGCGACTTTACCCAAATCTAAAAGCTTAAGGACTGGAGCCAGTTTAATGCCTTATTTGAATGCCTTGATAACCTACAAAACTCATCTAAACAGATCTTTTTCCTTGTGTTGTTGCCGTGCTGTCGCTTTCTTTTTCAATTCATTTTAGACACTTTTTTGTTGGTCTTTTGTTGCTTTTTGTGTGTGTCCTTTTTCAAGAAGCTTTTAGATTTGGGTAAAGTCAAACTGAAGAAAACGTGCTGGGTTAACTTCTTAACTCCCACCTGAACATGTTTTCTCCAAATTCTCCAAATCTAAAAGCTTCTACAAAACAGCAATAAAAAACGAGAAGAAAATGAGGATGTAAACGCAACAAAAAAAACGCTTAAAAGTGATCAAAATAAGCGACAATAATGATAAAAACTCAACAAAAAAGTGACAAAAGAGCAACAAAAATTCAGCAGAAAAAAGACAAAAATCCAGCAAAAAGAGACAAAAATCGAGCAAAAAAAAAGAGACAAAAATCGAGCAAAAAATGACGAAAATTCAGCAGAAAAAAGACAAAAATCCAGAAAAAAAAGACAAAAATCCAGAAAAAAGTGACAAAAATCCAGCAAAAACATGACAAAAATCCAGAAAAAAGTGACAAAAATCCAGCAGAAAAATGACAAAAATCCAGAAGGAAAAAAAGACAATAAATCCAACAAAAAAGTGACAAAAAAGCAGCAAAAAATGACGAAAATTCAGCAGAAAAAAGACAAAAATCCAGCAGAAAATGACGAAAATTCAGCAGAAAAAAGACAAAAATCCAGCAAAAAGTGACAAGAATCCAGCAGAAAAATGACAAAAATCCAGCAGAAAGAAAGACAAAAATCCAGAAAAAAGTGACAAAAATCCAGCAAAAAAAAGACAAAAATCCAGCAGAAAATGACGAAAATTCAGCAGAAAAAAGACAAAAATCCAGCAGAAAATGACGAAAATTCAGCAGAAAAAAGACAAAAATCCAGCAGAAAAAAAGACAAAAAATCCAACAAAAAAGTGACAAAAGAACAGCAAAAAAGTAATCAAGTGACAAAGCACAATAAGTGACAAAAACACATAAGGGAAATAAAAAGTGACGACAATGGCGAGAGGAGAGAATGCATTTGGTTTTGGTGGTAAGAGGTTAAGGTCGGGGGTTAAGAGGTTAAACTTTTCATCGGGACTGTATATTCTCGGGTTGCAGAATCAGTTCTAAATCAAAGTGAAATCACAGTTGTTATGGTTACAATGGATTTCACACTTTCATCTGCTGCCTTTGTGTTGCTAATCCCCGCTCCTCTTTGACTTTCTGAATTGAACTGAGCAAAATAATCATCCATTTTGTTGAGGCTGCAATTAGCAAACATGCTCACCCTTTCATCCTGCCGTCATTAGCGCCTGTTAGCAGTTAGCATGTACCCATTAGAGCCACTTTCACAGCACTGAACCGGTTTGTTAGCATTCCTCTGCGGAGAAGGTAACACTAGCCCGGGGCCGAGTTAAATCAGGCCCACACCAGGGGAATTATGGGTATTTTCTGTGTATACGTATGCTAGTCTGCGGCCCACACGGATCAGAATACAGCGGGACTGACTTCAGCGCCGCGTAGGAGGCAGGGAGAAGCTGACAGAGTGTTGAACAAGTAGCAACAAGTTAGAGATTATACGTAATAGCCATATTGTAAATCCATTTGGCAGCGGTTCAAAGCTTTACTCGGAGTAATTCTGGCTCTGGTCCATTTTTTAGGATTAGCAAAGGGTTTTAGCGTGACTTCAACCATTTAGGACCAAATCTATGGACACACCAGAGCAGTGTCAGCCCAAGTTTGAGTTTAGGGAAATATGGGCCAAGTAGCGCTGCTTCAAACTGATCATCTGTGGTGACTTCATGTGTGTTGTGTTCGTACTGTCCTCGAAAAGCTAAAATTATAACTTTGGAGCTTGACATTTGCAACAACTCTTCCTCCATGTGACGTCTTTGCCACCAGGAGTTTATGCACAGGTGTTTTTTTCCCCTTTGCAGCAGTGAAGAGGAAGTCCAGCTGTCACCACATGTTTGTTTTGATCCTGAAATCACGTGATGTATTTGCATTTGTTCATGCCTACTTACATACATGTTTTTTTACATGAGCAAAAAGGAACAGAGGGAAGATAAATATGCATTGATTTTGCACTGAAATGTATTACTACAGGGGTAGGCAACGTCACAAATTCGGCCCTCCAGTACAAAACCGCTGGCCCCCCAAGAGAATTTTGGAGAAACATTTATTCATAAACCGGAGACGGAATGCGTGAAAAAGGCTCTACAATGTGGAAAATACTGTCAATATCTTCACATTTCCCAGCAATACAAACCCATTAGGTAATATATTATGTGCAAAACTTTTATTTGTACAAAAAAGGTGCTTTACTTTGGGCTACAATTGTGTGTTTCGGCGCTTGGTGTTTTGGCAATGAAGAAAATCGGCCCTCCATGACACAAACTTGCCTCCCCCTGTATTAATATAATAATAATGGCTTACACTTGTATTGCACTATTAAAGCCTCAAGTGCTCAAGCTACAAGACAGCTCAATGCCTACTGCCTACTATTGTAGCCACAGCTGCCCCTTGGGGTAGACTGACATAATCAAGGCTGCCAATCTGTGCCATTGGCCGCTCCATCTACCACCAACCACACACACACTCATTCATTCTGGACTAATGTACATGTGTGGTGTTAGGGGAAATTGAAGGAAACCTACGCAGACACAGGGAGAACATGTAAACTCCACACTCCAGGCTGGGAACCGAACTCGGGACCTTCGAGCTACAAAGCACAAGCGCTAACCGCTACGCCACCGTGCTACTGTACTGATTTTGGCACTGAAAATCCTCTGTAAAAAAATAATCTGTGGCCTGAATGGGTGGTCTGAATTGTTTAGTCTGTGCTTTTATTTAAAGGGGCTAGATGCAAGCTAGCCATTTTATACTCACCACTGCCGCCTCAGGTCAAACGTGTAACTGCACCTTCTATATTAAGCTCGTGCATGACGGCATTTCGGATCCAAATTATCCTCGTTTTGAGTGACAGTGCAGGATTTTAGAGGCAGTTATGGTCTGAGCTCATTCTACACATTAGGATATTGTTGAAAATTATGAGTTGTAGAAAAAAAGTATATTAAATAATAATATATGAATAAGATGCTTGACAATGGCCAAATAAAGCTTCAATTCCATTTTTTACTGGGACAGATTTTTCTGAGGTCATTGTGCACTGGGGCGGTCATTTGTTGCACCACGTAGTATTAAACATGAAAAGTTTATATATATTCCAGCATTAAAATCCCTTTAAAAAACATGGCAGAAGCAGATACAGTATTATAACAGTCGCTGTAACTAACAGCCCGGCGTCTGAATGTCTTTCCAGCTCAGTTTTATTTTTCTGAAGGACTGACGCTAAGCAACACCAGAAGCACATGGCTACTTAATAATGCAGCTGTGTTCTGACTCCCTAATGAAAGCACTGTGAAGGTCATAACAATTCTCCACCGGTAGCCGCATTAGCTTTAGTATGAGCAGATGTGTCGCAATACGCTACTATTTATTTGTTTTGGGAAAATACCGGTGGAAAAAAAGATCACCTTGTAACTTGTTTTGCTTAATAAATCCTTTCCGTAGTCCCTCTGGGGCTAATACAAGTGTTTATGGGGTGATTGGGGGTCTTTCATCTCCCCCCGATGCCCAGAAAACCACAATTACAACTTTCCTGCCTCCGGGGAGGAAATTAACAGGCTAAGAGGCAAAGCTAACTGTGGGCTAGCGCCACTTAAACAGTATTTAAAGTCAAGTTTGAGTTAAATAATGATCTCCATTGTGAAACTGGATGTACAATATCCCCCTGTCCCTTTGTCTTTTCTGTCAGCGCAGTATTTACTCTCACGGACAATTAATGAGTAAAAAAAAACGTGCTACGACACCTGCAGTGGCGCTAATGGCCTCTAGGGGCAAGAGTTACCTAGTTCTGCTTTAAATGAGATGAGACAAAAAAGAGCTTTGAATATGAGAATCTACGCTGTGTTTTGAGTAAGTTTTGAGCGTTTGTTCAATATACTGTTCGTACATTTTAATTCTCTGTGTGTCGTCATGTGGATGAATGGACAATAAAGCCAATACTCAAAGTTCAACTCAACTTTTTTGGAAACTTAAGACAACAAAACACTTGAAATGAGAAAAAAAAAACTATCTGTTCCATTAGCTCTTTTATCCAAGATAGTAAACCTAATGAAAATCAGCACAACCTCCCCTAATTATCGCACTTTAAAGTCATTCTTCTAAATTCGGAGGACAGTGTTTTCCACGTTAGTTCACTTTGCATCCCGTTTTACAATCAGACATCGTGTCCCTGTCTGACTGAGATGTTAGTTTAACAGAGTATAACCATTAAAAACAATCTCACTGACGTCGCCGCCCTTCACATGTCGGCAGTTCTCAGTTGTTCGGTCTCACAGCAGATGGATAATTACAGAGTCCGGTCTGATACACAGGGAAAAGTTGTGTCTGACTCAGTGTATGATTAGTGACAAAGACCTCCTCTGCTGCTCCTCTCTCGCTCCAGCCGTTTACGACGCGAACATGTCCAAACCCACTTGTTTTCTTTGCTGTGTTGAGACTTCTATGTTTTTGCCAATGATAATCAGTGCCATGTTGTCTTGTCTCTTGTTTTTGTTATCAAATCTTCCAATTTCTTCTTTTTTTCTGGTTTAGACATGGTTTAGTCTGTTAAATATCCATCTTAGACCTGATTTAGTAGTGATTTGATCTTAATCTACAACTTCCCTTTCAAAAAATGTATTAAAACAAAGGAAAATTCCATTATTTTTTGAGTAGGTATATTCAATTATCTGCCAAAGGGACAAGCACAGGCACTACTGGAACAAAGTTTTGTCTTCAGTCAAAATCACTTCAAATAAGTGTCAAATATTCTTAATTCCAGTCATATTAAGTTATCGAGATATCACGTCTTGCGGTGTGCTGGTGGTTTGTGGATGATATAAAGTGAAAAGTTTAAAGAGGAGGTTTTTATCAACAGCTAACGGATGAGCTAAAGGTCTTTGAATGACATTTGAGACCTACAAATCCACAGTTTTCTTCTTCTGAGACACTGAGGACGTACCAAGAACCCCCACACCTACAGCACAGTGGAGGCGTCACAAGAGGTGCTTCAGGAAACGAAAAAGGGGCAAACGAGGAGGTAAACGCGCAAGACTCGCAGCTAAGCCACATAAGCGTAGTGGTAAGAAGGACACCAGTCTTATAAGTTTTTCTAGGCTTCATCGGGAAGTATTTAACTTCTTACCCCACGCCTTAAAAAAGCACATTCTCCATTTTGGCATAACTCAAATATAAAGGTTTGCAGTTTATAGGCCAGTCTAACGTTTAATTTGAAAGCTAAGACCTACAAAACTGACTTTTTTGTCCTGTTGTCACCGCATTTTGATGCTTTTTACTGTTGTTTTTGTCGGTCTTTTGTTGCTTTTTTTTGTCACTTTTTAATGTTGTATTTTCGTCCTTGTTTGCTTCCCTGTTTTCACGCTTTGTCCAAGAAGCTTTTAGATTTCTCTCTCGGTCTCTGGAGCACGTTTGACAAAGCAGAGCGGCTTCTCATGGAAAGATCAAAACAGTTGAGATTTTAACATTTCTCTGAGTTTTTAGATGGTCAAAATCAGTCCAAGGACGACTGAGAAACATCCTGTTAAAGTCGAAGCGATTGATAACACGGCATGTTTTCAAAACAATGAATGTCAGCAATGTTGTCATTGAAAATTAAATTGAAACTGAGATATTTAGGCATTTGCCTCTTCCCATAACGCTAGTGTCTGTCCAGAAAGGAGAGAGTTGCATAAAACCCCCGTTATTTACGTTATAAAAAGCCAAGCTAGCCTTTATTTAGCTTAGATTTCTCAGGAACCAACGTAGAATTAAACTGTTTTCACCTATGGAGAGCCTAGATTCTCACCTTTCAAACGAGCCATAGCATGTGTCCATAGCTATAACATAGAATACATTGTGGTGCTACAAATATCATGAAAAATGGTCTGGATTGTTGGCACTCAATGTGTTTAGAACAACAGAACAATTTACAAAGTGAAGTCAAATTTGGTTCCCCTTTTTATAGATACACCCTCCCCACAAATGCATTGTTGATCCTTACCAAAGACAGTTCCATATAAGCAATGTCCGTACAACAATGAAGCCAGTGAGTGAATGACACATCATTACGTTTCTGTCACTATTCTGTGGGTTAAGAGGTTAAATATATTTTAGACATCACTTCCTTCTAACAGGGGAAACGCCTGCACACTCCAATAAAACCGCATCTACGTTTCGATCCAAGTGAGAAACAAATAAAAAAGGCGGCTCCGCTTCAGTTCCTGCTTTTCTGTGATGTTACACGTGCCGGCTACAAAGGGGCTGGTCACGTGCTTCACCTCAGCCAATCGCAGGCGAGTATGGGTCGTCCACATCTGCAGCAGTTTAAAGGCGGCAGAGGAAAACATGTTCAGAGACGTTCTGGCCACATCACACGCGGCTCTGTTTACCGCGGGCAGATCCAAACTCACGGCTATTTCTGTAACCGCTTGAAATGTGTACGCAGGGACGCACGTTTGTATATTTGGCTTTGGGGCGATTCTTTCTGATTCGGGGGCAATTTCAGATCACGCAAAGGGGCGCATAAAGGCAAAGCAAGATAAAAGAAACTGAAATGTGATTTTCTGAGAGGGCAACGGCACAGAACGTCCAGTTAAGGCATTTAAATATTACATTTTATCTGCTTGTTGTGGTGGTCCCTGGGTTTGTCCTGGTTTAGCCATGGATTCATTCTTGTCACATTTAATCACATTTATTAGCTCTTGAGTTCTTGGCGGCCATTTTGGCTGATGGAAATTATATTCACCGGTCATTCAATTCTCAAAGCGACCAAAAATGGGAAATGGACTCAACTTATATTGCGCTTTTCTACCTTTATCAGGCCAAAAGCGTTTTACAGTAAGGAACCAGTCACCCATTCACTCTCTCATTCATGCACCAATGTACACAGACACTGGAGGCAAAGGGTGAAGTGTCTTGCCCAAGGGCTCGAACCCCCAACCTACAGATCACGAGACGACCCGCTCTATCATCTGCGGCATCGTTGCTCCACAAAATCCGGCTAAAGGAAACCCTGACTGCAGTACAAGAAAATAATTCGATTGTTCAATATTAAAGGTGCATTATGCAACTTTTTATACGGAAAAAGAAGTTTACAACGCTCCAGGATCACTTGTCTTGTAGGTTTTCTGGTGAGAGGCTGTGAAAATCTTCCAAGCAATTGATCCTGTAGGGTTGTAGAGATGATGGGAAGTAAAGGCACCATACCGCTTGGTCACTACAAGGTCAAATATGTGCAAATATCATCCCTTTTTTTCACATAATGTTGTATAATGCAGCTTTAATACAATCAATACATTTTTAAAGCTGCACTATGCAACTTTGAAAATTGACCCAGTGGCTGTATGGGTGTGCAGCTCGGTGCGTTTTACTTTCCACCCCTGTGACCTCTAGAGTTTCGAGTTTTCTGGATGGAATGTATTATGTAACCATGGATACCGATACATCTGCAGTAAATAAACCTACCAGAAACCTAAAAAACAACTGGTCCTGGAGCATCCTAGAGGCTCCCGGGATGTACGGTAAAGCCACTGAGTCACAGAAAGGTAAAATACAGTACGTATTAATATAAACTTGTTTTTCCCCATAAAAAGTTGCATACTGCACCTTTAACACTATCGCTCAAATTCATCACACCATCACTAACGCCGGGTGATTTTTACCTGAGATAATTCACCAGATAAAAAGTTCTTGTCATCAAAATCTATCACAACATGACAATACATGTTTGAGGCGTGTTCTTTTATATTAAACCTTGTCATGTCTAATAAAATGAAAGAAAAGCATCATGAGAGGAACATATGAAAATGCTCCTAAAAAATGGCACACAAACAGCCGCCGGAAAGAGAAACAAAATCTGTAGTATTCTGAATGTGTATAAATAACCAGCTCACTAAAATAACTATGTGTTACTCACTTGCTGTGAGGCCAGAGACACCGAACTCTGCGACAGGAGCAAAGTAAATGTGGCAGCCCTGAATGTGGACCTTGAAAGGAGGCAAGAATGCCTGATTAAATACACTGACCTTGCCCTACCATGTGGCACCCAAACATGTGCCTGTAGGAAAAAGTGTGTTTTGGAGGAAAACATCCAGGCCATCAAAGATGTCAAAGACAAAGCTGAAGCCCAGAGACCCAGGACACTCAGATAAACGGAGCATCATGAAAATCAATGCAAGTTGCTCAGGTGAAAACCAGTTCAGGGGTTAAAGGAACAGGCCACTGTTTTTCCATACTGAGAGATGTTCTTACCTGAGCTTAGACGAGTTGATACGTACCTGTCTGGTCTTTGTGCGTCCCCTCAGTCACGCAAAAAGACCAAAGATGTTGCTAGCATTTGGCCTCTCCCAGCATATTCCTATAGCTCCAAATGTGGTGAAGTTGGACGCGACCAAGCTTTTCCACAGGCACAAAGATCAGACAGGTACAGATCAACTCGTCTAAGCTCAGGTAAGAACATATCTCAACTTCACCCCGTTTGGAGCTATAGGAATACATTGGGAAAGGCCAAATGCTAACAACATCTTTGGTCGTTTTGTGTGACTGAGCGCACACACAAAGATAAGACCAGTACGTATCAACTCGTCTAAGCTCAGGAAAGAACATACTGTATCTCATAATACATTCAATGAAATATAACTTTATGCTAATGCTTTTCCCAATTCCAAAAATTGCTGCTTTTTTATCATTATTATTGACCAATGACGTCCTCCCGTTGTTGTTTAGTCCTGGTTTACTCTTGTGTCGTCACATTTAAACTCTTTGTACTCGGCTGAGTCTTGTTTAGCTGAACCGGTTCAGACGAGCTCCCGTGTTCGCCTTAGACACCGACGAGCTCCCGTTACCTGAACCAGAGCCAGGACAGTTTAGCGCTGTTTACCGTTGCCTCGTGCAGTCGTATCATTAGTCCGTCTGAACGCGCTCGACCTCCAGTGAGTGGTTCGGGCGTAACCATGGCGACTGCAGGCGTGTCCCTCTGACACCCGAGAGGTGTGGTCAGGTGACTGCTGGGAACTCACGGGTGTTTCTGCAGCAACCGACAAACTCTGATCTGACACCGAGCCAAGTCTGGTGTCTTCGCCTTCTGGCAGAACATCTCCTACATTTACGATTAAAACACGCATGAATAAATCCCTCACTCAGCTCCACTTTCTCTCCAGTATAAGCATAAGGCCTTTGATAATACTTACATCAATAACAGCACTTTAAGTCTGAAGTATTTGTGTCACATTTTGGCTGTAACAATTCTCATGATGAAGTAAACTAACACGACAGGCCATTTCAGTGATTTTTTAGATGTGTTTTAGTGCCTGGAAGGTTTAAGGCGAGACACGGTAAGTGAAAGTATTGATTTTTCACGTAGTGGTCGAAGTGGAGATTTTTATCTATTTTCCTCCCTTTACATCTTAGTTTTCATGTCAGATATAAAAATGACAAAAATCACCCGCATGATGTTTATTTTATGATGTTTTGTCTGCGAGGTGGGGCAACCCGGAAGTAGCTGCTGCGCCGCGTAGAAAGTCCGTCTTTCAAGCGGGTTTTCATTCATAAATATTGACAGATTTTACATCCACGTGTCCTGCTAAGGGGCCCCGTGATGACGCTTTCACCCAAATATGGTATTTTTCCTCCTACGAGACGCTGGAGCGGAAAAGTCGGAGAACGGGCCGAGCATGAGCACTCGCTACAAAACTTCAGGGCTGGTTTTCTCTGAGTGAGAGAAGCCGCACTCGGGCAGAGCCTGAGCCCTTATAGAAGCTCCCACAGACTCCAAACTTTACAGTCTGAGACCTAACAATATTTTGAAGGTTTTTTCAGAGGGATTTTTTAATATCTAATTCCTAACCTGATTTATTCAACTTTGAAACCAAAAAAACAGGCGAAATTTGAGTTTTTCCAGATTTTTTCACTGATGATTAGTTTATTGAAAAACTAAACAAAATATCCAAAATCCCCTCTGAAATAATCTTAGTTACTAATATGTCAATAAAATAAAACCATAACATTTTAATCTGGCTCAATTCATTATTTTGATTTCGTTGCCCAAAATATAGGCAATTTTGGCCATTTTAATGCTCAAACTGCCTTATTTTTATGTGAAAACATAAAATGACAGAAAAAGTGCAATACATTTTTTTCTCATATTTATATCTGTGATGTTCAGCAAAAGTTTCAAATTGATATCTCTGCATTTATTTTTTTCCCCTTTTCACCTGCAGTGTCTCGCCTTAACTCTGCATTGCGGGACGATTTGTCACAAGACTGAAGTTTTAGTCTCAGAAATTCACAGTGAAAGGCTTGGGCTGACAGATCGGACAAATTGCAAGGCAGTTTTACCTCATGTGGGTTGTTTTTTACATTTGCCGACAACAACAAGCCTTTTTTTCCTGATAATAACCAACAACTTGCTGATACTGCAACAATATAAAGAACACTCTGCTACATCCTTACAAACATGATCATCATTGAGACTCGGCTGGGATTGACAAAAACTAGGGATGCAACTCCACTGAGGAGAGAAAACAGCAACAAACTGGAGAATTCTTTAGTGGAAACACAATATTCCACATAGAGCTGACTTTATTACAGACGACACTGCAGCGTGGAGTCTGCAGTGTTTACAAGATACAAGCTAACGTTGCTAACTAGCCGCTAACAGTTTTGGCGATTCTTAACGCCGTTTTACACCCAGGGGCTTATTCATCTGAAATAAAACTAACCCAGCAACTAAAATGTCCTCAGAAAATCCAATTTAAAGAGATACAGCATGTTTATATTGAGCAAAACAATGAAATGCTTTTGGACATGAGCTGTTTTGTCTATGGACAGTGCAATAAAAATTAAAAGTAATATTGAAAGAAAAAAATAAATTGGCATCTGTACAATTTTGATATAACTTCTCTTAAAAGTGTAGCCTTCTTCACTCAAGGAAATGTAAATGGGTAAGCTAACCAACTACAAACCAATCCGCTGTGAAAAAGTAAGTATGTTGAAGAAAGTATTCGGTATCAGCAAGTTCTCAAACAAAAGTACTCGTATCGGTTTTAGAAAAAGTGGTATCAGTGCATCCCTAACAAAAACAATCAAATATCCAGAAAAGATCCATCATCTTCTAGAGCAAATTACACCAGAATCTTTCCTGATCGATAACACTGTGCTCATGTTATTAGCCGTATGAAATGAATCAATCCCGCTCCTCCAGTCCTGGCAGATTTCTGGACCAAACTGTGGAATCAGTGAAGCTCTGTTGCCTTGTTAACATTCAAGATGTCGTCATCATTGCAATACCTGTCACATCATTACACAATATCTGAGTGAGTCGAGATAGAATCCCCTTAAAAAGTGCAGAATAATTCACATTAAAATACCACCGGAGCCAAGAGAATGATGACATTTCTGACAATCAGGGGTCAGCGCCAGGCCAGCCGCTTTTCAACAATCCTCTGTGTGTTTTGCTTCTGTTTTCAAAGAGTAGAAGAGTTGGACCAAAACACAGTGATTCTAACCTTTCTTGACTTTCTTCTGGAGTTTGATGGTGTCCGACGACTTCTTCTTGATGTCGGCACGGGCCTTTTTGTACTCTGAATGGAGAAAGAAACATGAACTAGTACGGCGATTTTAAAGTTCAGAACAATGATGAAGAAACTCGGACCAGGATTACACTTTTGAGATACATCGGGGCAATATATGTGTTGACTGAGTAAAAGCGACTCTTCTGAGTGTTTGTGTGGAGCAGCTGTACCTTTGGCGTGGTCCTTGTCCAGCTGACTGGCCACTTTCTTCCACTCCTCCATCTTCTGCTCCAGAGGCGAGATCAGGCCTTCAGACAGCGCCCTGACGAAGACAAATATCATTCTGTATTAGTAGGAATGGTCCTGGAACTCATTTATAAAACACAAGTTGGGTTCTTTCTGATTGTCTCAACTTTGGAACAAACATCCAAAAACAAAGTAAAGTAGTATGACACAGCAAAGCGTATATTACATTGTCTTTTTGCCAATAAATAGGAGCTTAAGTCATTCATTTTCAAACTAATTGACCATTGAGAGCATTGGGGTAGTCGGGGTGAGCATGAAAGGTTAAGGCGGGACAAAAAAGGTTGAGAACCACTAGTGTCTGTGAATGTTGTATGAAAATTGTTTTTTTATAGCTTGTTTTATTGCAATTTCTTCCCCCACGCTGGGATTTTCCCCTCTACGTTGTGTTTCAACCCACGTAGGGGGGATTTTCTGTTGTTTTTTCCTTTTTGAATCGATACCGTCATAATAACACCTAATTAAAAATGTCAGGATTCTTGACATAGGGCCTCTTTTCCTAGTTATCCAGTGTTGTTGATTTCTAGAGATATTTTCTTTGTTTTAAATCAATGCAGTTCTTATATTTGAAGAGCTTAGTGTCGTTAGGCTAGTGCATGTCTATGGTAACTAGTAGCCTGCATTAAAAACAGTCTTACCCAAGCCCAGTGCACCTGAGGCAAATCACTTATAACACCAGACTACCCATATAACTATCTAAAGTATTTTTGAAATATAACCATTTTGCATTTAAAATAACTTATATTTGAGCAGCATCAGCTTCCTGGTTGTAGCTACGCAGTGGCAGAGTGATCTGCTAGGCTACCGGATTTACTTTGTTTACCTGCGGCCGCATTACTGCATGTGGAATTCACAAAGGAGCTTTCTACAAATCAGATATGGCAACGTTTGGAGGACGAGCCCATGATTTTGAAGAGGTTTTTAATGCAGGCTACTAGTTACCATAGACATGCGCTAGCCTAGCATTAGCCTAGCACCACTAAACTCTTCATATATAAGGACTGCATGAATTAAAAAAATAGTAAAACTCCGGAAATCAACAACACTCTGGATAACTAAGAAATGAGGCCCTATGTCAAAAATCCTGAAATATCCCTTTAAGAGGGGCCCCCGGATCCCTTCAGTCCTCGCGCTACGCCGCACTTCAGCCTGCCCCTACACTGTGAGAAAAATCCTGGTGAGAACCCTGTGAACCACTGCAGTGCAAGCTTATTTGTCGACTGCTTCATAGTTCAGAAATTTTATAATTAATTTGAAATTTGACAAATACAAAAAATTTACTTCACAGCACCTGTTGATTTAAAGCTTCTGGACAAAGGATTTCTATTGCGTTGGTATAAAATCTTTTGCATCCGTAGAGTTCGTACAGCAGTAACATGTGGAAATACTGCATGATGCTGGTAACCTACATAAAACCATGCGTGTAAATGTATCTGGAATGGTTTTGTACAAGATCTAATTCAGCTTCTCCATGGGACACCATTTCCTAAATCTGCTACAGCAGCTTAAATGAGGTATTCCTTGAGTTGTTGCCAGTTTGTTGTCTGACAAACATGACGCGAGCAGAGAGAAAGTGTTTGGTTCCCACACTGTCGCTGTCAGTCACACCTGCCCTGCCTCTGTGAACGGGAGCTTTACATTCACAGAACACTGCGTCATGTGTGAGCGCAGAGCGAGCGCTGCAACGGCTTTTGAAGAACTGAAACGTGCACGACAGACACACTGTTACAGGAAAGTATGTCAAGGTAGGGCTGTGCAATTAATCGAAATTCGATTACGATTTCGATTACAACAGTAAACGATAACAAAATTAGCATAATCGCAAAAAATCGATTATAATTATTTTTTTCAATTTTTTTTTTCCAAATTTTTAATTTTGGGATTTTTGTCACTTTTTTGCTGGATTTTTGTCTTTTTTTCTGCTGGATTTTTGTCACTTTTTTGATGGATTTTTGTCACTTTTTTGATGGATTTTTGTCTTTTTTTTTATGGATTTTTGTCTTTTTTCTGCTGGATTTTTGTCACTTTTTTGATGGATTTTTGTCTTTTTTTTTATGGATTTTTGTCTTTTTTCTGCTGGATTTTTGTCACTTTTTTGATGGATTTTTGTCAATTTTTTGATGGATTTTTGTCTTTTTTTTTAATGGATTTTTGTCTTTTTTTTGCTGGATTTTTGTCACTTTTTTGCTGGATTTTTGTCTTTTTTTTAATGGATTTTTGTCTTTTTTTAATGGATTTTTGTCTTTTTTTTGCTGGATTTTTTTCACTTTTGCTGGATTTTTGTCACTTTTTTGATGGATTTTTTAAAGGCAACAAATAATCGTTTGAATAATCGTGATTTCAATTATGACAAAAATAATCGTGATTATTATTTTTTCAATAATCGAGCAGCCCTATGTCAAGGATATGAGTGAAGCGCCGTCTCACTCTCTGCAACAACATGACGTTCAACAGAGACAGCGGCAAATAAAATGACTTACAGTTAGACGATTAGGGTTGTAGAAAAACAGATTGTTCGATACTAGAAGGAGCATCAAGAATGTGTGTGACAATATATCGATTTTCCGATATATCGCGATGTTTTGCAGGACGATACGATACCTTTTTATTCCAATATCGATACTTTTGACGACATCATGCATATTAATGAGGCTGCAGTGCTCCACAGTCAAAAGAGGCTGACAATGATCAAGAACTCAGTCAGGACAGCAGGGGGCAGCACTGCAGTTTTAAGCACCTAACACTGTCACACAAATAAATCACTTTTAATGATAGTTTTTATACAAGATTAATTTGGGGTTGATTTATTCCTTTTTAAAAAGGACTATGGTTTCTTGTTTATCTAAAGGGGCTAGATGCAAGTTTGCCATTTTATACTCACTACTGCCATCTCAGGTCATACGTGTAACTGCAGCTTCTATATTAAGCTCGTGCATGACGACGCTTCGGACCCGAATTAGCAACTTTCTGAGTGACAGTGCAGGATTTTAGAGGCAGTTGTGGTGAACAGGTCTGAGCTCATTCTACACATTGTTGGCACATGTAGGGGGAGGAAAATACATTATTTTTACATTTTTTAACTCTGTATAGTCCCTTTAAATGTAAATGACGTCACCGACAGATCTATAGACCCATTTTCAGTGAGTAAGTCAGGGATCCTTTATAGACACAGAAAAAAGTGATACAAAGCACATAAAAAGAAATATAAATGATGAATAATATATGTTAAAATAAAGGTTAAAAATAGCATGTTTTTTGTTGGGCTTTTTTAAACGTGATGTATCGTAGGTTATTTTTGTGCAACATATCGATTATCGCAGTATCGGCGTATTGTGAGATTGTCGTTATCGCGAGCCATGTATTGTGAGGTACCCAGAGGTTCCCACCCCTAGTATCGAGGTATCAATACTTTCTGTCATTTCCTCTGGTGCATGTTTAGATTTCCTTACAACATTACTCCTGTGTGTGTTTCTTACGTTGTGAACAGTTTGAGTTTGGACTCGATGCTGCGGTGCCTCATACACATCCGGGTCAGCGCTGTCCCGATCTCTTTTGTGGCTCCTAGGAGAAAGAAAACAATGAAATGAAACACCAAAGTTGAAACCTTCTTCTAAGGCAATGTGTTCATCATTTTACCCAACTGGTTCATTTTTCGGACTGTGGGTCTTTTATCACTGTTTAAGTGAGCTAACCATTTGAATTTAGCGTTAGCATCTCAAAAGCTAAACTTGTTCATTTCAGACCCTTCTCTCGATTTCCACAGGGGCGGAAGTCTGGAAGCTCGTTTTGACGGTCGGTTTTCCCCAGTTGAGCGAGCGTTTATGTGCATTTTCCACCTGGGCAAAACCAGTTCCCCAAATCCAGACGACAACATGAACGTGACAATAAACCAAGAGCAAAATCAGGCATCTTTAAAGCAGTACTAAGTAACTCTTGCCCCTAGAGGCCATAAGCACAACTGCAGGTGTCGCAGCAAGTTAAGATTTTTTAACTTATTCATTGTCTTGGAGAGTAAATACTACGCTGACAGAAAAGGCGAAGGGAGAGAGGGATACTGTTTAAAGTGATGCTAGCCCGCAGTTAGCTTTGCCCGTTAGCATGTTAGCTTCTTCTTCGTGATTCCATTAGTGTGTATTGGTGGCTCCGGACCGGTGGCAGTCAAGTTGCCAACATGGTTTTCTGGCCAGAGACACCAGGGGGAGATGAAAGACCCTCCAAACATCCCATAAACACTTGTATTACCCCCACAGGGACTACGAAAAAGGCTTTATTAAGGTTAACACGCTACCTAGTACGGCTTTAATCTAACGTAAATGCACTAACAATTAACTAGACTTCTTGACCCATTAATACTGAAACATTTCAGGATGCACAAAGTGATCTCGGTCCAAATCAAATCATTCAATCACACTTTGTTCAGCCCCCGTGTAGGAAATTCACTTTCACACCCAAAATAATACATCCATGATATACTGGACACACTAAAGGCAGAATGTGCTTGAAACATTCCCTGTTTTGTGTGTTACCGGTTCTTTTGTGCACCTGTTTGATCGGCTCATCCAGCTTTACACACAAAATAACAAGACACACCTTTTTATACAATTTAGGCTGTAAACAAAAAACATTACTGCAGGGAGGACGTGTACAAAAGCACAAGGACAGGCCGCTCCGCAGAGATCAAGAGTCTAACGTCATCTCCGAGGGACAGGAGACAGAATAATCATAGTTTTATCCACTGGTTTAGCCTTGGGACAATCTTAGATTCAAAAATGTTCTTCGGTATCCTTTGTTTTTCTTTGTGTGGGAAGTTTGAGAATCAATAATACAGCTGTACTAGTTTAATGAAGACACAGCCCCAATTAAATGCATTTGAATTGAATGTTTTACTCCATTGACAAACGATCTGTGGCCCTCCACGCCGAATACAATACAAACTATTATACAAAAAGGAAAGAGGAATTGAACTTTGTGACCATGCGTGAAAAGGCGCTATGCAAATACAGTTCTTTCCTTCCTTTTACAAAATGTTACCAAGCCATACTTTCAAATCAAATCACTTTTATTTATATAACACATCTAAACTATTGTTGACCAAAGTGCTTCACAAAAAGGTCTACAGTACAAAAATATAATAAAGACAATACACAATATACAGGCAGCACGAACAGCAAACTT
Organism: Gobius niger; assembly: GCF_951799975.1. Taxonomy (NCBI): domain Eukaryota; kingdom Metazoa; phylum Chordata; class Actinopteri; order Gobiiformes; family Gobiidae; genus Gobius; species Gobius niger. Next base: position 11,840,882 of record NC_136875.1, read on the forward strand.
TTTGGCTAAGATATTTCCTAGAGACAGTGTTAAAAATGTGTCTTAAACTGTTTTTTAATTGGTCAAGAATCAGTGCAGCTCTAATGTGGAGAGGAAGATCATCACACTGTTTTGTAGCTGCAACAGAAAACCCCGTCACCTTTGGCCACGAGCTTAGAGCGAAGAACCTCCAGATCTCAGGACCCCAGTCTGATTCACTATGTAATTTCTCTGGATTTTTGTGGAAAGTATCAAAACTATACATTATTGAAAACTTTATTAAATAAGCAAACAGAAAAGCAATGTTTCCATTTGCTCTGAAATGTAAAAAAAATAAAAAATAAAAAGTGCAACAACAACATTTATATGGGGAGTAAAAAACGTAGTTTGGCGGAAATTTACAAAATTGACTGTACATAACTTCAAATCACAACAACGCTGCCCAAGAAGTGACTTCCTGTTTCGATTCAGCACGCCAAAATAAAAGCACACAGCTCGTCTCATTGATTAGTTCAGCAGGTACTTGAAGCATTACAAGAATATAATTAAATACACACATTTTAAGTGTTTTGTCTGTTAATAGTTTGGCAGAAAGAAAGTTGAACTAATGAATAAGATGGTGCTTTTATTTTGGTGTGCTGGATCGAAACAGGAAGTTGGGTGGGTGGGTGGCGTTGTTATGATTTGAAGTTATGCACTGAGTCAATTTGGCAGAAAATTCCATTTAGTCGTTCCAGTCAAAAAAGTCAATGAAAGCCTTGTCATATGTTTCATGGTGTTACCGTAGCGATGACCAGAACTCCCCGTTCACTGTAATGGAAAAATGGTATAATTGCACAATTTCACCAAATGACGACGGCAAATGGAAACATTGTTTTTCTCATTGTTTATACCATAAGGTTTCCAAAAACATAATTTTCATACTCGAAAATCCCACAACAGTGGAAATCTAAACATAGTGAAACGGACTATACTACTCGTTGCACTTTTCAACACATTTCTCGCCACACAAAAAACACTTTAATATTTCATTGGATTTGATGACAGCACATTCACTGTGGCTTTGTTTCAATAAGATTCCACAATGTCAAAGGATCCAGTGGTGCATTAACCTTTCACCCAGATCTTGTATTGACCACTGCCCAAAGCCTTCTCCAGCACATCCCGAAGACTCTCAATGGGGTCAAGATCTGGGCTCTGCGGTGTCCGATCCTGAAGCACTTTGTGACTATATGTCTGTGAAAGGCGCTATATAAAGAAAGATCTTATTCTTTCACAATGTGAGCCTGATGAATCCTGGGATTGTCATCTTGGTATATGACCGACTGTGCCATCAGGGAAGAAGAAATCCACTGATGGAATAACCTGGTTGTTCAAGAAGCTGATCTGTTCTTTGGGCTCATAGTTATTGCTGAACCTAGACCTGACCAACTGCAGCAGCCCCAGATCAAAACAGTTAGTTACATGCAGTTTTTTTTGGTCAGGCAGTGTTGCTTTAGTAAGTTGCGATCAGTATTAGTAAGTGAGAGCAGCAGAAAGAGTTTCAGCAGCAGCAACCGTCGCACTAATAGTTAAAGATTGTATTTTCCTGCAGCAGTTGCTCCAAACAAAGCTGGTATTTAGTGTTTTGCCGCTCAGATCTGCGTGACATTTGGACTCAGGACACAAATGTTGACACAGACGGAGTGAAGGGAAGGAACATGGATCCACACTGGCCTTCTGTCCGACTCTCGCTCTCATATAAAGAGCGCTTTGTGGACGCCTTCTGGACGACTTCAAAACCAGTGCTTTCGAAGACTCGCCCCTTGTGTGAAAAACAGTTCAGAGGCAAACGAGACAAATCCGTGAACCATATTTGATCCTTCTTTTAGGATTTTCCTCAACCATCACAGCAGTGGATTTGTAGGGCTGTTCTGACTCCACTATTAGACATAAATAACCCACCAGATATAGACACGGTGGGCGTGGTTGGTGAATCCCCAGTGATGGTAGATATCGTCACTGGTGGGGGCTCCAGACACGGCCCAGATGTTTATTCATGTATTAATGTTTATTAGGAGTCTTCCCCAGAGACACAACAACAGACAAACATGTGGAAGTAACACAAAAGGAGAGATTTTTAAGGTGAAATGCACCAATGAGCAAAGAGTATTCAAATGGATGGACCGCCATCTTGGAAAAAATTTTTTATGGGAAGTGGGGATGTACCGATCCGATATTCAGTATCGGTGTCAGTAGCCGATCAGGCTTTTTCAGAGTATCGGATTGAATCGGATTTGATGACTGGACAGGTCCGATACAAGACGGCAGTGAATCTGCGGTCATGGGTACGAGGTTTATCGCAGCAGAAACCTGCAGAGTGGACCCGCTGCAGATCCAGAACCACAGATTCACTGCCTTCATGCTATCGCTAAGCTAGGATACTGATTTGATTTAATCTTATTATTGTGTCTTGCACATAAGTAAGTGCCCAGCCCTCATGGGCTTACAAGACACAATTCCAAACAGAATTCAGATGCTGCCAAAATAAAATCACAGAAACTGTACAATCAATCATAACATCCACATAACACAGGAGGATATGAATTAATGTGTCGACTATTGTCAACCTGTTGCTAACACCTGCTTCTGAAAAACGTTCTCATTTAAAATTCAAAGCTAAAGCCAAAACCTCTTTCATGTTCATAAAAAAAAAGGTAAAACTACAGTAATAATCCTAGGCTATAATACTGTATATCATGATATAAAAATATAATAATACAAAAAGACTGTATCGGATCGGCCAGATGAAGTGTCAAAATATCGGATCGGGAGCTCAAAAAAGTGGATCGGTACATCCCTAACGGGAAGAAGCCGTATGCCACCAAGATGGAAGAATGGATTTTTTTCTTCTTCTTCATTCTTAACTCAAAAAAGTCCCACTGAGATTTCAGAATTTCACTGAGATGCAGCTCAGTGTCGTCAGGATTTAATCATTATTATTTCTAATTTGGCCCCAGGCCACACATTCCAAAGCTTCAGTTGCGTGGTGTTGTGTTTGAAACTGGGACTGTAATAGATAGACGGAAACACGTCATAATCGGGACTTGGTCAAGCAAAGGATAAGGAATCTTTCCCTCTCTTTATTCGTGTTTATTTTCTAGCAGATTATAACCCAGGGTCCTGCAGGGCTGGACAATTCAAATTTAAGACTTTTTAAGACCACAAAATCTCAAATATAAGACCTGTTTTTGAATATATAAATAGACTGTAAAGAAAATCAGAGTCATAAAAAAAGACCAGTTTACCATGGATTTAAGACCAAAGAGGCAGAATTTTAGACTTTTTAAGGCCTTTTTAATTTTAGGCTTTTTTAGACTTTTTAAGACCCCGCGGATACCCTGATAACCATATTTAGCACACTCAAACTAAGTCAAAATCGGGTCCATGCGACTGTTTTCACACAGCAAATTGTCCAGTAGAACGTAAAAGCTAGCGTTAGCATGTAGCATGAAGCTAAGATTAGTATTATGGGTAGTATTCCCTGTTATATGCACACATTCAGGTTAGTGTCAGCGTATCTTTATTTGGTAGAAAATACATCCATAATTCAGCATTTGTTAAACTGTTAACCCCCCGCCTTAACCAAGCGTATTTTCTCCAGCTCGGCTTTACCCAAATCGAAAAGCTTCTCGACTGGAGCTTACACCCTATAGGCCAGAGTAACACCTCATGTGAAAAATAAGACCTACAAAACTCACTTTATTGTTTGCTCTTTCGTGGCTTTTTTTGTTGCATTTGTTTATTTTGCCGCTTTTTTCAAGAAACTTTTAGATTTGGGCAAAGCCAAACTGGAGAAAGTGTGTTCGGTTCAGGTGGGGGTTAAGAGGTTTAAGTAGTACCGGAGTAATTGGTGAAAAAGTACTGTTTTTCCCCAATTTTATCCGCCCAATGTTTGCCAACTTTTTAAGATACATTCTATGATATATTACAGAAATAGAGTCGTCTAGGGCTGCGTGATATGAGAAAAAAAGCAATATTTGGGAACTGTTTTTAATATTTCTATACCGATTTTGCAATATTTAACGAAACCATATCAACATCACACACACATTGTGTCAAGACAAGACTTAAAATCACCAAATCAGGATCAAAACAAAGCTTAAATGAAAGAAAATGTGGAAAATCATGACTAAAACTGTGCCTTTTGTTTTAGGCCGTGTTTGCCAAAATGTATAACTCAGCCTGACGAAAGACCTCAGTGACCTTGCAATAATAAAAATGGATTCTCCTGAAATGGCAATTGCCACACATATATATTGCGCCGCCTCAGTCAAGTTGCTCTGCCTGTGTCTGTGAGGTCCAGAACTCCGTGGGCAGCCTCCTGGAGTTTGTCCTCTCACTCGAACAAGAACAAAATGCCTTCTCTGAGTCACACTGAACACGCAGCCTACAGCGCTGAGTCACCCCGGCGAAATAAAACCACCACAAGAAGCTGATCAGGGAGATATGGCAGAGAGGCGGGGACAGGAAGTGACGTCACCGCGCCACACCTGCTCAGACCGGCCATCAGGGAGATATGGCAGAGAGGCGGGGACAGGAAGTGACGTCACCGCGCCACACCTGCTCAGACCGGCCATCAGGGAGATATGGCAGAGAGGCGGGGACAGGAAGTGACGTCACAGCGCCACACCTGCTCAGACACGGCCATCAGGGAGATATGGCAGAGAGGCGGGGACAGGAAGTGACGTCACAGCGCCACACCTGCTCAGACCGGCCATCAGGGAGATATGGCAGAGAGGCGGGGACAGGAAGTGACGTCACAGCGCCACACCTGCTCAGATCGGCCATCAGGGAGATATGGCAGAGAGGCGGGGACAGGAAGTGACGTCAGAGCGCCACACCTGCTCAGACCGGCCTCCCACGGCTTCCTATAAACACTTTCACTTCCTCATTGGTCAGTGGGATTCCATGCATCACAATTTAATATAGAACTATCATTTAAAAAAGGTAGATTTTACAATTGTCATGTTATTATTGCCTCCTGAAGAACAACAATTAAACGATCTCTCTTATGAAAAAGAGGAAAGGCCAAAGTTAAACTGTACAATTTAATAACAATGGTTTACATTTCAATTATGGTTTAAGAGCCCAAGTTGACGAGCTTCTCAAAGCGCTACATCAGTGCTTCGTATATTATATAAAAACAGTCTGACCCGCTCCACAGAGCACCTGAGGCAAATCACTTATAACACCAGACTAACCATATAAATCGATAGAATCATGTTTGGAATATAACTGACCTTGCATCACATGAATGATCGCATTTTGAGGGACTATTTTCTAGCAGATCCCTCCGCCGCTGTGTAGCTTATACAACCACGAAGCTGATGCTGCTCAAATATAAGGTATTTTAAAGGCAACATGGTTAAAATTACTCTATGGACACCGACATTTATATGGTTAGTCTGGTGTTATAAGTGATTTGCCTCAGGTGCTCTGTGGAGCGGGTCACACTGTTTTTAATGCAGGCTAGCTGATACCATAGAAATGCGCTAGCCCTGCACTAGCCTAGCACCACGAAACTCTTCCAACATAAGAACTGCATGAATTACAAAAAAAAATATCTCCAGGTACCAGCACCACTCTGGATAACTAGGAAATGAGGCCCTATGTCAAAAATCCTGAAATATCCCTTTAACATTTTAAGTGGAGCATATTCTCCTTCACGTCAGGGTGTGCGTGGAAAAGGAAAACTGTCAAAAGGAGTTCATTATCAACTTAGCTCATACCAATCCGCAGTGAACAAATCTCGAAACCTAAATGACAGGTTTCAACACGAGTGGATTTTTGGTTTTGTTTATTTGTATATTAAACGCTCCGGCTTCCTGTGTTGTTGGCTCACTCTGTAAAACATGCCCAATCTCTGGAACAACTTTGGAAAAAACTAAAAGAAACAAAGTGTTCTCCTCCTCCCAGTTCTCCAGGAGGGCTTTTATAAAACTTTACCTGCGGGCGCCGTGTGACTCAGGTACGGGGCGTGGTGGTGCGCGGACATTTAGCTTAGGCGTGGTTTTATTTACCTTCACACCGCTGACTGGCAAAGACGTGTTTTACAATGTGCTGTTACTGCACTTTCGCATTAAAACAAAGTCTGCCATCTCGAGCTGCTGTTTGATCAAGAGTCTGGGAGCGTTTGGAAACAGAGGTCCGGAGTTAAATAATTAGGCAAACAAGAGTCCAGACCGGGGGCTGAAATCATTACTGGGGTTAGAGATGAACACATTTTGTGATGAATCAACAAGGATTGCAGAACCACAAGGCGAAGGATAAAGGAATTTACTTGGGTTGGACCAGGGACTCTTGCCACGTGAACAGTTAGTCATGAACAGTAAATAACCTGCGACCCACATTTGCACCGTTATATTTGCAGAATGTGATTATTCACCTCATGCCTGCTGCTTTTTGTACATTTGTTAACCCACGATTAATGCAGCTGTTTGTCTGGACATGTATATTGTGTATGTTTGTTTGTAATGTTGCACGCCCAAAAGTTATTGTAGGGATCGGTATCGTTAATTATGCTTTTTTCAATCACATAGCACCAGTCTATATCACACTACAATGATGACGAAACCTTCTGTTGGTCTGTAAATGCAGTAAATCAAAATAACTGCCTTGCATAAAATGTCTCTCTCAAAATGGCTGTAGTGAATGTCTTGAAATAGGCCTCTGTCTCTTTAAGAACCTCTGAGCCTTTCAGACACGCCCCCTCCACACTCTGTCTGTGGCATCAGTGGGGAGGGGGTTCTGCTGAGGAGCAGTGGTTGGTTACTCGGCTGGTGACGAAAGCTCGGAGGCGTCTCCAGGAGGTGGGGGCGTTCCTAGGAGGACTCAGGCAAACCTATCCCTAAAATGGCCGCCATCAGAGTTTTTACAGATTACTCAAAAATACTTGAATGTGCCAAGGCAACACTTCAGGCGTGTTGTTAATGAGGGAATGACATAATAACATGATGTAAATGTTTGCATAATACCCCCCCTTTAAGGCTTTATCAATACAACTGCTCTTCTACAGTGGGAGGTAAAAGTGAGTACACTGTTAGGAAGTTGAATAGTTTGACATAAACGCACAATGTCATGTGTGGAGGAAAAATGGAATAGTACACAAACATCAAACCCCTCTGTGAAGTCTGGAGCAGGAGAATCATGGTGTGGGCTGTGGGCCTCAACAATGTGCTATCAATAGAAAAATGAATTCACATGTTTATGAAGATATCCACAACAGCGTGGAGTAAGTAAGTGAACCCTTGTATTAACCATCTGGCTGATCCTTCTTTTGCAGCAAAAACTGCTTTTCGCTCACAACGATCAGGATGAATCTTGGATCATTCCTCTTTACAAAACTGCTGCAGTTCAGCGAAATTCAGGTGTACTTACTTATTCAACGCTGTCCTGTGAATGTGTATATGTTATGGCCAATAAAAATATGATCAAATGTAAATGTTTGGGTGGTACTAGTTTAAGCACACACTGTTTAATTATTCTTATGGTGATTCCAAACGGTGTACTCACTTTTTCCTCCCTCGTTGATACTCTCAGCTGTAACACTCTGGCTCTCGCTCACCCTTTTAGCTGGAGTATTTGTGAATGAAGACAGTGCACGTGGCACGTCTGAGGAGGACAGCTCCTGTAGTTTTTAGATATACTTTCTAAAGGTTTTTATCGGGTTAGCAGCAGCCCGGGGAATAGAATAAACATGTTTTGAATGTTTAACAAGCGTGTTTTCCCCATGTGCTAACATACGACATGTTAAGTGCACCTGTCTCGCCGCTCACACTGGAGAGGCTCAGCACAGGGGTGGTCCAACCTCGTGTGATCTCAGGGCGGGTTGATGCAGATGAACAGATCCTATGCTGGGAATGCGTCCATGAAGGGAGAGAGCCTTTTTAAAGCACCAATTTTAGTGCACGTGATTTACACGACTCTTCAGCACCGATGAGACCAACTCAGGTGGACTGGCAGCCATTGTTTTTTAATAGTTTATGTGACATGTTGCATAATTGCATTGAACAAATTCCTAGTTTGTGAAGCTATTATGATTCTGAAATAGCTCATGTGGATTTCTATATTTTGGTGAATTGTTTCCCAAACAGGTGTACGGGGACCCCTGGGGGTACTTCAGCACTTGGTAGGGGGTACTCGGAATGACCTCTGGCTAAAAATAGTGAAAAGGAGTAGAATTTCAATATTACCTTGAAAGAAAAGTTAGTTTTAATACTGTTTTACATCAAAAGGTTTGACTTTTGAGAGTATTTAAGCTTTATTGTGAACATAACACTCTAATAAGTACTAAATAATCTCTGCTTAGTTGCGCATTTTGTTAAAACGTTGGCAGGATCCTCAAGTTAAGGGGTACTCAGAGTATAAATGAATGCCTCATGGGGTACGTGGGACAAAAAAGATCGGGTGCCCCAGCAAAATATATAAAATAAAATACTGCATGGTGCTGCACAAAGCATCTTCCTCAGGGGAGCCCAAAGTGTCGCCCTACAGACACAGAGCTGGAGTTTTGAAGTTCAAGGCATAAGTAATATGGCTGCACAGTCAAAACCTCCGCTTAATATATCCAGTTCTTCAAGATGAGGTCCATGATGAGAAAGTTTAAACATCCCTACTCTTCAACACTAAAACAACCCCAGGACAAATGATGATTACGTTCTTGTCTACGCAGTACAAAGCTATCTTACAAAACTCCACCTATTCAAATGCGTTCCTATTTGGTTATCTGCCAGGTTATTTTCCTCCAGTCAAAGCGTGCTCAGCTCCACTCTCTCGGCCCTGCCCCGTGTGTCCTTCAACATTTAACAAATCAGCAGCAATTACAAAACAGCGGAGCCACCGAGCAGATTACAACATGAGTTCAGGCACGTTCAATCGAGTCCCGAGCCGAGAGGGAAGAGCGCGGAGAAAAATGTGACCGGACAAGATCAGACAGACTCACGCGGGAGTGTGACTTTTACGGTTCTTCAGCTGACTCACAAAAATACTTTTAAGAGAAACCTCAAGGTGGAGAACTGGCATGTGATCACTGTAAACGTCTGAATGGTTTGTGGAAAACAGTGGATCTTAATATTTCTGCTGATAAAATGATCGGCATTTTCGATTAGGTTATGGTTTATCAAAACTTTACTCTCTTTTTCCAAGCCCTCGACGCATCACAGCAAACACAATGTAAAAGCGAACTCATCTTTTATTGCAAATGCAGTTTCAAAACACATTTTGACTCAAGAGTGCAGGCCTTTATATCGGAACCATCCTCATGTATATAATAGTTCATGGAGTTTAGGAAAATGTGTGCCGTGCATCAAGAACAGTATAAAAAAAAAACTCAACATGGGCAATATATCGTCTACAAGATATCGAAATCGGCGTTTGGAAACTACGCAAATGAATTAGGGCTTAACGATTTTGACAAAAAAAACAAATTGCAATTTTTCTGACAGATATTGCGAATGCCACTAGATTTGCGAATATACATTTTATATGAAGCGTATGTTTTATTTTTCATGCATTTGACCTAGGGCTGGAAGAACCAAAACTCATATCCCGATAAATTTAGGTTGAATGTCGATATACGATATATATTGCGATATTTTTTTCCGCAAAGTGAGAGCTGTGAATTGAAATGTTAAAGGGACTATACAGAGTTTAAAAATGTTAACACTAAGTATTTTCCTCCCCCTACAGGTTCCAGCCATGTCCTAATGTGTAGAATGAGCTCAGGCCTGTTCACCACAACTGCCTCTAAAATATAGAAGGTGCAGTTACTCAGAAGACCTGAGGTGGCAGTAGTGAGTATAAAATGACTAACATGCATCTCGCCCCTTTAAGTCAAAGTCAAATATGAGTAGTTTTATTGAAAACTCACTATAAAATGTAAACAAACACTGTACAACAAAGCTCCATAAGCACATTTAAATTAAAACAAAATCTTGAATAGAAATAGAAAATAAAATAGGTCAATATTTTTCTGAGGGCAGCATTTATACTGTATATGAAGAGACAACAAAAAGTGCTCAGTTGAAGATAAACTTGTTTAAAAATCAGCTCGAGATTACCTGTTTCTTTTTGTTAACTCAACTGATTTGAATTTGAAATATCCCAATATACACCATATGGTCTAATTCCATATCTCCTTTTAAAATATATCGATATATCTTAAATATCATTATACCATGGTCTGGGTGAATACTCGATTCTGATTGGCTGGTGCATTATTTTGGTATAACCGCACACGTAGTCCGGTAGTTAAATCACTGGGATATCACTCCGCTGTGGCATCGCCATAGCAACGCATGACACAGCTGAATCAGATAAATGCGTAATTAGTGACTGACAGGAACGTATGAGATGGATTTTGTTTAATTTCAACGTTTTTGGCCAAAACAAAATGTTTGATAAATGTTTGTAGAGGAGAGTGAGCAGCTAGGTTAGCTACTGTTAATAACATATGAGCTTTACATTTCTATTGAAAACGGTTAAGGCTATTCATCATTTTCAGGCGTACATAAAATGATCCTGCATTGAAGCATATTTGTCTGGATTAGTAAAGTCAAACATAAAAGTTTGAGTTGGGGGGGCCCAGGTGTGAGCGACTCCACCGCAGCTGTTTCCATAAACAGTTGAGCTGGTTGAGCTAGCTAGCTTCAGGTTAAACAGCGTAAAAGTGAAATAACTCCTGCCCACGAGTGCCGCATATCGGTGTTTACTTCCAGGGAAAAGTGTTTCCGGGTTAGTCCTGTTGTGTTGTGATTCTGTGCTGATGTTGTGTCGTTGAGCCTGACTGAGATCCTCGTAATAGCTGCGGAGAATGACTCGCTCTGAGACCAGCCTTCAGTGACCGGCTAATAACCCACACAAAATAGTCCCGGTCGTCTGGCATATTTAGTGACTTTAGTAAATGAAACAAATATTTTTTATAAATGTTACGTTTGTGGGACCATGGTATAAGCGGATTAAACAACGAGGAGCCGTGCATTAGACGGCTATAATGCACGGCTCCTCGTTGTTTAATCCTTACATATATATCGCCCAGCCCAAATTTGAGCTTTGAGCTGCGCATAAAACGGCTGTGAAACAAGTTCCATCTTGTTGCTTATCAGAGTTCTACTCAGACCTTGTTTAGATCCAACCATGCAAAAATTAATGAATAAAGAAATGGAGCATCCCTGAGTAACAGAAAGCTGTTTATGTGTCATTATTAGCGGCTGTATTTCCACAGGACTGCAGCTCGAGTCACTTCTGCTCAGAGAAAGCGTCTGCGCTGGCCATTATGAAATAAACAAAGCTCTTCCCGAGGGCAGACTCTGCCTCTCGGACAGACATTTCGGTTCACGGTCAGGTCCTGGTCTTGTGATGTGCGCTTCAAAGCCTCATGATTGTTGCTGCGCGTCAGCTGTTTCCCCGTTACCGCGGCGACGGGTCACGTGACTCGACGCGCACGCACAGCGGAGTCAGCCGATCTCAGGTCGGGTCCGGCCGCCGCGGGCAAAGCCAAACGCCGCCGCACAGGGATTCCCCCCAAAGACACGGACGAGGAACGCGCCACTGCCGGGGATTTCGACATGTTTGACACGGAGCATGAAACTGACATTGGTTCCAGTTCCCGTCTGTGTGGAGAGTTTTTCAGAGGGTTTTAGAGCCACAAGGTTTATCAAGTTCCTGGCGGATGATCATCACTTACTGCGTGTTAAAAACTAAATACTTCAGTGGAGGAGACGACTGTTTAGAAAGGTCTGAGAGTTTGTCTTGAAGCTGAACATCCAAACCATAGAAATACATAAATAGAATTTTTATGTAGATTCGGGATTTTTGACAAAGGGCCTCATTTCCAAGTTATCCAGAGTGTTGTATTTCAGTTCTTATATTTGAAGAGTTTCGTGGCGCTAGGCTAGTGCAAGGCTAGTGCATTTCTATGGTATCAGCTAGCCTGCATTAAAAACAGTCTGACCCGCTCCACAGAGCACCTGAGGCAAATCACTTATAACACCAGACTGACCATATAAATGTCTGTGTCCATAGAATCATTTTTGGAATATAACTGACCTGCATCACATGAATGATCGCATTTTGAGGGACTATTTTCTAGCAGATCACTCCGCCGCTGCGTAGCTTATACAACCACAAATCTGAGGCTGCTCAAATATAAGGTTTTGTGTAACTAGATTTGGAAGAGCTTAGTTGCTTCTAACTTCACCCCCTTGTTTGGAGCTATAGGAATATGCTGGGAGAGGCTAAATGCTAACAACGTCTTTGGTCTCTTCGCGTGACTTAGCGCACGTGTTAAGACCAGACAGGTACACATCAACTCGTCTAAGCTCATGTAAAACATATCTCAGTGTGGAAAAAACGGTGGCCTGTTCCTTTAAAGCTTAAGTGACGCCACTTAAGAACATGTTGAAACTGAAAGTGAATGTTTGTTGGAGGCTCTTGGTGCCAATTTTGCTTTTTGATTGGATGAGACACAAACAGATATTTATGAAATTTACAATGTACAAAACACTACAGACCCTTACTTTAAAAACAAAATAGCTTTTCATCAAAAGTACAAAATTTCATGTCAAAACTAATCAATTACTAAAATACTATTTCAATATTTGAAGTTGTTTCAGACACTATTTTATACAGGGATTTACACAGTGTTGCATTCACGTTCATCTGTCCAGTCACCAAATAAAAGCATCAGAAAAATAAATCTACATTGATTGAAATGATTTTTTTGGTCAACATTTGGGGGGTTCATATCGTCCGCTGTTTAGCCCAAGTGAAGTTTGTTCCAAAATGCTTTAATGCCGACTGTAAATGAACAAAGAAACCATGAGGGTTCGTGCCAGGAAAATATGTGGTTGCACCACAGTCTGTTGGCCGATATTATGCAATGATTGTTCTTCTGAAGTATGAATAACGCAACACGTATGAAGTCCTATTACTAATAGTTTCACATTGCCGGGAGAGGAACACATTCTTCGTATTTCGTAAACTTTGCTCAACTTATCGAAACTATTATCTCATTAAATAAAATAAAGCATCACCAAGAATAAATACGAGCTTACTCAAAAAAATAAAATTGAACCTCAGCAGCATTTAGCATAAAATAGTTTCTTTAACAAATGTTTTAAAGGGATATTTCAGGATTTTTGACATAGGGCCTCATTTCCTTGTTGATTTCTGGAGAATTTTTTTTTTTTTTTGTAATTAATGCAGTTGTTATATTTGAAGAATTTTGTGGCGCTAGGCTAATGCTAGACTAGCGCATTTCTATGGTATCAGCTAGCCTGCATTAAAAACTGTATCACTTATACCAAACTAACCATATAAATGTCTGTGTATAGAATCATTTTTGGAATATAACTGACCTTGCATCACATGATCTCATTTTGAGGGACTATATTCTAGCAGATCACTCCACCGCTGCGTAGCTTGTACAACCACGAATCAATACAAGTTCTTTTAAATGCAAAATGGTTCAAATTACTCTCTCGACACAAACATTTATATGGTTAGTCTGGTGTTATCAGTGATTTAACTCAGGTGCTCTGTGGAGCGGGTCACACTGTTTTTAATGCAGGCTAGCTGATACCATAGAAATGCGCTAGCCTTGCACTAGCCTAGCGCCACGAAACTCTTCAAATATAAGAAAATACAAAAAATACAAAAAAATCTCCAGAAATCAGCAACACTCTGGATAACTAGGAAATGAGGCCCTATGTCAAAAACCCTGAAATATCCCTTTAACTCCAGATAATGAGGCGTTAATGCCACAGAAGGCCCAGGTCGATAATTGAGATTTAACTGCATGAACTCATTAAATTCAATCCATTAATTAATTTCCCAATCAGCCGCCTCACGGTGCAGGGCAGGGCGACAGGGGAGTGTGGGGAACAAGTGCGGTGTTATCTGGAGAGGAGCAAAAGGTTCTTAATAGTCCTCACGGGCTGTTTAGTGTCGAGTGCTCCTTATGTGTGACCGAGCAGCTGACAGAGTGAAGGGGAGAGAACAGCTGACAAAACAAACACTCAGAGGCGTGTTCCAGCGGCCCGCATCTGGACTGGACTACAGTACGTTTATGTTAACGCGCTAACAAACAGGGAATCACAGATCGAGGCCAGACATGGGAGCACAACGGTTTAAAGACAGAGAACTACTGGATCGGGGGGATATTTTCTGACGGGACAGAAAAACAGGAAGAAAAAAAAAGTCTGAACCACTGCTGATTTTAACATTATACTTGGTTAAAGTTCTTAAGTCGATTTAACCCATCAGTCCCGTTAAAGTTGTTGATGGAAAAGCGTTTTTTACCGAAGAGTTAATGTTTAGAAAAACTCTGCTAAACCACAGACTGTGTTGCTATGGCAATTGTCAAATCCTCTGTAACCAACGGAGGAACCGCACGACAACTTCCTGTGACGAAGCGGTGGAGAACTGATATCTGCACAACAACATTCAGCAAATAGTGTAGTCTTAAAGATGCTACACTCTGCACAGCTTTAAGAAATACTTTTGGATACTCGAGCTTTGGCATTTCATATTATTTAACAAAGAAAAAGCCACTTTTTACAAACACATATAATATTTTGTTTAAGACATATTCGGTCTTTGGATCCATAGGATATCTCGATCAAAGACTAAATGTATGTTACTCAAGTATTTGTAACAGTTCCTACATAACAATATTTAAAGGCACACTGTATTAGGGCTGCAACTAACGATTATTTTGGTAATCGATTACTCTACCGATTATTTTTACGATTAATCGATTGGCTGTGAATGGTATATGAAAATTGTATTTTTTCATTGTTTTTAATCACATAAAGCTAAAGTGGCATCATTTGAGGACGTGTTGATGGATTAAACTTAAAGTGAGTGTTTTTGGAGGCTCTTTCAGCTGATTCTGCTTTATGATTGGATGAGAAACAGACAGACATTTATGACATTTTCAATGTACAAAACACTAAAGACCCTAACTTGGAAAAACAAAGATTTAAAAAAAAAAAAATGTTAATGTAATTTTTGCTCTTTTTAAGTCTCTGTTTACTAGAAAACGATTAATCGATTAGTAAAATAGTTGACAACTATTTCAATAATCGATTAGTTGTCGATTAATCGATTAGTTGTTTCAGCCCTACACTGTAACATTTTGCATTAAACTGTTGGTGCCTTTTTTTTACAAAACATGCTCCTAATGAGCAACTCGACACAGAAAATGCTACTTTTGTAGTGAGTGATCAAAGAATGGATTTGGATGAGGACCTAACCTGTTTATGTCTCATATGTGGCTGCCTTTAGTCGACATCTAAGCACTAAGGCCATAACACGCATTGCACGTGCAATAACACCGGACAACACCAGCCACTGCACCGATGTTTCACAGCATCACCCTCCAGTCGAAGATACAGGTCACTCAGAGACAACAGAGAACGTCTCAAAAACAGTCTAATCCCCACAGCCATCAACACACTTAACACTCACACTGTGACATCTGTATTTCTGTCATCACTTGTCATAAAGATATATTTGTAATGTGTATGTATGTGTGTGCCCTGGTGCTTTCCTGTCTGTGCTACTGTGAAAACTAATTTCCCCTTAGTGACAATAAGTTAAACAAACAAACTAACATCTCTATGGAGACGAGCTGGTAACGGTACTGTCAGGTCTGAGGAGAGCGGAACCACAGCAAACACACGTTTTTCTACAATGAAAATAAAAGCTTGTAGTATATTTCATCTATTGGATGAAATGTCACGCCGTGTGGCTTTAAAGTAGGGCTGATCGATATTGGAATAACTTGCGATGTGTGATACGGCAATGCAATATCGCGATAACAATATATTGCGATATTTCACTAAACTATTTCAGCACGACATGTTCCATTCTAATTATACACATCATAAGTAACTAGTTTTTTAGCAAATTGTGTGAAAACATTACATCAGCGCCACAGCAAGACTAAAACTGAACTAAGTGAATGTTTAACTCCGGGGTGTCGAACTCATTTGGTTTGAAGGGCTGAAATGCGGCTGAAAATACAATTGAGAACTTTTTTTCCCAATAATTGAATAATAATGAGCGGTGATTTTAAAATAGTGCTGATTTGAGCAAAAGCCTGACCCGCAAAAAAAAAAAAAACTGTAATTTAAGTGGCCCCCTAGTGGCTGGAATGAGCACAATGGTTATTTCCTTAAAGCAGTACTAAGTAACTCTTCCCCCTAGAGGCCGGTGTAGTAGCAAGTTACGATTTTTTAACTTATTAATTGTCTTGGGAGAGTAAATACTACGCTGACAGGAAAGGCGAAGGGAGAGAGGGTTACTGTGCATCCAATTATACAATGGAAATATTTTTTTTTTCACTCAAACTTGGCTGTAAATACTGTTTAAAGTGACGTTAGCCCGCAGTTAGCTTTGCCCGTTAGCATGTTAGCTTCTTCTTCATGATTCCATTAGTGTGTATTGCTTTCTCCGCACCGGTGGCAGTCAAGTTGCAAACATGGTTTTCTGGCCAGAGACACCAGGGGGAGATGAAAGACCCTCCAATCATCCCATAAACACTTGTATTACCCCCACAGGGACTACGGAAAGGATTTATTAAGGTAAACACGTTAAATAGAACTGCTTTAAAGCTGAACAATGTCCACAGTCTGTGTTTATTTACATACTTCGGGATTTGTGCTCAACAAGTCAGATTAAATCATCTCTTGGGCCGGATTTGGCCCACGCACCGCCAGCTTGACGTGTCTGGTTTAACTAAAACTGTACTTTTACACAGTTACAGTTCAATGCATTGTTTTCATAAAAATGTGTCGCTCTCAGTCAGATGAAGACTTTAGTGATGCTGCGATATATTGTGGCTTCTTGCGATATGGATATTGCATCTCCTAATATCACGATACGATATTTGTTGTGATATATTGTGCAGCGCTACTTTAAAGTGTGATAAAGCTATAAAGTAAATGTAATAGCCAAATTTAAAAGGAGTGAAGATAAAATACTTCCAGCATTATGTCTGTTTTCAGCCTGGATTTGAACATTGTCAGAGTTGAGGCCTGTCTCACAGCTTCGGGAACTTTATTCAAGAATTTAGCAGCGCAAAACTGAAAGCAGCCTCGTCGTGTTTAGTCCCGAGACTTCTCCTACTGGTCCCAGAGCTAAACTTCGGTGCAGATATCTGAGCACTGGACTAATATGGCCGTATTTCCTGGTTCTAGTCAGGACTCAAACAAAACAGCACTTCCAATAAAGAAATAAAGCTCCATAAAATCAGCGTAGTCTCTTATCTTTGTGAAACCAACACCATCCAAACACCTTGTTGCTGGTTCTCACTTGTGCGTTACTCTGATTTTGCCGATGTTTATTCGGTGTGCAGTGGCTGAGGCGTGACAGAGCAGGTCGGTCGGTGGGAGCGGCTCTGATTCACACAAACAGCGTCCTCCAAATCCAGCTCCCGCTCTTACGTAACCACCACAAACAAACACAGCACGGGTTTAATAACAGCTACAGTTCTCCTGAGACAACACAGCGGCGGGAGGAAAACAGAACAGACGTGCTGGACTTTATATCATCCAACAAAAACAAAACAGCATGTATTCATAATCTGTTTGCTTTTGATAAACAATGATTTTTACAAGGACTGCACTGGGAATAAACCAGGTCTGAGCCTCAGATAAAGAACCTCTGATAAATATCGACCGCTTGCAGAACTGGATCATGCCACAAAAAGCAGTTCACGAGACGCTCTGACCCAGACGTCTAGACTTCACAGTTTCTCCGAGTCGATAGAGACGATCTTTGCGTGGTTCCTTACCTCTCGTTCCTGTCGCCATGTCGGCCACTTTCTGAAAGGCGTCTAAAAAGGCTCCCGTCACCAAGATGGTCGTCCTGCAACAGAAAAAACAACAACTATTTGAGATGGAGCGTGAGATCAGCCTCCTTCACGTTGAGAGGAGCAGCTGAGGTGGCTCGGGCTTCTGTTTCGGAGCCTCCTGGTCGCCTCAGTTGGAGAACAGCAGGAGGAGGTGTGCGTGGAGAGGGAAGTCTGGGCATCTCGGCTCAGACCGCTGCCCCCGCGACCCAACCCCGGATAAAGTGAAAGAAAACGGATGGATCAAGTCTATTGATAAATTATATCAAGTGATAAGCATGATTATGAAAGATGAATTGAAATATTTTTTAAGTGGTGTACTTAAATGAGGGCTGCACGAGTGAAGCTACAGCCAAACAATGATGAAAAACGTCTCATAATTAGGGATGCACCGATACCGATACCAGTATTGGGAATCGGGCCGATACCACACACTTGTACTCATCTAAATCAGCTCTCTAAATCAGAGTCTGAGCTGGATTTAACCAGAGCTAAATGTTGTTAGTGCTGCAGCGTCTGCAGTGTTTACAACATACAGGCTAACGTTGCTAACTCGCGGCTAGCAGTTTTGGCCATTCTGACGCCGTTTTAAGCCCAGGGGTTTATTCATCTGAAAAACTAACCCAGCGACTAAAAAGTCCTCAGAAAATCCAAAATAAAGACATACAGCATGTTTATATTGAGCGAAAATAAGCTGCAGCAGAACAGTGAAAACGCTGTAGCTACTCGCTAAGTTACTACAAACACACGAGAGAGACCATTTAAATAACCATCTCAATACTATTGTTTAATAAAAATACATAAATGAATAAAGCACAGGCATTGGGGAGCTTTTGGACGTGGGCTTTTCTGTCTGTGTAATAAAGTGCAATAAAAATGAAAAATTATATTGAATGAAAATAAAATAAATAAATAAATGGCATCAATTCTAATATAACTGCTCTTAAATGTGTCGCCTACTTTACTTAAGGAAAAGTACATGAGTAAATGAACTAATTACAAACCAATCTGTTGTGAAAAAAGTAAGAATGTTGAAGAAAATGCCTTGTACTCGTATCGGTGTTCGGTATCGGCGAGTACTTAAATCAAAGTACTCGTATCGGTTTTTGACAAGTGGTATCGGTGCATCCCTGCTCATAATTGCTCCAACAATCACAAAACGTAATCCGGAACTACAAAGCTCTGCACACAAAGTTAACAAGAGCTTTTTTCCCAATCAACTTTTCAAAATCGGTAGATAAAAAGGTACAGATCTTCTTAAGCTTTGGTTTAGTGGAATTGGATATTTTGTTTATGGTATTTGGAAGATTAACATTAGTCTCTTCGATGACAGCTCGTAGCGCCATATTGTTTACAGCAGTGAACCCCCCAAGGCGCAATGCATTATGGTATTGCGCAAGTAGCGAATACAGCAAGATGCAAATCTCAAAGAAGCATTTCAAGTTGTCAGAAAAACATTCTTAGTTTTAATAATTCTCTGGTCTCCTCGTGCTCGCTCTTTCTTTCTCCTCGTGCTCGCTCTTTCTTTCTCCTTCCTGTGCTCTGACTCATGCTGACCACAGGCCAAAAGAACGAATGCTCAGAGAGACGTATCGTAGACATAAGGGATATTAAGCAGCAGAAAAACCTTCTTTGAATCACAAGCTGCAAAACGCTGCAAAAATCTGCCTCATATTTACGTCAAGAAACTGGCTGTAAGATGCTACAATTAGATGCGGCGAATACAAATGTTATTCTCCTGCAGTGACTTTTGATTGGCCATTGGGCTGATTGGGGATGACTATCATTCAAGCGGCGGCGGTGCAAGTCAAAGAAAAAAAAGATCTGCCTTTTGCCGCAGTAGCATCAATATCAATGTCATAAAGGTGAATTGTGCAGCCCTAACCTAAATTAAGTGCAACCAACCGAAAATAATAGGAGTAGAGCTGGGCAAAAAAATCGATCTGATTTAAAAGTGGAGTTGGTAAGTCAAATCGATTCATAATTTAAGGGAAATCATTTTTTTTCAGCTGAACTCCCGACTCGTTTCTTGCACGCCCGTATCTGACGCACATCCGCCCACAGCAGCACAGGACGGAGACCCTGTGTGCAAGTTGTGCAAAAAAGGAGTACCATAGTTACACAAGCCTATAGATACAGACGGCATCTCATCATAGAAGGGGGCGTGGCCTCGCCGAGGGGGAAAATAGAATCTTTAGGGAAACACAATTTTTCACTCTTTTTAGCCATTTTCTGGTGGAATATGAACTTATTTATCACATAAATAAAGTCAAATGTAAATCGGGCCCATATGGATATTTTCTAACAGCAGATTGTTCAGTAGAAGTGAAAAAACGGCAGTTGTAGCTAGCACTAGCTAACCGTTTGCATTAGCCCGATTCTAACATGTAGCATTATGTTAGCATTCTCCGTTTTTTATGTATTTATGGGCTGTTGAACCACTTTGCTCCTCTCCATGTCTTTGCATCTTCATTTAGTAGAAACTATATTCATAATTCACCGTTTGTTACAGTAGTTTTTGAATAATTAGAGAAAATGTACATCTTTTTCAAAATTGTTTTCCCCCTTAACTGTTTTCAAAAATGACCATATATGGGCGATTCCAGAGATGCCGTCTGTATCTATAATACCATCTCAATGTAAAACATGTTGGGGGCAAACACAGAGACGTCCTCGATGCTAATGTTAGCGTTAGCCTCAAACACACGCTCCAGCCCACTCTGAGCCACAATAACCCCAACCCTCGTCAGTGTAAGAAATGGCTCTCTACATTTCTGGAATAGAATAACACTTAAAGGCACTGTTTTATTGCCCTTTTGCTTTTATAGAAATGTGGCATGTATTACTGTTTAATGAACTCTACAATAGGGCTGAAACATATATTGTTATCTTATCGATATTGAGATATGAACATTCAAGATATTAATATCGAATAAGCAACGATATATCGCTATCATATTGATATCAAGATATGAACATTAAAAACATTAAAATCGAACAAAGCAAGATATAAATGATATAGATTTCCATCAATAAAACAGCACTAACCTGTAGTTATATCGTATCGATATCGAGATATCTGTCATGAATATCGAGATATGAAATTTTGTCCATATCGTTCAGCCCAACTCTACAAGTTACATGAGTGATCAGAGCTCCTAAAACCCTTGAAAGCTAAATAGCTATAAATGCACTTTGAATAACTATACAGATTAAGAACAATAAATACATTTGTTGTTGAACTCATGTTTCTATTTACTTATAGAATAATTTAGGTGCATTTGTTTTTGGTTCGATTAAAATGTGATTTATTGCAATTCATTCATTACAGACCTGTAAAAAGAAAACAGTAGTTTGTCCAAAGTTTATAAACCAAACGCCATTTAACATTTATTAAAGTGTTAAGTCTGAAAAATGCATTAAAGTGCTGTTGCTGGAAAACAAAGGAATGCAGGATAAAAAGGCCTCCAAACACAAGTATTGAAAGTATTGCAATACTTGATAAAGTACTTGGTATTGCACCAAAAATTGTGTCCCAGCCCTAGTTTGCAGCTCTGCATAACACCTCGTGAAAGCCCAATCCTGCCTGATCTAAAGCCCGAGCATGGAATGAGCCTTTCAGTGCCTGGAAGGGAGACCGTGAGGAACCAGGTGATTGTGTAAGTGAGAGGTCGGAGAGTCGCGTGGAGCTTCTGTCAGTCTCACCATCGACAAATGCAGAGCGGATTCAAAATGCCCCTTGTGACTTGTTGTCCCTTCCCTTAACACGCCCAAATCCATTAAAACTGAAATATGACCTGCTAAAACTAAAACAAGAATCACATGGACATCAGAACATGTTTGCAGAGATCCAAACAGAGGAGACAAGACATTGTATTGTTTGAAGAGGGGATCTTTTACCTAAATAATTCCAGCTTTTGCAATTTGTCAAATGAATTTCCATTCACCTACGATTAATCTTCGAGACCCAATTTAGGGACTGATGTTGGACAATCCCATACCTTGTGTCCATGGGCAAAATAACCTACTGACCTTGCCATAATGTAATTCATTTAGCCTTAGCTTATCTTTGCTTTAATCTTTGCCTTTGTAGTTTTCATTTTGACACAGTTTGAGGAAGAAGCAAATTTGCCTGGGGTTTGTTTTAATTCAAGTTACTACGCCAAATACGATATAATACATTTACCCTAAAGAGAACAAGCATTACTCCCATTAGGGAAAGTCTAGGTGGTCCCCTCGCGAGCGATGAGGTCACGTGAAGATGGCCGTCACCTGACCGGCTCCTTAATTTGAGCTTCTGAAACACAACACGCGCATAAACTGCACAAAAGCCCCATTGAACGAGGTAAAGGGCGTCTCCGGTTACGCGCCGACTCAGCCGGGCCCTTCGCGATAAAAGCCTCGCGGATAAAAAAGCCTTTGATGCAACGGTTCGACGCGGAAAAAGATCC
This sequence comes from Gobius niger, assembly GCF_951799975.1. Taxonomy (NCBI): domain Eukaryota; kingdom Metazoa; phylum Chordata; class Actinopteri; order Gobiiformes; family Gobiidae; genus Gobius; species Gobius niger. The sequence goes on from NC_136875.1 coordinate 11,863,208, forward strand.
GGTTACATTATTGTGAAATTGTATCGGATAAAGCAAAGTACAATGTAATTGGCTTGTTGCACGGTGTGGCTATGCTAGTTCCTCTGACCTGAAGGTGTGAGCGCCAGGACTTCCTGTCTGTTTTCTTTTCCTGGAATAAAAATCATATTTTCTACAGATTATGTTGTGGGCGGTGAGTTCCCGGTAGATGATCATTTACTGTGTTCAAATCATGATGTAACGAGTTCAGATCGGAGACACCTGTGATCATGAAGGATTGATAGTTTGTCTTGAAGCTAAAGGCTAACATGCTATGAAAAATATATATATAAAGGCACTATTTCAAGTTGTGTAATGCATTAACCCCTTAACTCCCACCTGAACCGAGCACATTTTCTCGACGAAAACAATGATGGAAATGTGGCAAAAATGTCACAAAAATGTCACAAGAAATTGACCAAAAAATGACCAAAAAATGACAAAAATATGACAAAAAAATGACCAAAAAATTACAAAAATGTGACAAAATGTGACAAAAATGTGACAAAAAAATTACCAAAAAATTACAAAAATGTGATAAAAAATTGACAAAAAAAAGAAAAAAAAATGTGATGACGTGAGGAAAATATATCCTCTCGGTTCAGGCGGGAGTTAAGAGGTTAAATTAGCCTTTAGCTTCAAGACAAACTCACTGATCCTTACAAACATAAACGTCTCCTCTATGGAAATATTTCTACCAGGAACTCACTGGTCTAAGCTAATCTTAATGGAAATGAATACGGACAGGAAGTACTAGCGCCCACAGCTTCAGCTCAGAGGAACTAGCATAGCCACACTGTGCAACAAGCCGATAACGAAAACAAGTGCATGTACTAGAAATGTGACCAGAGATGACGGTGTTCGCAATGTAAACGATTCCGTATTTGGAGAATTACTTTTGGTTGTTTTAGTGCTTCAATCTTTCGCATTTTTGAATTCCATAAACTGTTAGCTTTGGGTTTTCTGTCTTTGAGTGAAATGGAGTCTCGTATACCGTTTTTCGGCACGTTTGATTCTTCCTTTTGCCAGTGGAGGGACCGAACTTTGACGTGTACAACAACATATCCCAGAGAAATAAAAGCCACTGAGATTATGTCATGTTATGTGTGAAATATCGCTGCTGAAGAGCCAAAAGCTGTAACATAATGTACTATTACAAGTCATTCTACTTTGTTGCCACCACTGCCACTGATCAAAGTTGCAAGACCAGGCGACGGAAATCTAATCAAAGTGTAGTCTGTGAGGCTATGTGGAGATTTTCATTAGCCAACACGCTCACCACAGCGATACAAAAGCCACATGTGAATATGAAAGACCGCAGTTCCATTTGGTAGAAGTCATTGCTCCATATTTGACCAACTCACTACCTAATGTAATGATTCTTTCTCAACTAGTGATCTCAAAGCGAGTGGCCAACCAGAAACGGCTGCTCCTCCTCCATGTGTAGGGCTGGGTACCATTGTGTTTTCAATATCGGTACTTTAGCGATCCTCGTTTACAAAACCGATACCAAAATATTTGCCATCTAGAACCAGAAAACAAAAAAATAATGTTAATTTATTCCATAATTTCTTTTAACTTTCTTTAAAGGGGCTGGATGCAAGTTGGCCTTTTTATACTCACTACTGCCACCTCAGTTCATACGTGTAACTGCAGCTTCTATATTACATGCATCTCACGGGCCTGGAAACGAGTTAGAAACTAGAGTTGCCGCTAGTCACAATAATGTCTCGGAGACGTCCCCTGGCAATAAGACGAGTCTCCAGGTAGTCTCAGTGAAAACCAACAGGCTTGATTTGAACTGAGTCTCCACATGGTCTCGGAGAGGTCTATGCAGTCTGTGGCAACGTTGTGAACATCATTTGTTGTCCTCAACCTGTGAGACATTTCTGTGACGTCCCTGCAATGTCGGACACCAAAGAGAAACAAGTCTTCATGCAGTCTCTGAAATCGAACCTGTAGTTTTTATCAAGACTTCCTGGAGACTTGCCTTATCTCCAGGGGATGCATCAGAAACATCTCCGTGACCAGCGCCAACTCGAGTCTCCAACTATAGTCTCCAGGCCGGTGAGACAGTCCCTTTAAGTCACTTTTTAACTCTTATTACTTCATGCTGCTGCTGTGATGATTTTTTTCCGTTTCCTTCGCATTTCACGTGCTAAAGGCTCAGGCTTTGGCCGACATAAAAACATTAGCGCTGTGTGATGATGTCATCAGGCCGCGCGGCTCTGTTGGACAGGTGTGAGGGCTGGCCAGCAGGGGGCAGGCATCTCTCTCAATAGAGGATTAGTTCAGACACGTGAGAGCATGTTTATTTGTATTTGTGTTGTGCATTTTTAAATAAATAAAAAAAAAGAATAAAATAGCGTTGTTGTTTTTTAAAGGGGCTAGACGCAAGTTAGCCATTTTATACTCACTACTGCCACCTCAGGTCATACGTGTAACTGCAGCTTCTATATTAAGCTTGTGCATGACGACACTTCGGACCCGAATTAACACCTTTCTGAGTGCAGGATTTTAGAGGCAGTTGTGGTGAACAGGTCTGAGCTCATTCTACACATTAGGACATGGCTGGATCATGTAGAGGGAAGAAAATACTTAATTTTAACATTTTTAAACTCTGTATAATCCCTTTAAGCCAACAAATAATCTTTTCAATAACCGTGATTTCAATTATTATTACTAAAATAATCGTGATTATTATTATTATTTCTATAATCGAGCAGGCCTAGTACGACACCATCTTCAATAAAACAGCACGACTGTCTCAATAAATGAAAAGCTCCTGTTGTCTGAGGTTAAAAATCGGTCTGGTAAACATGGGCAAGATGGAAAGGTTTAAGAAAGAGTACATCTTCTTGACAGCTCCTGTGATGTTTATTTAGGATGTAAAGGTTCCAGATGAGACTTGGACATGGAGTGATAGTACACATATGGGTAAAGGGCTTCTGAAGTTCGAGCTGCTGCGGCTAAAAGAAGAGAAACCAAAGCAGCGATTTACGGAAGGAGGAACGTGAATGGAGTTGGCGTGAGAGTATTGTTCATATTGAGATTGCTGTTGCCTTGAGTTCAGGGCTGTATACCGCAGCGGTTCAGCGCAGATTAGATAAGTGGATTAAACTGTGTGTGTGAGTTACATTTAATAGGCCAGGGCTGACCGCTGCAGAGAGATACTTATCACGGTGCACTGCTCCGCTGGGAAAAGCACTTATTATGCTGGAGCGTAGTGAGGCATGACCGGCAAAATGAGAGAAGTCGACCAAAGCACTTCACAAGGGACAGTTTTAGCATATTTCATTTTGTAATATTCGCAGACAGTCCATCAAACCAAGGCATGAGGCGCAAAGTGGATGTTCAAAAGCAAAATCGAGCAATAAATTGTGCTCAATGTCAGCCAAACATGCAGTTGAATGTGTTTCGGACCATCTTCTTTGTATTTCGAAGGTGAAAATAGTCCAGCAGCAATGTCATTACTTTCCAAGAAACTTCAAGCCATTTTGAATCGAATTAAAGTCTTTTTCATGACAATTAAGGCCTTGATTTTGGCACAGTTCATTCAGTGATTTGAAAAGCCTCACGCAAACCTTGCTTAACCCCCATTGCTCATCCAGTCAGATGAATGTGGACCGAGCATCCAGCAGAACAAAACTACATCGAGCAGTTTCTGATGGTAAAATGGCTTTCTTCTTCCTTCACTGGTGTAGCTTCTGTTTTTGAACCGATAAAATTACAAGGGATTCGGTATCGGTGTCGGGATTGGATCGGATTTAATCACTGGATCAAGTGACTGTTGTGAATAGATGGGAGCAGCGTCTACGTCACATCTGTGGACGCACAAGGTGACAGCGTCGGAACGAATGAGGAAAGATCGTCTGAGAACCTTTAATCTACATATAAGATAAGGTTATCTTAAAGGGATATTTCAGGATTTTAGACATAGAGCTTCATATCCTAGTTATGCAGATTGATGTTGATTGCTGGAGATATATATTTTAAACTCATGCAGTCCTTATATTTGAAGAGTTTAGTGGTGCTAGGCTAGTGCTAGGCTAGTGCATGTCTATGGTAACTTGTAGCTTGCATTAAAAAACTCTTCAAAATCATGGGGTCGTCCTCCAAATGTTGCCATATCTGATTTGTAGAAAGCTCCTTTGTGAATTCCACGTGTATTGATGCGGCCGCAGGTAAACAAACTACAGTAGATCCGGTAACCGAGCAGATCACTCCGCCGCTGCGTTCTTTTAAATGCAAAATGGTTGTATTTCAGAAATTATTCAGTCAACACAGACATGGATAGTCTGGTGTTATAAGTGATTTGCCTCAGGTGCACTGTGCTTGGGTTTAATGCAGGCTACTAGTTACCATAGACATGCACTGGCCTAGCACCACTAAACTCTTCAAATATAAGAACTGCGTGAATTACAAAAAAAAATATCTCCAGAAATCAACACCACTCTGGATAACTAGGAAATGAGGTCCTATGTTAAAAATCCTGAAATATCCCTTTAACTGTGATCATGACTTGTCAGTGACATTTGCTTGTGAAACCTTTTCGCTGGTTGCTTTATAACGTCACTACAGCTTCAGGTTTTAATCTGTCCTTTTTATATTATCATCAAAATTAAAATCATACAGCCTATGATGTGGTTTTGTAGCTTATAAGCAAATGGTACATGGTTCATTCAGCTAACGTACTAGCTGCTAATGCTAACGTTAACGTGCATTTTAAAACCGAGAGAATCTACAATTAGGCCTGAGGCTGAGCATGTTTGATAAGTTTGAATACTTTCCAATTATCGCTAAGCTACTACCGTTAACAGCAGCAGCTTAAACTCTCACTGAGGACGCTCTGTAGCCGCTAAAAACGTAATAATGGCAAAGAAAACATCCTTGTTACAGTGTCAGTTAGCCTTTAGCTCTCTCAGGTACATGCATGTGGTTATGCTTAATAATCAGCCATGTGCTCCTAGTGCTTATGACTTTTAGATTTCCAAATCAGAGACCTGGAAAGGCCTTTAGAAGCAAAATGTAAAATTACTTTTAGCCTCAACATTACCAACATCATCTTAAAAGGCATCGGCCTGGAACAGACTGTCAAGTTAGTGTAAATACTGTAAAATGCAATAGGTCCACAAGTGATATTACATAAAATATATCATATAGGAATATAATGATACAAAAAGACTGTATTGGATCAGTATCAGCCGGCACAAAGTGTTAAACATTGGATTGATGAGAAGCTCCAAAAAACAGAGCAGGATATTCCTAAAAGTGACATACGATCAGTCTAAAATAAAGCTCCCTACATTCCCTGGCTCTAAACCAATCACCAAAGGATTGTATTTTCTCTGAACAGACATCTTTGTTTGAGCCCTGTGACCTCTGACCTCTTACCTGAGCTGTGACTGCAGTTTGGTTCCTTTGGATACGAAGTCCTCCCAGGTCGGATAACTGGCCTGAAGCACACAGAAGAGAGAGGGAACATTAATGTCGAGATTTGATGAAGACTTTTCAGACGTGAGGCTGGGAAACACTTCAAACATCAGGATTATTTAGTTATTGAAGGTATCGTGCTGTACATTTTAAATCAAGTATGACCATAAATCGACAAAAAAAAAGGTGAAAACAGAGGAGAAAGAAAAGTAAAAAAGAAAAGCAATGTATGCACTTAACTAAAACACAGTAACAGGATGGAAACAGCACAGCTACCAGGTACAATAAGGAGTATTTTGCACTTCTGTTGATGAAAAAATACTACCAATGTCTCCTATTAAATGACAGTCTTACCACTGGACTAGGGTCGATCATGTTACCATGAAATAAATCTATCTGGTTTCCATGTATTTTCCCATAATTGCATTTTAATTAAATTTGTAGGTGCCACGCTGCAACTTGCAATAATAAAACACAATATAATGTCTCAACATTAGGGATGCACATTCTGCTCAATTTCATTAATCAATTAATTGGTTACTTCATCAAACAACTGTTGAGCATCGTCTTAGCTTTGCTGTACAGGACAATTTATATCAACAAGATTGTAAACTTTGTTGAAAAGTTGAATTATAGCCTAAACTAAAATACAAATAATAGCTTTGTAAACTTCAACATAGGGCTCCAACATAGGGCTGGGCGATATGGCCAAAAAATAAAATCTACATTTCTTTATTCAGTTTGGACAATTGCGATTGTAATCAATGTTATTTGAAATGAGCTTTAAAAAGTCTCCAGATCTTTAGAAAACAGCTCAGAGTCCAGCTCATAATGTAGCTACAATTAAGCCCATTAAGAAAACATAACCCTTTACTTATAATTTCTGTTTTAGATATTCCTCATCTGCTCTAAAAAGTAAAACCTCTTAATAAGCCATTTTCCAAATCGTCTGTTTTTAAAAGCATGAATTAATTGAATTGATTCGATTTATCGCCCAGCCCTGCTTCAACAGACGCCACATTTAATGCTTACATGTTCACCTAAAATACAACAAAGCGATTAATTAACATTTAATCATTAACTGATTAATCATGAACATCCCTCATCACAACATACAAAATAAATATATGTATTTATCATGGATCTTTCACAATAATGTCATCTTTCATGGAATAGAAAGGTTCAGTCTGCACAGTCTGGCAGCTCCGTTTGGATTCTGGAGGCCGAGTCAGGAATGTGACAGACTCGCACCAAATAACTCACACACACCGCTGCGCTATGAAAAGCAACCTTTATCTCGGGATTACTACAGTTAGAATATAGTTATTGCTGATTGGAGTTTCCTGTAGGGTTCAGAGGTTTCTCCCCCCCCCCCCATCAACCCAATACAGTTTCTAGTTTACTTTAATGAATGTAAGCCTGTGTGATCACTGTAGCAGACGCAGTGCTAAGCAAAGTTTCGGCTCCCAGACCAGTGGTCCTGAGCGGGTGATGAGCAGACAGGGAAGTGTGAAGTCTAATCCTGCTCTAATCCCACTCAGATAATCCAGACTACGCTCCACTGACCCGACCGCCCGCCCCACGCAGACCCTTCATCTTTCATTTCATTCATTACGCTCCGAAAATAAACAAAAAAACTAAATGAAATGGCAATTATAACGGAAACACTGAAAATGTGCGGGTTTAATAACACAATCCTGAAATGCCCGTGATTCTTGAGCGATTTAACGACTGTGTTATGGCCTTCCAGTTCAAACAGCGGAGTTTGTGGGCCACGACTTTGTGTTTGAGCAGCTCTGCTTTCAGACCAGGAGCGCCCCGCCTCCAGCTAATGGTTTACGCTGTTTAACTTTGCTATCTCGCACAAACAGGAGGCTTTTTATGAAGTCAAACAAACGCGCAGACTTTCAATGGCTGTTACGCAACTCCCGGACCTGAGAAACTTTCACTGATGTCCGGACAAAGCCGTGCATTAGGCCGACAATTCAAATAGTATAACAAAACTGATGATCAAATTACTCCACATATGTTCGATCCCGAGCTCCACCTGTTTGAGGAAACCTGTGTTCTCTGGCAGAGTTTCCAAGCCACGCTAATTTCAAGCAGCACGAATCCACTTTGGCAAATTCCTGAAGAAAAGTGCAATATTTCCCTCGTGTTACCTGGTTAAGTCCAGACAAACGCTGTCCTCGTCTGTCCCAAAGTTCTCTCATTGTTTTTGCCATATCCAAAAAAGTACTGGTGACTCCAAAGGTTTACAATCCCACATCCAGCCACTGCTCCGAACAGTGTACATTTTGACAACATATTTTATTTTAGTTTTAGTCTTAGTCTTTTGTCTAAAATATAATTTAATTTTAGTCAAGATTTAGTCAAAAAAAACTTTTCAATTTTAGTCTAGTTTTAGTCGACTAAAATTGCATGTCAATTTAGTCGACTTATATTTATAATATTCATCATAATCATATTTAATTGTGGTCCCCAACTTCATGGAGCTGCTTCCACATGAATAAAGCTCAGACGTGTTCATTTGGCAGTGAATATACATGATCTGAGGCTCTTTCAGACGGTCAATAGAAGTTTGGATGATTTTAGTCTCTCCTTTTCATTTCTATTTAGTCTTTTTTTAGTCGACTAAAATATCTGGACATTTTAGTCATAGTTTTAGCCTCATGAGAAAGTTTTAATTTAGTTTTAGTCGGCAAAAAAATCACTTGACTAAAATGAAGACTAAATATTTTATTAGACGAAATTAACACTGGCTCCGAAGTCATTTCATGCTTAAACACGTGCACTGTGGCCACAGGGCCTGACTCATGGAATCAGGACTCAAGACTTTGCTTTTTCATCACGCACTAGGTTTTCATTAAGTCACTCAGACACATTTGGCTTCTTAAAAAACGACACGGTCACACTGAGTCTGTGACAGCGGACTGGACTCAACAGTTCCCAGCCTGGTCTACGGCCCATGTCACGCCTGGCTCTCGCTTTGTCAACAAGTGCAGCTCCATACAGTATAAACCAGTCAATTAAAAGCGATCGTCGAGCTAAACCAATATTGCGTTTTGATTAAAATGTTATTGCTTGTCCAGACAAATTTGGGATTTCTTTCATTTATCTTGAAAAATCACTGAGCAGATCCTCATCCCTGATTTCCATTCTAAAAAAGCACAATGGAGCAGCATGAATTTTCACAATCGCTATAATAATCGCTTCTGTATGGTTCCAAACAGAAACATTCCGACCCACTCCCGGTCACGTGTCGGGGTAGGGCTGCAACTAACGATTATTTTGGTAATCGATTAATCTACCGATTATTTTTACGATGAATTGATCACTTGGTTGTGAAAGGTGCATGGAAATTGTATTCTTCAATTTTTTTTTATCACAGAGCTAAAGTGGCGCCGCTTGAGGACATGTTGATGGAGCAAACTTAAAGTAAACGTTTGTAGGAGGCTCGTTGTGCGAATTCTGCTTTCTGATTGGATGAGACAAAGTCAGATATTTATGAACTTTACAATGTACAAAACACTGCAGATCCCAACTTTAAAAACAAAGTAGGCTTTCATCCAAAATACATAATTGTCATGTCTTTATTGCTCAATTCTAGTCTGTGTTTACTAGAAAACGATTAATAAATTACTGAAATAGTTGACAACTATTTTAGTAATCGATTAGTTGTCGATTAATCGATTAATTGTTTCAGCCCTATGTCGGGGTCCAACATAAAAAAATCTCATGTATTATTAGCATTGGCTTTTCGAAAAAGTGAACTATTAAGAGTTTAACATTACGGCGCCGGCTAATCAGCTTTATATGAAATCATAAAAGTCATATCATATTCATCCTCCAGGCCTGTGTGAGGCGTTGTGACACTAACACAGAAAATAAGATGTAGAGGCGCAAGTGCAGTAAACTTTAGTGGAATGTAAACAGTGAAAATGAAACTGATTGAAGGATTTAGGATCTACAGAAGAGACGAGGAGGAGAGTTTATTCTTCAGATGTAACGGGACTAAAGCAAAAAAACCTGTCAGTGACTTTTCCTGTCAGTCCAAAAACACAGACTGACTCGTGTTTTTCTACTTGTCACCTGTGGCTTGTGGACGGCAGTGGAGCAAAGAGGAACGGAGTCAAACCATCACAGATCCATGAGGAAAACTCATAAGGCCAGTAGATTATGGATCACAGACTCTGGAGCTGTGACGTCATCGTTTTAGTAAGAGTTGCGGAGACGTCGTAACAACGGAGCCACGTAAACGGCGTTTTGAGATCTTTCCACTCTGGAACCTAGTCTGGAAAATGTTTGTTTACAGACCCCCAAAACGCCGGGCTCGTATGGACGATACACTGGATTGATAAAATATCTTTGCGTTTGGCTTGACTTCATTTTTTGGTCATATCGCCCAGCCCTAGGTCCAACTGCTTAAAATTATTGGGCTGCGTTTCGGCTGCTCTGTCTGAATTATGGATCATTATTGGCTCTTACTGACTGAAAACGATGGAGCACTGCATAATGTCATCAAAAGTATCTAAATCGAATGCATCGGTATCGCATCGTCCCGCAAAATATCGCGATATATCATGAAATCGATATATTTTCACCCCTTGTTGAATTTTCATTTTTTAAGATACCAGGCTGCAAGATTATCACCATGCATTTGAAATTGCGATTTGAGTCATCGCTGACGGAAAATAAAGGGGAAGTGGAACGTTCAGTCTCCACGGGATTTTGTTTAAAACTCTACAAACTAGGGCTGCTCGATTATTGAAAAAATAATAATCACGATTATTTTTGTCATAATTTAAATCACGATTATTTGTTGCCTTTAAAAAAATCCATCAAAAAAATGACAAAAAAACATAAAAAAAATGACAAAAATCCATCAAAAAAATGACAAAAATCCATCAAAAAATTGACGAAAATCCATCAAAAAATTGACGAAAATCCATCCAAAAATGACAAAAAAATGACAAAAATCCAGCTAAAAAAAACGTGAAAAAAATTTTTTGAAAAAAAAAAGAAAACAAATTTGAAAAAAAATATTATAATCGATTTTTTGCGATTATGCTAATTTTGAAATCGTTTATTGTTGTAATCGAAATCGTAATCGAATTTCGATTAATTGCACAGCCCTACTTCAAACAAGTCCTGAAACGTGATTCTTGTAGTTTAGCATTTTCAAATTTCTCTCAAACATTTATGCACCGCAAACTGAATCTTGATTATATTAAATCATTTGCAAATCTAAGGGACTGGGTGCAAAAATCGACGGGAAAAACACAACCACGTACTGTACTTCTCCACAATCCTGCGGCCCAACAAAAATAACCAACTCATTTAAATGTTTGCAATAATCCGGAGCTCGTCTTTCGGCCAACAATTAAGAAACGCTCAATCGCACAGTGCCTCAGATTAGCTCCCGATCCGTCTATTGTTCAGCGGATTAGCGGATAATGAACAAGTGTGGCAGGATTTGCGGCGGCTTACGAGGAAAACGCCATTATTCCACCGCTTCTTTTCGACGTACGCTTCTGTGCATGCCTGCCTTTGCCCGGATCTTTACACGCCTGTAAACTTTTATGGACTCGAAACTGGCCCGAGCAAGAGGAAGTCGGAAAGGAATGTCAGTGTATGTTAAATTAATTGATAGGTGTTGTAAAAATGTTAATAAAAGTATGAGGTTTTAGGGTTGCATACAAAGATTTAAGTAGGAATTAGAAGTCTAGCTGCTTTATTTGGGGATTGAACCAACAAAGACAGGAGGGCAGGGATTTGTTTTTTTAGCAGTACCATGGAACACACAATAGTCTAATGTAATTTTATATGAATTATAGATGTACTTTTTTGGCAAACCATACTGTCCAGGCGTTTAGAAAGTCAAATCGATGCTGCTCAATTCCACACTGCGGAACTTTGCTGGTTATAAAATCCTCAGCCACAAGAGTAACTAAACTATTGCAAAACTTTAACAGGCAAAACATGGACATCATGCTCAGCTAGACAACAAGGCTTTTTTGTAGCAAGTTATCAAAATAAAACAACATAATGACTTTAAACCTCACGTTTTGGCGGCTGGTGATGTCAAGATTAAGCGTTTCTTTAATGAGCGCGTCCATGAAAGCTCACGATTGGTTGATTGTAAGAAATTAAGACAAACCGCTGAGCCACAAACTTTCACACTCGGTGAAAGCTGAAGAAACGGCCTCCAAAACACGCGAGTCAGGGCTGAACGATATTGAAGTAACTTGCGATATACGGCTGTGCAATATTGCGATATTATTGCGATAAATCACTAAACCATTTCAACACGATACGTTCCATTCTACTTACAGAAATTGTAAGTAATACATGTTCATCAAATTGCCATTTTTAGGTAAGTGTGAAAGAAAGAGGCATCATACCAGTGGAAGGGCTGCACAACTTTGACAAAAAACCTAATCTGACAGATTTTTCGATTGAATTAGCATTTTTTTTTTCATGTCAGAAAAAGATCCAGTTTTAATTGTTCTCTAATAAAAGTGCCGCCCTCAAGCTCTCCCTATTCAGCTACAGAAAAGCGTTCTCCACATCACAAGCTGCAGCTTTTGATTAATTGCACAGCCCTAATATGCTTTGTGAAACTCTTATAATTTAGATACATTTCAATAATCCATCTAGGGCTGAAACGACTAATCGATTAATCAACGACTAATCGATTATTGAAATAGTCGACAACTATTTTAGTAATCGATTAATCGTTTTCTGGTTCACACAGACTCAAATAGAGCAAAAATGACATGAAAATGTAGTATTATTGATGAAAACCTACTTTGTTTTTCATAGTAAGGGTCTGTAGTGTTTTGTATATTGTAAATTTCCTAAATATCCGTCTGTCTCGTCCAATCAGAAGCAGAATTAGCGCCAAGAGCCTCCAACAAACATTTGCTTTAAGTTTCCTCCATCAACATGTCCTCAAGCGGCGCCACTTTAGCTTTATGTGATAATTTTCTTTTTAAAAATCCAATTTTCCTACACCATTCACAGCCAAGCGATTAATCGATTAATCGTAAAAATATTCGATAGATTAATCGATGGCAAAATAATCGTTAGTTGCAGCCCTAAATCCATCCATCCATTTTCTTCCACCCGTTGCCGGGTCGTGGGGGAAGCTGATGGAGTTGCCCAAATCACATTGCACCAGCGACTTATGGCTCCTCCTGCAGGTGGTGGGTCCACAGAAGGACGGCCTCACGATTCTAACCGGGGGGATTCTAAAGGGGCTTCTGAACCGCTCTTTGTCTGACCCGTCACCTAGGACCTGTTTGACCCTACCAGGGGCCCCCGACAACAGAGCTCCAGGATCATTAAGGTGCTCAAACCCCTCTACCACGTTATGGTGGCGGTTCCAGAAGGGGATTTCAATAATCATTTTTATTTTTTTTATTTATTGGTTTATTTGGTCGGGACAGCGCATGTTAATGAACATCCATCCGTCGTCCCCCATGTGCACTCTCAAACACTCTCTCATTCATCCTGGTCTATTGTACATGTTTTTAGTGGTGGGGGAAACCAGAGTACCCAGGGGAAACCTACGCAGACACGGGGAGAACATGCAAACACAGAAAGGCCCCGTCCAGGTGGGAATCGAACCCACTGGGAAGCTGGGAAGCACAAGCTCTAACCGCTGCGCAAACGGACCGCCCAAAAATCCCCATAGTTTTCCTCACAGTGACTCCAAAGTTTGGAACCGTGATGTCCCTATGGAGAGCAACATCTCCATGGAGACGAGCTTGAGACGAGCTGGAGATGTCTCACTCCCAACAACTGTTTTTTGAGCCATTTTCACTCAAAAGTATGTGATTGTCATTTGTTCCTGAAATGTCCCGCAGTCTTGGCTTCCTGTGTCTCCTGTTGAATGCAGTCCTGTCTCGTTGTTTCCCCTCTTTGAGCGGCGGCGGTCATGTGTGGAGCGCCGTCTGCAGATGACCCACATGTGACTTTGAGCCTGCTCCTTTATCTTTGCATACATTTGTGTTTAAATCTCCGGCCGCAGATCACACACCAGCCCAGTACAGACGATGACTGCGGGGGCGAGGAAGGAGAAGTCAAAATGCATACTCGCGTCGCGCTGAATAAAAACAGCATTGTGAGTAAAAAAAAAGTGGTTAACGGGCGCGTGAGGATGGAGGGGAAATGTACCAGCCGTGTGGATGATGATGCGGCAAATGTGCAAGAAAAAAAAGACACTAAATCCTCAAATATCCATCCGTCGTCCCCCATTTTATCACGCCTTGAGCTGTCCGTGGGACTCAGAGGCACTGTTCTGAAATGGTTTGATTCATATTTAAAAGATAGAAGTTTTTCAGTTAATGTTGGCTCATGCTTCTCATCTGTGTCACCTATTCACTGTGGAGTGCCTCAAGGGTCCATTTTAGGCCCTTTGTTATTCTCTCTGTATCTTCTACCCCTTGGTCTGATTTTAGAGAGACACAAAGTAAAAATGTGCTATATAAATAAATTTGATTTTGATTTGATTTGAAATATCCAGTCATCGAGCAGCAATATTAACACATTACGAGGGGGAAAACAGAAGTCGTCTGAAATGTGGTACTTTTCCAAGAAACTGGAAAAATAGCCAGTCAATGGTGCGAATTGTAATTAAATTAGCGCTGACCAAAGAATTAAAGTAATTGGGTTTTTATGTTGTTTTGGACTTTCATATCTGACATTTTCCTGCCCATTATAAGACCATAAAAAGCCATTTCATTTAAATCCTTAGCTTCCATTTCAAGTCCTGATTAAACGTCTTAAATTTGATTACGAGAGCGGAAAAAGAAGCCTCTCACCTCATCCAGTCGATGATGGATAATCTCTGGATGACTGAGCGCCTGGACAAACTCATGGCAAAAGTGTTGAGGTTTGGCAATAAGGAGCTAATCCCTCCGCTAACCGCGCTGACAAACTAGCGCAACTGACCCGAATCCAGTAACGACACTGGCCTCATCAATCACAAGGCCGTCCGTCACTGTCAACCTGTCAGTCTGAGGCCACGCCCACTTTCACCTGAGCAGGCAATTTGTCCACATTGACTTTTGGGACTTAGCTTTACTTCTTCTGGTCACGAAGGAGCGAAATGTTGAGTTAAGAGGCATCATGCCAGTAGAAGGGCTGCACGACTTCGACGAAAAGACCTAACTGTGATTTTTATATTTCACTTTCATGCAGCAACAAGATACAAATCTGCAGGAAGAGGCATTTCATCGAGTTGTCAGAAAACATTCTTAGTTTTCATCATTCTCTAATAAACGTGGCGCTCTCAAACTCTTCCTCACTAATCCCTCAAATGATAATTTCCGCGAGTAAGGGTGGGCAATATTGGCAAACCATAAGATAAATACAAAAATAGGTTTACCATCATCTTAATTTACATCCTAATTTTCCCCCTATTTTTCCCACATTTCTTGACATTGGAGATAAACTGGAATCTCCAGCATAGAAGCTCTGGCCCTCAAGATGACTTTGAGAAATAACTTAACACAAATCAGTGATGAAAGGCTTGTTAGTCTCTTAACCCCCCACCTGAACTGAGCACATTTTTTTCCAGTTTGGCTTTACCCCAATCCAAAAGCTTCTGGAAAAAACTGTGAAAATAGCAACAAAACTGAGACGAAAACAATGATGGAAATGTGACAAAAAAGTGAGAAAACGGACGAAAAAATTACGAAAAATTGATGAAAAAGTGGCAAAAATGTCACAACAATGTCACAAAAAAGACACAAATTTGATAAAAATTGACAAAAAATGACCAAAACAAATGTGACAGAATTTGACAAAAAACAACAACAAATTGACAAAAAATTACTAAACAATGACCAAAAAAATTATAAAAAAACACCCAAGAAAAAAATGATGGAAAAAAAATCTGATGACGTGAGGAAAAAGATCCTCTCGGCTCAGGCGGGAGTTAAGAGGTTTACCCAAATCTAAAAAATTCTTGAAAAAAGTGTCAATATCGCAACGAAACGAGGATGAAAACGCAACAAAAAGAAATCAATGAAAAAAAAGTGACAAAACGCAAGAAGAAGCAAGAAAAGCTATGAAATAAACAATGAAAAGGCAACAAAAGCTAAAGCTATAAACTCCAGAAGCTTTCGGATTTAGGTAAAACCAAACTGGAGAAAATATGCTCGGTTAAGGAAACACACAGTCAATTCCTTTACATTTCTTTGCAGAACAGCCACTTAAAGGAACAGGCCACCGTTTTCCATACTGAGATACGTTCTTACCTGAGCTTAGACGAGTTGATGTGTACCTGTCTGGTCTTTACATGTTCGCTCGGTCACGCAAAACGACGAAGATGTTGTTAGCATTTGGCCTCTCCCAATGTATTCCTATGGCTCCAAACGGGGTTGAAGTTAGAAGCGGCCAAGCTCTTCCACAGGCACAAAGACCAGACAGGTACACATCAACTCGTCTAAGCTCAGGGAAGAACATATCTCTGTATGGAAGAACGGTGGCCTGTTCTTTTAAGGTGAGACACGGCAGGTGAAAGTATTGATTTTTCACCCAGTGGTCGAAGTGGAGATTTTATCTATTTTCCTCCCTTTACATCTTAGTTTTCATGTCAGATATAAAAATGACAAAACTCACCCGCATGATGTTTATTTTGTGATGTTTTGTCTGCGAGGTGGAGCTAACCCGGAAGTAGCTGCTGCGCCGCGTAGAAAGTCCATATTTCAAGCGGGTTTTCATTCATAAATATTGACAGATTTTACATCCACGTGTCCTGCTAAGGGGCCCCGTGATGACGCTTTCACCCAAATATGGTGTTTTTCCTCCTACGAGACGCTGGTGCGGAAAAGTCGAAGAACGGGCCGAGCATGAGCACTCGCTACAAAACTTCAGGGCTGGTTTTCTCTGAATGAGAGAAGCCGCACTCGGGCAGAGCCTGAGCCCTTATAGAAGCTCCCACAGACTCCAAACTCTCCAGTCTGAGACCTAACAATATTTTGAAGGTTTTTTCAGAGGGATTTTTTATCTATCTAATCTAATTCCTAGCCTGATTTATTCAGCTTTGAAACAAACAAAAAAACAGGCGAAATTTGAGTTTTTACAGATTTTTTCACTGATGATTAGTTACTAAACAAAATATCCAAAATCCCCTCTGAAAAAATCTCAGTTACTAATATGTCAATAAAATAAAACCATAAAATTTAATCTGGCTCAATTCATTATTTTGATTTCGTTGCCCAAAATATAGGCAATTTTGGCCATTTTAATGCTCAAAATGCCATATTTTTTTGTGAAAACATAAAACGACAGAAAAAGTGCAATACATTTTTTTCTCATATTTATATCTGTGATGTTCAGCAAACGTTTCAAATTGACATCTCTACATTTATTTATTTTCCCTATTCACTTGCAGTGTCTCGCCTTAAGTCATACAAGACGTACAACTGGCATTTGTTGAAAGTGACGCTTTACTTCGGGCGACAATTGTGGGGTTCGGCCCTTGGTCTTTTGACGATGAACATACATTACCCACCACTATCCCTGAAACAATGCAAGACACTCATCGTTTAAAGCAACTGCTGCGTAAACACGATTCTCCTGCAGTGACTTCTTTTGATTGGCCGGCAGCCAAAGCAAGCAAGACTCGATAATTCTGATTGGCGAACACGTCCATCGCTCAAACGGCGGAGGCACGAGGCAGGGAAGAAAATGGATTGTGCTAAAGGTTAATCCTGCAGCCCTTGCCAGTAGACAAGATAAGACTAATAATGTCAGTATGTCATTTAATCTCAACATATCAAATGGTAAACTCCAGGGCTGGGTTTTAGTCTAATAAAACTATCCAATCTGATCTTGAGACGGATACTTGGGTTAAGGGTAGAGTGAATTAAGGGTCTCTAGAAAGAGTAAAAGTCTGAGAGCTGTAAGTCGCTTTGCTTCTCGGATCCATCGAAGCTGTTTCCAATTCCAAAGAAGGGAAGGGAATCTTATTTGTAGGCCTGTGCAATTAATCGAAATTCGATTACGATTTCGATTACAACAGTAAACGATTACAAAATTAGCATAATCGCAATAAATCGATTATGATGATTTTTTTCCAATTCTTTTTTTTTTTTTTCCAAAAAAAATTTTTCACATTTTTTTTCTAATTTTAAATTTTTGGATTTTTGTCACTTTTTTGATGGATTTTTGTCTTTCTGCTGGATTTTTGTTATTTTTTTGATGGATTTTTGTCACTTTTTTGATGGATTTTTGTCTTTTTTTTGATGGATTTTTGTCACTTTTTTGATGGATTTTTGTCATTTTTTTTGATGGATTTTTGTCATTTTTTTATGGATTTTTGTCATTTTTTTGATGGATTTTTGTCACTTTTTTGATGGATTTTTGTCACTTTTTTTGATGGATTTTTGTCACTTTTTTGATGGATTTTTGTCACTTTTTTGATGGGTTTTTGTCACTTTTTTATGGATTTTTGTCACTTTTTTGATGGATTTTTGTCACTTTTTTTGATGGATTTTTGTCACTTTTTTGATGGATTTTTGTCACTTTTTTGATGGATTTTTGTCACTTTTTTGATGGATTTTTGTCACTTTTTTTGATGGATTTTTGTCACTTTTTTTGATGGATTTTTGTCACTTTTTTGATGGATTTTTGTCACTTTTTTGATGGATTTTTTTTAAAGGCAACAAATAATCGTATAATCGTGATTTCAATTATGACAAAAATAATCGTGATTATTATTTTTTCAATAATCGAGCAGCCCTACTTATTTGTGCTACACTTTTCACATGGCACAAGAACTCACCCAAAGACACGACAGGGGAAAGACTAGAACTTCTTTGTCGTTATTAATGCTTTTATTTTGCTTGAATGTGGAGCCTACTCCTTTTGGGCTCTTATTACAGTGAGATGAATGACAAATAAACTGAACTAGCTTAAGATGTGCCCCCATACCCAGTGTTTAGTGACGATGTTGTATATGTTGTTGCTGTCCCTTTAAGACTTGTGGAGGCAGGAGATGACCTTGTTGAAGGAAGAGGACGCGGATCTCGCTGTGGACAACACCAGGCTGCACTGGACAGACAGGGATTCTCTTGAAGCTAGGACCAGGTATGAGCCGGGAATAAAGTGCTGAACTAACCAGGACTAAGAAAAATCAAATCAAGAATGAAATCTTGACTAGACAACGGCCAAACTGAGACAAAAGCAGAACTACTTTAGGACTTATAACTTAGGCCTAGCAGGATGAAAGAAAAACTAATTTGAGAACTCAACAGGTACAAAAAAAATGGGGCAGAATACAGACTTTTCCTATTCTTTACAAAGACGGGTATCTGGGATTCTCAAAACCCCGATGACTGTGATTGACAAGCGTATTAACCAATCTGAGACAAGCCAGATATGACACAGGCACCATGAGGCGTATTTTGTAACCGAGAAAGTTCATAATTTCCAATGGCATCAGCCAGAAGAGTGCAGGCAAATGTGAACGATCTATATTTAACTTAAGAAACGAGGAGTCATTAGCAACTGAGGCTGGGACGATCCACTTTTGTCACGATCCGATACGTATCATGATACTCAGGGGCCGATCCGATACGCATTGCGATATAATAAGTAATCATGACTTGTAATATGTTTACCTGAAAATATGTAAAAAAGAAAACAGTCTTGTGTCCAAGGTTTATAAACCAAATGCCACTTGACCGTTTTTGAAGTGTTAAGATCGAAAAGTGCATTAAAATGTAACGAGTGGTTAATTCGGTTCCTGTAAACGTGCTCGGATGCAAAACCTTTTGAGATTTGAGGCTGTGGACAGAGTTCCAGACAGTCCAGCTTTTGAACAGATACAAAACCCCGGATTCAGAAACTCTTAAGCTTTCAGCCTCTCACATTATTATTCCAGGGCTCGAAATTGCGTCCATTTTAGTCACATATGCTCCCAAATATCTGCCTATCTGCCAGCGTTAATCCCCCGGTCCACCTTAAAAGAAAGGCTTCTCGTGCTACCTTAAAAAAAGGTTGCTTCATTGTTTTCACAAGCGCCGTCTGTCAGCAACAGCAAACTTTCTGTTCTGTAATAGAGCATATCGTGAACTCCAATCTGTCCATCGTTTTGGCTCAGCGCCGCCGTCGTTCCTCTCAGTCACAGGCGCTGGGCCGACCTGCACCAGCCCAGCCCGTGTTCCAGTCCGTGTTCACGTGTGCCTCTGCGGCTCTCATGCATCAGCACGCTTTCATTAAGTGAGGTAATGCTTTTACACAACTGTAGTCTCTTTATGAGTAAACGGGAATAACATTCAGAAAAGTCATCGGGACTGGAGGCATCGCTCAAATGACGTGAGGAACTTCAATCCACATTACCCCGTGCAGTGCTGAAAGTGAATCATCGCAGCCGGAGAGTGAAGGTGCAGGGTGAGGAGAGTGAAGGTGCAGAGTGAGGAGAGTGAAGGTGCAGAGCGAGGAGAGTGAAGGTGCAGAGTGAGGAGAGTGAAGGTGCAGAGTGAGGAGAGTGAAGGTGCAAAGTGAGGAGAGTGAAGGTGCAGAGTGAGGAGAGTGAAGGTGCAGAGTGAGGAGAGTGAAGGTGCAAAGTGAGGAGAGTGAAGGTGCAGAGTGAGGAGAGTGAAGGTGCAGAGTGAGGAGAGTGAAGGTTCAAAGTGAGGAGAGTGAAGGTGCAGAGTGAGGAGAGTGAAGGGGCAGAGTGAGGAGAGTGAAGGTGCAGAGTGAGGAGAGTGAAGGTGCAGAGCGAGGAGAGTGAAGGTGCAGAGTGAGGAGAGTGAAGGTGCAGAGTGAGGAGAGTGAAGGTGCAGAGTGAGGAGAGTGAAGGTGCAGAGCGAGGAGAGTGAAGGTGCAGAGCGAGGAGAGTGAAGGTGCAGAGTGAAGGTGCAGAGTGAGGAGAGTGAAGGTGCAGAGCGAGGAGAGTGAAGGTGCAGAGTGAGGAGAGTGAAGGGGCAGAGTGAGGAGAGTGAAGGTGCAGAGTGAGGAGAGTGAAGGTGCAGAGTGAGGAGAGTGAAGGGGCAGAGTGAGGAGAGTGAAGGTGCAGAGTGAGGAGAGTGAAGGTGCAGAGCGAGGAGAGTGAAGGTGCAGAGCGAGGAGAGTGAAGGTGCAGAGTGAAGGTGCAGAGTGAGGAGAGTGAAGGTGCAGAGCGAGGAGAGTGAAGGTGCAGAGTGAGGAGAGTGAAGGTGCAGAGCGAGGAGAGTGAAGGTGCAGAGCGAGGAGAGTGAAGGTGCAGAGTGAGGAGAGTGAAGGTGCAGAGTGAGGAGAGTGAAGGGGCAGAGTGAGGAGAGTGAAGGGGCAGGGTGAGGAGAGTGAAGGTGCAGAAGGCAGAATGAGGAGAGTGAAGGTGCAGAGTGAGGAGAGTGAAGGGGCAGGGTGAGGAGAGTGAAGGGGCAGGGTGAGGAGAGTGAAGGGGCAGAGTGAGGAGAGTGAAGGTGCAGAGTGAGGAGAGTGAAGGTGCAGAGTGAGGAGAGTGAAGGTGCAGAGTGAGGAGAGTGAAGGGGCAGAGTGAGGAGAGTGAAGGTGCAGAGTGAGGAGAGTGAAGGTGCAGAGTGAGGAGAGTGAAGGTGCAGAGTGAGGAGAGTGAAGGTGCAGAGTGAGGAGAGTGAAGGTGCAGAGTGAGGAGAGTGAAGGTGCAGAGTGAGGAGAGTGAAGGTGCAGAGTGAGGAGAGTGAAGGTGCAGAGTGAGGAGAGTGAAGGTGCAGGGTGATGAGAGTGAAGGGGCAGAGTGAGGAGAGTGAAGGTGCAGAGTGAGGAGAGTGAAGGTGCAGGGTGATGAGAGTGAAGGGGCAGAGTGAGGAGAGTGAAGGTGCAGAGTGAGGAGAGTGAAGGTGCAGGGTGATGAGAGTGAAGGGGCAGAGTGAGGAGAGTGAAGGTGCAGAGTGAGGAGAGTGAAGGGGCAGAGCGAGGAGAGTGAAGGTGCAGAGCGAGGAGAGTGAAGGTGCAGAGTGAGGAGAGTGAAGGTGCAGAGTGAGGAGAGTGAAGGTGCAGAGTGAGGAGAGTGAAGGTGCAGAGTGAGGAGAGTGAAGGTGCAGAGTGAGGAGAGTGAAGGTGCAGAGTGAGGAGAGTGAAGGTGCAGAGTGAGGAGAGTGAAGGGGCAGAGTGAGGAGAGTGAAGGTGCAGAGTGAGGAGAGTGAAGGTGCAGAGTGAGGAGAGTGAAGGTGCAGAGTGAGGAGAGTGAAGGTGCAGAGTGAGGAGAGTGAAGGTGCAGAGCGAGGAGAGTGAAGGTGCAGAGTGAGGAGAGTGAAGGTGCAGAGTGAGGAGAGTGAAGGGGCAGAGCGAGGAGAGTGAAGGTGCAGAGCGAGGAGAGTGAAGGTGCAGAGTGAGGAGAGTGAAGGTGCAGAGTGAGGAGAGTGAAGGTGCAGAGTGAGGAGAGTGAAGGTGCAGAGTGAGGAGAGTGAAGGGGCAGAGCGAGGAGAGTGAAGGTGCAGAGCGAGGAGAGTGAAGGTGCAGAGTGAGGAGAGTGAAGGTGCAGAGTGAGGAGAGTGAAGGTGCAGAGTGAGGAGAGTGAAGGTGCAGAGTGAGGAGAGTGAAGGGGCAGAGTGAGGAGAGTGAAGGGGCAGGGTGAGGAGAGTGAAGGTGCAGAAGGCAGAATGAGGAGAGTGAAGGTGCAGAGTGAGGAGAGTGAAGGGGCAGGGTGAGGAGAGTGAAGGGGCAGGGTGAGGAGAGTGAAGGGGCAGGGTGAGGAGAGTGAAGGGGCAGGGTGAGGAGAGTGAAGCAGGGGCGGAGCAGAGAAAGTCGGGGGTTTGGGAGGTATGAAATCTGGTGTCCCATTTACAGTGTTAAAACATAATTGCAGAGTTAGTTTTTATTTCACGCAGTATTTCCTGCTTTTTGTCAATTTGTCAGGTTTTAAACATTGTTATTGTCAGAAGCCTGGGACTAACTAGGATCAAACTATTAAAAAACTTAAATCTGAATCCTCACAAACCAGAATAAACCCAGAAATAGAACTAGGATCCAGGTCTGAAGCGTGACTGGGGCATTTGTGTGGCACCGACCCAACCAGGGCACTCCCTCCATCTGAATCATGCTTCATGCTTTATTGAGCGCAGATTCACCATCGGCGGGGCCAAACGTGCACATCCGCACGTGCACACACCACCCGCTCACGTGCACGCTCGGGACGGTCGTGTCATTGAGCAAAGCGGCCGTGGGGTTTCCTGATACTGAACGTTTTAGATAATAGACACAAACCGGACATAAAGTGCAAGGCTGGAGCTGAAGAGCTTCGGGTGGAGGAGGTTTAATCTGCTCGTTATTATGAAAATGAGGAAGTCGTGTTTTCACAATCAAAGCAAACAGAAATGCATGATCGTGAGTCAGCTCTTTCACAACAGTGACGGCCATCTGCGTACGGACCGGGACGGGGCAAACTACGCCTTTAGGTGTTGGCAAATATATTTCAGAAAAACCTTGTCAGTTTTAGGGCTGCACTATATTGAACAAGCTTCAACACGGCCTATTTCATTCCATTTAAACTCGTCAGAAACTTGTTTTTCATCAAACTGTGTCAAAACAAGACTTCAAAAAACACTAAATCAGCGACAAACAAGACTAAGTTATATTCTTATAATATCAATTAACAAATGGTAATGGAAAAGAATTCAGGATGGAGGAATTTTCTTGCATTTTCTTTAGATTGTGGATATTAGATCATTTTCTGAAGTACAAATTACAATTGTTTATTATTCCAAATAAATGGCTACTATCTACATATCTCTCTTGAGTTCCATTATGTTTCGTGTTTATTGCAGCTCGTGTGGGATTTTACGATATTGTGATGCACTTTTAGAACAAAGGTTTACTGTCATTTTTATGCCTGAGAGTTGACAGTATCTAGTATTGTCAGAGTCAATAATATCGTTTATGAAAGAAGCTATAACTGATTTCACTTCTAGAAATGGAATGAAACGGATTGTAAACTCAAACACTTGTGGGGAAAACTATAAATTATAAAACATTTGAATATATTTTATAAACTTTCAGGCTATTCTTCCAGCGTTTTTGTGAAAGTGACCCTAAAAAGTGACCCTGCAAGTTGTGAAATGTGTCGATAAACTAATTTGGATGCTACAAATATATTAGGAAAGTTACGAATGAGTTTGGACACAACTAACATTTTAATTTAGTGGCTTCCTCTTTCACTGTTTGCAATCAAAAAATCAGTCATTTGTGCCAGATATCTCGATATCGATACGATATAACTATGGGTTAGGTGAAAACCAAGCATTTTTCAGAAAATAAAACGTTTATATCTTGCTTTTTTCCATTTTAATGTTTTGAATGTTCATATCTCGATATCAATACGATAATGATGTATCATTGCTTGTTCAATATTAATATCTGTTTATACTTTTGTCCCCACAAAGTCCTTGGTTGTTATTGTATACAACAGGGGTGTCCAAAGTGCGGCCCGGGGGCCAAATGCGGCCCTCAGACCAATTTTTGGTGGCCCTCTGCCTTCTTGCTGAATCGGGACACATCATCAGAGATAGTCCTTTTTATTTGAAATGTAATAATTCTACACAATTCTAACCAAACACCTAACCTTTTACTGTGAGACAGAG
This sequence comes from Gobius niger, assembly GCF_951799975.1. Lineage (NCBI taxonomy): Eukaryota > Metazoa > Chordata > Actinopteri > Gobiiformes > Gobiidae > Gobius > Gobius niger. Next base: position 11,887,219 of record NC_136875.1, read on the forward strand.
CTGGCATGAAGGTTTTGAGCAGAAATAAAGGTGTGGGGCACAATTTAAACCTCTGCTAGTCATAGGTTTGTTTGTTTGTTTGTTTTCTCACATTTCCTGCCTATCCTGCACACCCTGAGTGTTTCTAACAACTGATGTAGCAAGTAAATGTCTCCATTGTGAGATCAATAAAGGCTTATCTCATCTTATCTTAAATGTTCATACCTCGATATCGATACGATAACAATATATCTTTCAGCCCTCGCAGGAACCCCGTTTTTGTTTCAGGTGGAGTTTGCAAAACATGTGTCGGTCTCAGTCAAATAAAAGACTTTGGATTTCACAGTATTGTGGCTTCGTGCAATACAGATATTGCACCAAATTGGGTTGTCCCGGTAAGAACTATATCACTCAATAGATGTACGTACGAGCCCAAAACATTTTTAAGGAGTCTCCTGCATCCACACAAGTCCATTTGCTTCGTTTTGATAGAAAATTCATTGATCCACGTGGAGGACTGAGAAAGAATCTGCATCGTTCCGATACTTGGAATGACTTATTTTTGGCTCTGTGGCGCGTTAGGCTTCGCTCAGTGGGATCCGTGTGGAGCGTGGAGAGAGTCAAAGGGCAGAGGAGCTCACAGTTCAAAGGAATGGCAGCTGAAAAGTCAGAGTGAGCACCCTCTCAGATTATGGCCTCGCAACATGTGGAGAACTCGCCGACCGGTCACTTAGAAAAGAGCGGCCGCAGACGAGAACGATCTGCAGTTCAGCCAGTCGGTCAATCCGAGATGAATATTGAAAACAAAGACTGACGAACTTTGGATAAATATGTCTCAACTTTTTTTGTAACATTTGGATTCCACTGTTGCCAGAAAAAGACCAGCAAGACACAGAAAATGTCTAGGGGGTCAATGGGTGATCAAAGAATGGATTTGGTTGATGACCTAACCCAGTTCAATCTCCTGTTTGGCTGCTTTAGTCACATCTCCATGGAGACGAGCTGGACACTTCCTGCTCCCAGTGAAGTTAGTCAGGTCTGAGAAGAGGCGAGAGGCTCACAGCAAACACACACGTTTGTTTGGTCATTTTAAAGGCATTTTTCAACAATAAAATATCAGTAATAAAGGACATGCTTGTCGGATGGAACTCTACGTAGTGTGGCTTTAAGTCCTGGTTTACATCGGGCTGGGGACCTGTGGTGGAATGAGGTACTGCTGGTATTGAAGATAAAACTGCCTGGTATCTACATTTTTCTGCTGGTGTGTCCTGACAACTAGAGGGAAAGTTACTTAGTTGTTTATTCTAGGGATGGTCCGATATGAAAATTTTCTGCCGATACCGATATCCGATATTTGCCTCACTGGTGTGGCCGATATCCGATATTTGCCGATATTTATTTCAACGTTAAAAATCAATAGAAAGGCTTACTCAAATGTGGTAAAGTTTGTAAATTGTTCCATTATTGGAATGTCTTATGCCTGGGACACATCTCACACACCAGGATGAAACAATCCTTTTTATTAGAAAAATATTAAAAAGACCAAATGCAATGTTGGAGTGAAATGTCATTTTGTTTTTGGCTAAATATTTACTCAGACCTACTTATTATTATACTTTCACCCATGTCCTCTATTAATGGTAAACACTGACACTGGGAATATGCCAGGCTACTATTTATTGTATTTTTTATTAAAATATGTAGCCTACCATGTTGTTTAAGCTACATGTTTTAACTTTAAACAAATCTGATAAAGGACACACAGCTCTGTATGAAGCTTTGGAATTGGAAATATCATAATGTCACTTTAACAGCACCTTATATGAACTTATGAGGCCAGACTGAAGATTTAGAGTTGGTTTAGAGCTGGCAAAAAGCAAACAGTAGATTTACAAGATTAGCATGAGCTTTGAACTGCACCGTTTTCAATGATAAATGCGCGAACGATCGCAAATGCGTCTAATTAAATATGCGCGAAAATGCGATATGACATAATGCCTCGTTTTCACGGGTCATTAACATGACAAAGGTGGGCAGAATAAACGTGAATACAGACATTATCATCACTGTAGTTAGACCTATATGATGACAGAAAGGTCATGTTTACGTGTCGTAGCCGTTAGCCTGTTAGCAGCTATGCTAGCGCTAACAAACAAAGTTATAAATCTGGCGTCAAGACGGAGAAACTTTCGCAACACTCACCTCAGATGTAGCGACAAATAATCCATCAGAAAATGATTCCTGTTAATCCTGACTCAGAATAATGTCCATGAGGCAGTTTTAGTCCAGTTTGTTGCAGCAGTAACTTGTGGCTCTGTATCTCTGTGGTGTCCAAGTGTCCGCCCCACTTTGTTTAAACTTAGTAAAAAACATACTTTCTTTTGGAGACGTGTGAATTTATGCTGGAGGTTCTTTATTTTTAAGAGCCACTGTTTATTTGAGATAATTTGAATAAATTGTTGTCCCGTCTACACTGCTGCTGCATTCAGGTGCGCTATGACATTACGGTGTAGTAAATAATTCAAAGGAAAAAAAAATATCGGCCGATATTTTCCCATATCGGACCGATACCGATATGTGAAAAAAGGACAAATATCGGCCGATAATATCGGCGCCGCCGATATATCGGCCATCCCTAGTTTATTCTCAAACTATTTACACTTAAATTGAAGAGAAATAGTTTTTTATGGAATAAATCATCTTTCTGGTTTAGAAATAGAAAATGATCATTTAAGTACCGGTTTGGTGTAAGTTTAGATACTACTGGTATCGAAAAGATGTACGTATCGAGAGCAGGTACCAAAAAACAATATTATAACTTTGGATCCAAGCTTTGATGCTGTTGGTCCAGGGACAACTTTAGAAGAAAGTGACTTGGTTGTTTCAGCTCAAATCAATTAGTTTCCCCCAAAATTATTATTATTATAATAATATAATTATTAACTATATTTCTCCATTTTTGTCAATTTTTTATTTATTTTTCCCTATTTTTTCAAATTAGTATTTTTAATTTATGGCCCATTTCTCCTTTTTTTTTTTTTTTTTGTACTTTTTTTCCCCCTCAATTTTGCCCAATTTTTTTCTCCTCATCTTCGTTCATTTTTTTAATAACTAATATTTTCTCTATTTCCCCCCATTCCATCCCCAGTTTATTTATTTTTTGGCCCCATTTTTTGGACAAATTTTCCTTCATTTTGCCACAATTTCTCGACATTGTAGATGAACCCGATATTGTAAATGTGCAGATCTTTCACACATTATTGTTCCGTTTTCTGGTTATAGACGACAAATATTTTAGCGTACGTATCGGTATACAGAGTATCGTTAAAGTACTGGCATCGAAAAAACTATTGGTACCCAGCCCTAGGTACCGGGATCGTAAACCAAGTACCGCTAAGTCCTGGTATTTAAAAAATTACAAGACACCAAGCCCTCGGTTTGCATTTGGCCAATCTAGTCCATGTTTAGACATAGTTTTGTCAGATCTGGATGAACCCTGTGGTCCAGGTGGTCCTGTCAAGTCCCACGTTTCTCTGATGGTCCTGGTTCATTCATATATCGACTCCTGCTCTATCCCTGTACAGTTTTCGTACTTCAAATTCATTTAAAAACTCAAAGTGTGACTATTCTACATATGATGGCAAAGTCAGGGATCCCAAATTTGAGTTTTGGCTAATTGTTGTTTAGTCTTGGTTTAGTCCTAGCCTGATCAGGTTTGGTTTGTGCCCACACTTTGTCTTGACCTGGTTTCCAAGTTTAGTCCTGGTTCTACGAGTTGGTCTAAATTTGGCGTCAGTCCCAGTTATGTCCTGGTTAGTTTAGTCCTACATGCTTTCACTATCTGTGTCATTCCCATTGATTACTTTGTTTATTTAGTCAAATTGAAGCACATACTTTGAAAAGTATTGTAATTTCTCATCGTTCTATCAATATATAATTGGGAAGTAAATGAAATGTACAGATACATCTAAGTTGTGGACTGATAGAAACTAAAAATGAATAAAGAGGAACTGAAAACAAGCCCCGAAAACAATTTGAATGTACGAACTACAGTAACCTTTCAGGTGTTACTATGACAGTATTTTTTTTTTTTTTGTTGTAGAGCAAAATCTTTCTAAATAAGTGAGATGAAGGAAAAGAAACAAGTTCAGCTTCAATTCTTAGCTTAATTTCTGTTTTCAATATGAATTTAATAAATAAACTGAATACCAAAACATTGTCGCTACCAGATCCCAGACTCAACCCACGTCTTTAAAGGAACAGGCCACAGTTTTCCACACTGAGATATGTTCTTACCTGAGCTTAGACGAGTTGATGCGTACCTGTCTGGTCTTTGTGTGAGCCCTCAGTCACACAAAACAACCAAACATGTTGTTAGCATTTGGCCTCTCCCAATGTTTTGCTATAGCTCCAAACAGGGTGAAGCTAGAAGCGACCTCGCTCTTCCACAGGCACAAAGACCAGAGAGGTACGCATCAACTCATCTAAGCTCAGGTAAGAACATATCTCAGTATAGAAGAACTGTGTGCCCTCAGTCACGCAAAAAGACCAAAGATGTTTTAAGAATTTGGCCTCTCCCAGTATACGTTTGTTAAGTGTGACGTCACGACTCCCACTTCCGGGTACTAGCAAACCGGCAAATAAGAGAGAAAAAAAACATTAAAAAACTCTTAAAAACAACCATCAATATTTCTGAAACTCAAAGGAGAGTTACTGAACCTACAAAAATTCCACACCTACTACTAAAAATGTAATATTTACTAAAGTCACTACTTCCGGGGTTAGCGTAGCTGCTGCTCCGTTAGCATTTATCTCCGCTAACCCGGAAGTACCGATTTTGGTAAATGTTACTTTTATAGCAGTAGGTTGAGCACAGCACAGTTTTTTGTAGTTTCTCTCACAACAAACGTATATATTTCCGGAATGTGATGTCATATCGCTAAGCATTATGGGAAAAGCAGCAATTGTAAACTAATGGAGATTTTAAAAGTTTTAATACTGGAGTTATTGTTCACATTAAAACACTTGGACACCACAGTGAGTTAGTTTTTCTCCACTTTGTATACTTTTTTTTTAGCTCGTGTTAGTCAATGGAAATGTATGCTAACAAAGATGGCGGATCTCCATGTTACCTCTGGACTTTCCCAAACTCTATTCCTATAGCTCCAAACAGGGTGAAGTTAGAAGCGGCCACACTCTTCCACGGCCACGCACACACACCAGATAGGTACGTATCAACTCGTCTAAGCTCAGGTAGGGAAAACGGTGGCCTGTTCCTGTAACCCCTAAACTCCCACCTGAACCGAGCACATTTTCTCCAGTTTGGCTTTACCCCAATCCAAAAGCTTCTGGAAAAAAAAATGATGAAGATGTGACAAAAAAGTGAGAAAAGTTTGACAAAAAAGTGCCAAAAAATGCAAAACATGTGACAAAAAAATGTGACAAAAAAATGACAAAAACGCCAAAAAATTGACAAAAAAGCCCAAAAAATGACAAAAAAGCCGCAAAAATACAAAAAAAATGAAAAAAAGCCAAAAAAATGACAAAAGTTGACAAAAAAATGACAAAAAATGACAATAAAGGCCAAAAAATGACCAAAAAAAGCCAAAAAATTTACAAAATGTGACAAAAAAATGACAAAAAAAATGACAAAAAAGTGCCAAAAAATGCAAAACATGTGACAAAAAAATGTGACAAAAAAATGACAAAAACGCCAAAAAATTGACAAAAAAGCCCAAAAAATGACAAAAAAGCCCCAAAAATACAAAAAAAATGAAAAAAAGCCAAAAAATTGACAAAAGTTGACAAAAAAATGACAAAAAATGACAATAAAGGCCAAAAAATTACCAAAAAAAGCCAAAAAATTTACAAAATGTGACAAAAAAATGACTAAAAAAATGACAAAAAAGTACCAAAAAATGCAAAACATGTGATAAAAAAATGTGACAAAAAAATGACAAAAACGCCAAAAAAATGACAAAAAATGCGACAAAAATAATGACCAAAAAGTTACAAAAATGAGTTGACCCCCCCCCCCCCCCAAAAAAAAAGATGGAAAAAAAATCTGATGATGTGAGGAAAAAGATCCATTCAGATGACTTTTGTAGATCTTAGCTTTCAAATGAGGTGCTACACTGGCCTACAGGATTTGGGTAAAGCTGAACTGGAGAAAATGCTCTCGGTTCAGGCGGGAAAGGTCGTTTTGTGACTAAATCTTGACAAATATCCCCCGAAACCTTTGAGGTAAAGACAAAATATAAAATGAAACACATAAGTTTTAGTCCAAAGTTTAGCCCTTGTTCAGTCTTAGTCCAAAGGTTAGTCCTGTTTTGGTCCGTATTATTGATTTTGGCCTGTTTACACTGGCCTGCAGGGAGAATGCAACCCCTTACTTGGCAATACTGTACATTTGGGAGGATTAAGGGAAGCAAACACAACCGAAAATGAGGATGTTTCAAACTCATACTCATTTAAATCGAAATATGTTGCAGTTTGTGAACAATAAGTTTATTTTTTTACCTTCATATCGTTCATGATGAGCTGGAAGAGCCCTCCCAAGGCGCTGCATTCCTTCTCTATCCCCGCATCCATTTTTCCACGGCGCTGGAAAAAAAAAAAAAAATCCTCCAAAAAAAAAAAAAAAAGTAGTACAAGACGGGAGGAAAAAGAAAACTTCCAAGCCAAGTTTCGAACAACTCCAAAAAATAAAAAAAAACTCTGAATCAATGAAGGTTTTTTTTTTTTTTATCCCGTAGAAGAAGAAGGGGAAGAATGGGAAGCAGTCGCACCAACCCCTGGGCTAAAGTCCACCGTAAAACCGTGCCAAAAATCAGCGACGGGTCGGAGCAAAAAAACGCACCAACACCAGACGAATTAAACTGAAATGTTTGTCACCCCATGCTAACCCCTGGCCACGTGTTAAAACCTCGCAAAAACCACCACATCGTGACGAAACAGCGAGGCGTAGGCGCGATTTTGGGGAAGTTTGGGGGCTAATTATTATTATTTTTTGCGGTAGTGGCGGCGGTGGCTACAGGCTAACGGCTAACAAGCAGCTGCAGCGACGGCGGCGGTTAGAAAAAAAAAAAGAAAAACTCCCAACTCTGCACGAAACCTGTGACTATCCCTCCAAATGGTTCCCGAAATGCGCTTCGTGGTTAATCCGAAATGGGAGGAGAAGCGGCCGGAGGAGGGGGGTCAGCGGTGCGCGCTCTCTCAGGTATCCCGAGGATGTGACGGCGGTTTGGGGGCGAGAGGAGACGCCGTGAGGAGGTCCCGATGTGCGCGTTTGGTCCGACGGGAGTCCGAGCCCGAAGTGAATGAGAGGGAGTCTGTGGACGCGGTGATGGTGAAGCTGGCGGTGAGGCGCGGGCAAAACACGAGCAGAGCAGGAGCTTCCGGTGAGGGGTTTCAGAATAAAAGCCCGAGCGGAAATGTGTGTGAAAAAGTTACAAAATAAATGTGTATCAAGTGTTCTTTGGCTGCCAGAGCTTATTATTTATATAATATTACTCTTAGACAGAGGTGGGTAGAGTAGCCAAAATATTTACTCAAGTAAGAGTAAAAAAGTATTTTTTATTTTTTGGATTAGATAGATACAGGCGGCATCTCCTCATAGAAGGGGGCGTGGCTTCACCAAGGGGGAAAATAGAATCTTTAGAGAAACACAATTTTTCCTCTTTTGCCATTTTCTGGTGGAATATGAACTTATTTTTCACACATAAATAAAGTCAGGTCTAAATCGGGCCCATATTGATATTTTCTCTCAGCAGATTGTTCAGTAGAAGTGAAAAAACGGTAGTTGTAGCAAGCGCTAGCTAACCGTTAGCATTAGCCCGAAGCTAACATGTAGCATCAAGTTAGCATTCTCCGTTATTCATGTATTTATGGGCTGTTGAACCACTGCTCCTCCCCATGTCTTTGTATCTTTATTTAGTAGAAACTATGTTCATATTTCAGCATTTGTTACAGTAGTTTTTGAATAATTAGAGAAAATTTTCAGTTTTTAAAATTTTTTTTCCCCCTAACTGTTTTCAAACATGACCATATTATACCGTCTGTATCGATACAGATGGTATAATATGGTCATGTTTGAAAACAGTTAAGGGGGAAAACAATTTGGAGAAAAATCTAAACTTTCCCTAATTATTCAAAAACGACTTTAAAGGGATATTTCAGGATTTTTGACATAGGGCCTCATTACCTAGTTATCCAGAGTGTTGCTATATTATATATATTTTTTTGTAATTTATGCAGTTCTTTTGTTTGAATAATTTTTAGAATATAACTGACCTGCATCACATGAATGATCGCATTTTGAGGGACTATTTTCTAGCAGATCACTCCACCGCCGCGTAGCTTATACAACCACAAAGCTGATGCTGCTCAAATATAAGGTCTTTTAAAAGCAAAATGATTAAAATCACTCTATGGACACAGACATTTATATGGTTAGTCTGGTGTTATAAGTGATTTGCCTCAGGTGCTCTGTGGAGCGGGTCAGACTGTTTTTAATGCAGGCTAGCTGATACCATAGACATGCACTAGCCTTGCACTAGCCTATCGCCGCGAAACTCTTCAAATATAAGAACTGCATAAATTACAAAAAAAAAATATCTCCAGAAATCAGCAACACTCTGGAAAACAAGGAAATGAGGCCCTATGTCAAAAATCCTGAAATATCCCTTTAATAAATGCTGAATTATGAATATAGTTTTCTACTAAATAAAGATACAAAGACAGGAGGAGGGAAAAAGCTGGTAAATACATCTAACACACTGTGGTGTCCAAGTGTTTTAATGTGAACAATAACTCCAGTATTTTAACTTTTCATAGTTTACAATTGCTGCTAATCCCAATAATGCTCAGCGATATGACATCACATTCCCCAACTCAATAAAAAACGGAGCATCGTGCTAACTTTAGCAAGCACTAGCTACGGATAGCGTTTTTTCACTTCTACTGAACAATCTGCTGTGAATAAACAAACACCCATATTGACCTGATTAAGACTTGACTTTATTTGTATGTGATAAATACGTTTATATTTCACCAGAAAATGGCAAAAAAGAAAAATTCTGTTTCCCAAAAGAATCTGTTTTCCCCCCTCGGCGAAGCCACGCCCCCTTCTATGATGCGATGCCGTCTGTATCTATGGAGTTCGTGAAAATGAAAATTCACAGTTTATTTCTCAAACTCGATATGCTTCCCGCGGGTATCTCAGGAGAGTAAGTGCTTTATTTGTCATTGTAAAAGCGTAGAGCAAAATAGTGTTCAGGTGTTAGTCCTGAGCCGCTGCCCCTGAGCCGCACTGCCACTGTGGGTCAACCTGAGCAGCATGTTTTTGGAGGTAGAGCAGCTCAATCCATCGTCTGTGACTCGTCTGATTCCCTCTGGGCACCACTACAGAGTGCCTTTAGCAACAAAGAAGGTGTACAAGGGCTCAGTTGTGCCTCATGCAATAAACCAATTGTTTTTAATAGTTTTTTTTTATCATTAACTTATAGATAATTTGATACTGTCTGTCCTGTCTATTGTGACCATGTGTTTGTGTGACTGTGATGGTGAACAAGAGACAAATTACCACCAAGATGGACAATAAAGTTAAATCTAATCCAAGCTTTACCGCCACCGAGCATGGAGTGAATGTACAATTGTCTCATGTAAAGCTCTTTGTGACTATGTCTGTGAAAGGCGCTGTATAAATAAATATAGTCTTCTAATCTAATCTAAAGGAAACCGTAGCACCCGGAGGAAACCTGGCTGCCTTCAGGGAACTCTGATCCTCTGAAACGGTGCTGCCTGGGTTTGTTCCTGCTTCAGAGCGTGGTGTCCTGCACTAGTCAGCTCCACCTCTTCCTTCCTCCTACCTCCAGCGCAGCTCCCTCCGCTCCACAACAGTCTTTCACCATCTTCTGGGAATCTGTGTTATTCTCCTGTTAGCCATTAGTCAGAACAATAGGGATAGAACACATATATGGCTCAGCTGTGAGTCTTGCCAAGATACCTCCTCTTTTGTCCCTTCCTTGTTTCCCAGTAGCTCCTCTAGTGACGCCTCCACTGTGCTGCAGGTGTGGGGGCGGTGCCTCTTCAGTGTCTCAGAAGAAGAAATGTGTAGGTCTGAAAAGTGTGCACTTTGTCGACTGAAATGTTTAGTCAAAGTAATATTTCAGTAATTGGACTAAAACTAGAGTTGTTCATGAGACTAAAACTGTGACTAAAATGTCCCGATATTTTTGTCGACTAAAATAAGACTAAATAAAAATGAAAAGAAGAGACTAAAATCATCTAAACTTCCAATGACAGTTTGAAAGTGCCTCATGTAATTTTAACAGGTCTGGACACCCCTTAGCCCATAGCACTTATTACTGCCAGTGCTGCTTATTGACTGGTAATATACTCTACTTAGTTACCATACACTCTAATATTCAACCATTATCTTCCTTTTATTAGCAGTATGGCGCCTCCTGGTGCTAGTGGACGGTGCTGTGCATGTCAAACAAAATAATAATGATGAACAAAAATGAACAAAAACAAGACCCAATTGGCTTGTTGCACGGTACGGCTATGCTAGTTCCTCTAACCTGAAGTTGTGAGCGCCAGCACTTCCTGTCTGTACTCTTTTCCTGGAATAATAATCATATTTTCTAAAGATTATGTTGTGGGCAGTGAGTTCCTGATAGATGATCATTTACTGTGTGTTCAAATCTTTATGTAATGAGTTCAGAGGAGACGCCTGTGATCATAAAGGATTGATCGTTTGTCTTGAAGCTAAAAGCTAACATGCTATTAAAAAAATAATAATAAAAGGGCACTATTTCAAATTGTATAATGCATGAAATTAATGCTAGCCTTTAGCTTCAAGACAAACTCACTGATCCTTTTAAACATAGACGTCTCCTCTACAGAAATATTCACACTGCACACTGCACTGCACTGCACTTTCCACCACAGAATCTCTAGGAAATACGATGATTCGAACGAGTCGAAGCAAATCTTGATGTAAATGAATACGAACAGGAAGTACTAGCGCCCACAACTTCAGCTCAGAGGAACTAGTGTAGCCACATTGCGCAACAAGCTAATAGCTTAGTTACAGACTCATGGATGTGTGGTCTGTCCACACTTAGATACGCTAATACACCAACACATCTGTGAATATAATCCCGCTGTTGTTCTATGTCAATTGTTGTAGTCTGGCCATGCTTTTTATTTTTTTACTTATTTATTTTAATATTCTTAATGCATGCCCCCATAGCCTTATAGTTTAACATTTTATAGCTCATTCTTATCTAAATCCTGTGTTTTGCGATTTATATTGCGTGTCTGCACCGAGAAATATTATAGAATATTATAGAACTATTCTGACCCTGATCCTGATAACCGGATTGAAGGTTCATGTGATCGTAGTCAAGTTTTTGTGAGCCGAAGAATGGGGTTTTCTTGTAAGTCATGTGACCATAAATAAACCTTTGAGTTCTATTAAAATAAACATGACTCATGCTGAACTTGTTATTCAACATACAGTACAGGATAGAGAAGCTGGTTTTATATTGGCTGGCAATGACACACCTTCTGTCCACACTGGAGGCACTGATTCTTAGAGCCTCAAAGTTATTTTATGGAAAGGTGCTGCCATCTTGTGTTGAAATGTAAGAAGGCAGAACTCAATCCCTTATAATAAGAGATGGGGACGACTTAACCTCTTAAAGGGGGCCTATTATGCAAAATCGACTTTTTCAAGCTTTACATCATGTTATTAAGTCATTCCCTCATTAAAAACATGCCTGAAGTGTTGCCTTAGCACATTCACGTATTTTCGAGTAATCTGTAAAAACTCCGATGGCAGCCATTTTAGGGATAAAACGCCTGATTCCTTCAGGAAACGCCTCCGACCTCCAGGATACGCCTCCGACCTTTCGTCACCAGCCGAGTAACCAACCACTGCCCCTCAGCAGAACCCCCTCGCCGCAGTGTGTAGCCCTAAGATGTAAACAGAGTCATCATGGAGGATTAGCTTCATGTGTTGTGAACCGGAGCCACAGCAGACTTTTACAAAGACACACATCAGTGTTTCTGTTACCTAAACACCCAGGATTAAAACCGGTGACAAGAACACTTATTTCAGTGTCTGGTTCTGCGCTGGGCCTTGATGATGCACAGAGCCTCCGGAGAAAGCTAATGCTAAGCTAAACCTCGAGTCATCACGTGAAAACGAGAAATATGCACACATAAAGTCAATAAAACCACCACACACATGAAGAACCGTTTAACAATGATCACACACGGAGCCTGGCTTGTTGATTTGGAAGTTTATTGCTCACATTTCATCTACAATGGGTCATAGCCGAGTGGTTTTCTCCCGGAGCTAACAAGCTAGCCGCGACAAGCTAACGGGAAAATTCACTGAATACAAGCAGCATATTATGCATTGAAAACGTCACTAAAACAGGCAACTGCTTGAAGCAGCCTTTATGGTGATCACACACGGAGCCTGGCTTGTTGATTGTGTAGTTTATTGCTCACATTTCATCTACAGTGAGTCGTAGCCGAGTGGTTTCTCCCGGAGCTAAGGCACTATTAGCCGCGGCAAGCTAACAACCTTCACCTTCACAACATTCATTGAAAACAGGCAGCATATTATGCACAAATAACGTCAATAAAGCAGCAACTACTCGAAGCAGCCTTTACGATGATCACACAATGAGCCTGGCTTTACACATTTGTGGTTTATTGCAGACTTTTCATCAACAATGAGCTGTAGTCGATTATAACAAGCTAACGGGGTAACCTCGAAAAACCACTGTCCACCTGCACAGATAATGTCCGTCTTTGAATGGTATGGGCTCCTGCAGATCCTGGTGTCGTCCATGGGGGTATAGTTAGAGATCCATAGGGCATGGCAGATGCAAAGAGAGAGCCTCCAAACAGCAGTTATTTTTCAGGCAAGAGCCCCTTCCAAGCGTCCGGTGTGGAAGGTTTGTCTCCAAATAATATCCTGTGTGGCCATTGTTCACAAAGTGATAAACAGTAGCTCCTTTCCAACAATAAAAATTAAAATGCACCGATCGTAGTTTCAATACAGTTGAGACAACGAGCGTAGTGTTTGTTGTGATGCCAGACAGCGTGTGGAGGGGGCGTGTCGCAAAGGGTCAGAGGTTCTTAAAGAGACAGGGGCCTATTTCAAGTCATTTGCTACCACCATTTTGAAAGAGCAATTTTATACAAGGCAGTTATTCTAATTCACTGCATTTACAGACCAACAGACGGTCTCGTCATCATTGTAGTGTGATATAGACTGGTGCTATGTGGCTGAAAAAAGCATAATACCCCCTCTTTAACTCCCACCTGAACATGTTTTCTCCAAATTCTCCAAATCTAAAAGCAAAACAACAAAAAAGTGACAAAAATCCAGCAAAAAACAAACAAAAAAACTGCAAAAAAATACAAAAATCCAGCAAAAGAGTTAAAAAAAAAAATCCAGCAGAAAAAATACAAAAATCCAGCAAAAAATGAGAAAAATGCAGCAAAAAAAAGACAAAAATCCAGCAAAAAAAAGACAAAAATCCAGCAAAAAATGACAAAAATCCAGCAGAAAAAATGACAAAAATCCAGCAAAAAAAAGACAAAAATCCAGCAAAAAATGACAAAAAAAACTGCAAAAAAGTAAAAAATTACAAAAATCCAGCAAAAAATGACAAAAATCCAGCACAAAAAAGACAAAAATCCAGCAAAAAATGACAAAAATCCAGCACAAAAAAGACAAAAATCCAGCACAAAAATGACAAAAATCCAGCAAAAAAATGACAAAAATCCAGCAAAAAAGTAATAAAGTGACAAAGCACAAAAAGTGACAAAAAAACATAAGGGAAATAAAAAGTGACGACAATGGCAAAGAGGAGAGAATGCATTTGGTTTTGGCGGGTGGTAAGAGGTCAACAGGTATGAAGTATTATGAAGTTTGGAAAAAAATCCTCTTAAGGGAAGACACTGCAGACAAATCTCTTTTTCTTTTTTCTTTCACAAAAGTGGTGGCATAGCGGTTAGCACTCTCGTCTCACAGCAAAGAGGTCGATTCGTTTACATGTTCTTCACTGCATTTACGTTTGTTATTTTATTATTTATGATTCAGGCACTGAATACAAACTGTGAAATGCACAAGACTTTCATTCATGGCTCACAACAAACCAACAACAGTGACTGGAGCACAGATCAGAATTACCGTAAATTCTCTAATACTGGCCTGTATTCCATCAGTGGCCGGGTCTCTAACAGAGGCCGGGTTCGCGGCTGGCGGAGGCAAATTAAAGCCGGTCTCTAAAACAGGCCGGGGCTTTTATTAGAAACTATAGCGGTAGAAATATTCCCCACGTTAGGAATTTGTCTCATACTTGTGTAAATGAAAACTCACGTGCAGGAAGTAAACAAACGGGAACCCGGGCCGATGGGGACGCTGCGGAGGAGCTGATCCGAGCGTAACTTTGACACAGATTTAGCCACTTTTCAAACCTCCAGTGACTATTTGTAGAAACAGGGAAAGCTACAAATGTTGTGTGACCCTCCAGGGTTTTAATAAAGTCTCCATCGCGTCTTCAAAGCACGTCCAGCTGCTCCGTGTGCAGGTCAGTCCCACGCCTCAAAATAACTCCTCCCATCAGCGCGAGTGTCTCGTCTTCTCTCGGGTCAGTCTCATGATCGATCACAAACACAAACGCTCCGTCTAAACTCGCCTTTTACACAAGATAACAACAAATAATCCGGTCCGGTAAAAACGAAACAGAAACCTGCAGTGACATTGATGTCAAAGCTCCGCTAACAGCAACGAAACACTTCCTGTTGTCCCGACAAAATAAAAGGCGTCAATGTTCCAGTGAGAGGGTTTGCAAAGTTAATTAATAAATGAACCTAATATTTTAGGTGCAAACGGACACAAATCTCGTTTTTCTTTGTTTTCCTGGTCGTCCGTTTTGCTCAAATAGAAATAAAGGCGTGTCCCTAATTGTGGCCTGGTTCCAATAAAGGCCTGGTCCTAGATGCCCTTGAGTAAATAAAGGCCCCGGCCTATATTAGAGCATTTACGGTATGCATATATAGGAGAGAGCACCACTTGCATTTTAAAGCGACGCAAAGTGACATTATCTGTTGTAAATGAGACACAGAGTCTAACAGTGTGACAGAAAACCTACATGCATCAGTTTCAACCTTTGAACTGAATGTTTTATTGTAGATTTACAAGGTCCAGACTCCAGAGATTAAGAATTATATCAGCACAAAGCTCTGTCAAAGCTGCTCATAAACCTGTACCTTATCAATGAGGAAAATTGCTTCCCTTTAGTTTTAAGCTGGAGCTCAGTCAACCAACATCGCTTTCTTTCCCTGCCATCGACTGAGGTGAGTTTCTTTATGATTTGACTGAAACAAAAGAGGTAATGACAGCTGTAATTCTTGCCTGCAGGTTTTATTTTCACAATGTCGTCAGAGGAAGATCTGTCATGTTCAGTCTGTCACGAGGTTTTTAAGGAGCCTGTGGTTCTGTCCTGCAGCCACAGCTTTTGTAAAGACTGTCTGAAGAGCTGGTGGAGGGAGAAGCCCACACGGGACTGTCCAGTTTGTAAGAGAAGATCCTCCAGGAGTGACCCGCCACTAAACCTGGCTCTGAGAAACCTGTGTGAGGCCTATGTCCAGCAAAGAGAGCAGAAGACTCCAGAAGAGCAGGAGTGTGGAGTGCACTCAGAGAGACTCAAACTGTTCTGTCTGACTGACCAGCAGCCGGTCTGTGTGGTGTGTCGAGACTCCAAAGTCCATGAAGGCCACCGCTTTAGGCCCATAGTAGAAGCAGCTCAGGATCTGAGAGACGAGCTGGACAAGTCTCTCCTGCCTCTAAAGGAAAACCTACAGAAGACCAAGAACCTTAAGAAAGAGTTTGAGAAAAAGGCAGATCGAATTAAAAATCAGTTCTATCAAACAAAGGGGCAGATCCAGGCCGAGTTCAGGAAGCTTCATCAGTTTCTTGTGGAGGAAGAGGAGTCCCGGATGAAGGCTCTGAGGGAGGAAGAGGAGCAGAAGACTCGGAGGATGAAGGACAAGATGGCGGCCGTGAGCAGAGAGATAGAAGCTCTGTCAGAAAGCATCAGAGCCACAGAGGAGCAGCTCAGAGCGCCAGACGTCTCCTTCCTGCTCCAATACAAGGCTGCAGTGGAGAGAGTGCAGCGCTGCCCCCTGCTGGAGGAGGAGCCACCGCTGGGCCCAGAGGCTCTGATAGACCAGGCCAAACATCTGGGCAACCTGGCCTTCAACATCTGGACCAACGTGAAGAGGCAGATTCACCTTCCTGTCATTCTGAATTCTGTCATAGTCATGAATGCCGTTGTGTCCGACGATCTGAGCAGTTTTACGGTTGATGACGAAGATGACGTGGGCATGGTGTTCGGGTCCGAGTGGTTCGACTCCGGTTCTCACAGCTGGGACGTGGAGGTGGGAGACAGTAAGGACTGGATGCTGGGCGTCACGAACGACCCGTTAGAGTGGGGATTCAAGGACGCGAATCCCGAGGCGTGGGGTTTGGCATTCTCAGACGGTGAATATAAAGCAGGACACTATGAAGAGGACACTCCTCTCACACTCGCTCCAAATCCTAAAAAGGTCAGAGTTCATCTGAAATGTGACAAACAGGAAGTGAGTTTTTATGACTTGGACACCGGCGCCCACATTCACACGCTCACGCAGCTCACTCAGAAGAAACTGTTCCCGTGCTTTTCCACTGAAAGCAAAAGTCCGATCAAAATTCTCCCACAAACCTGTCTGACTCCGCCCCCTTTTACAAAGCAATGACGCAAGAAACTGGTGAAAATATACAGGGGTTTCTTACCCGCAGGTGGTGGAGCGGGTCGTCTCGTGATCGGAAGGTCATGGGTTCAAATCCCAGTCGTTGTGTCCTTGGGCAAGACACTTCATCCTACTTTCCTCCAGTGTTTGCGTGCACTGGTGTTTGAATGAGAGAGTGAATGGGTGACTGGTTTCTTACTGTAAAGCGCTTTGGGTCTGATAAAGGTAGAAAAGCGAGATATAAATTGAGTCCATTTGCCATTTAAGGCGAGACACTGCAGGTGAATAGGGAAAAAATGTATATTTACAGATATCAATTTGAAACTTTTGCTGTAGACATAAATGTGGGAAAAAAATACATTGCAAGTTTTCTGTCATTTTATCTTTTCATATAAGAACAAGGTGTTTTATGCCTAAAAATGCCCCAAATTTCCCATCTTTTCGGCAACGAAATCTGAATAATGGATAGAGCTACATTAAAATTTATGGTTTCATTTTATTGATGAATGAGTTGCCAAGACTTTCTCAGAGGGGATTTTGGATTTCTTGTTTAGTTTTAAAATAAGCTGTTTTTTAGTGGAAAATTTGCAAAAATTTAATTTTCGCCTTATTTTTTGACATTGAAAACTCAACAAATGGGGCTTAAGGGATTAGATAATAAAAAATCCCTCTGAAAAAATCTTCCAAATATTGTTCAGTGCAAGGCTGGAAAATTTGAAGTCTTTTGGTCCGACTGACGTGGACATAGTGTCGCCACAATGACAGAAAAATGTGTTTTGAGAAAAAGGCCCTTGAAATTGCATTCTCCCATATAAGTCTATGGGGGAACATTGAATCAGCGCAATATTTAAACATGTTATTGTGAAGATTAGGCATATTTTCTGTTTCCGGGTGAAAGCTTATATGTTCAGAGACCAATTTGGCCCAAAACCTGAAAACTGAAAAAATTGCCTGTAGCGTCTCCCCTTAAAACTCACAAAAGTAACTAATGGATGTCTTAAATGTCTCAAGTATCTAAAGCTTAAAGGAACAGGAAAGTTTTTCTTGTTTCTTGCCTGAGTTTAGACGAGTTGATACGTACCTGTCTGGTCTCTGTGCCTGTGGAAGACCCTGGTCGCTTCTAACTTCACCCCCGTTTGGAGCCATAGGAATACATTGGGAGAGGCCAAAAGCTAACAACATCTTTGATCCAGACAGGTACACATCAACTCGTCTACGCTCAGGTAAGAACATATCTCAGTGTGTAAAAACAGTGGCCTGTTCCTTTAAAGATAATGTATTTCTTGTCAATGAATTTTCTTAAGCTTTTAAGAATAAGAATTTGTTTTATTAAAGTAATTAATTTGTATTCTTTTGTTTATTCCATGCTTTCGATTCACAATATTAATAGAGAATATGTATTACAGTATTTGATCACAGCAGATAATTTAATCTTTTTTTTTTTTTAGACAAATAAAATCTTTGATAGAGTTTTTGTGAAAGGTTTCTTCAACACTGTATGTGAATTGTTGTCAACTGTTTTGTCTGACTGATTAAAACATTTTCTATACCATCTTCGAATATTTTGTGTAATACTTTCTACATAGTAATTGCAGTTTTTGGACCTCAGTGCTGCATGTTCACTATTCATTGTTTTAAGATCAGTGTACGTTTGCGTTCATTGTATTTTAGATTTGAAAAGCAATATGCAAAATTTAAAAAAAATATATATACTGACTATTTTGTTTCCTCCTTTGTCTAAATAAGACATTCACTTGAGAATAGACACTGCCAACAAAAGAATATACAATAATGAACCTTCATTGATTACGCTGAATACTTTTCTGCTCGAATACCCGGAAGTGAAACTGTCTTGATTTGGAGAATGGCGCTAATCAAACTTTAGTAGATCGGACTAAATAAAATATTTTATATTGATGATTTGAGTTTTTGCGAAAGGTTTCTTCAACAATGTATGTGAATAGTTGTCAACTGCTTTGTCTAATTGATTAATACATTTTCTATACCTTCTTAGAATATTTTGTATAATACTTTCTACATAGTAATTGCAGTTTTTGGACCTCAATGCTGCATGTTCACTATTCATTGTATTAATCATTGCAAGTCACTGTTGTTAAGGGGCCCGGCCTGTTCTGTCAAATAAGAAGGAAGGCAAGCCAGAGCTGTACAGTAGACTAGAATAAAAAAGAAAAATCTCTTTCAACTCAACTTTGTGGACTGTAATTCTGAATAAAAATCATTGTCACGGCAACAGTCACGTGACCTCACTCTGCCTTGTCTGCGTGCGCGCTGCAGCAGGTGCGGTGAATGAAATGTCAATCAGCTGTGCGCCCCGAGAATACACAAAAAGCTATGGTCTCTGGAGTACAGATCAATCTGAACTGTGTGCTACCACTACGCAGTGTTGTTACGTGTAAAGACCTCCGAAGAAACTGCCGGTAAGAGAAACCCCTCCTTCACTGAACTGTTGAATGAACTGGAGTTCGAAAGTTATCGCTCACACGTAGCGCATGTGTTGTGTTTACGTTCGTGAGCGTCGTGGTTGCATTACGCACGATGAACACTGAACACCAATCTATGTTTATGGTTTCGTTAGGACGTATTCTCCGGTGGAGATGTGTTTGGTTGAGATGTGTTTGGTTGTGTTTATTGTGAATTAAGGAAATAACGAAAGAAAGAAGGAACTTATTCAATTACTTTAAACACTTTGGTTTAAAGGAAACTGTTATACAAAAGAAAAGTAAACGTTAAACAATTTGGTTTAAAGGAACGTAAACAATTTATGCAAATGAATATGTCAATTTATGCAAATGAATATGTCAGATATAATGCCTGTGATGGATTTAAGTTAAGAGAAAATAAAGTAAATAGCAGAAGCAAATACTGATGATTTTGTGATTTCCACTTTGCCAATCTGAATTTAGAAGTTTGATCTAAGTTGTGAATTTTGTGTGTCCATTTGTTAAAGGTTTTTTACCTGCTGGGAACTACCCCAATAAAAGAAACAAAAGAAACAAAAAGTTGGAGTGGTTTCTGTGCTTGAGTAAAGTCCTGCTGGGAGGCCTTTAACATCACCAACCCAAATTAAGTGCGGGGTTTGGCGTAGTGACTAAGAAAGGCACTTAACAATAATTTTCAACATTTGTGAATTTTCCGTCATTCTCTTACAGAGGATAAGATGTTGTAGCAGGAGCCGCCTTTTATAGACCGTCCATCATTGATCATGTTCAGATCTCATTGGCTGAAGGGGCGGACTGGCCATATGTCCATTCTGGAAGAGCACAGAAGGGCCACTGGCTCTCGGGCCACCGGGCTGGCCTCTCAGTTTTCTCCTGAGAGGCCATTAAGCTCATGCATGACGGCACTTTGACAACTTCTTGAGTGACAGCACAGGATTTTAGAGGCAGTTGTGGTGAACAGGCCAATGGAGGGGAAAAAAAACAATTAGAAAGCCACAAAAACGTGACAAAAACACGACAAAAAATGTGACTAAACCATGACGACAAAGCCACAAAAAAGTAATGAAAAAAAACCCCCAAAAAATATGAGGAAAAATGTGACAAAAACACGCCGACAACGTGACAAAAAGTTACAATCACTTTTGTAGGTCTTCGCTTTCAAATGAGGCGCTACATTGTCGCTCTCCAGCTTTTAGATTTGGGTAAAGCAGAACTGGAGAAAATGCTCTCGGCTAAGGCGGGTGGTAAGAGGGTAAACTATGTCTTTGTGGAGGTGTTTACGCTAATTTGGGCCAGGCTGGTCCGAGTCCAGGGCCGTTTTTAAAGTCCCAGTCCGCCCCTGATTGGCTGGTATAAGAAATACTCAACTTGGCCCAACACACTTTTGATTCTCTCACCTGGACCAAAACGCAAGAATAAAACACACATTACTGAACTGCACAGATCAGCATTAAAGGTCATCCATGAGGAAGACCGAACTTTTCACAAACCCCGTGAACTGTATTTGTGTATGTCTTTGGTTCACCACTAGATGGCAGCATTTAAGAGATAAGTTATTGACCCCACAGTGGACAAATTCACGTGTTCCAGCAGCTCCTAAAGCACAAAGTAAAAGGTGCAGATGTTTTGAAATGTGCATCAAAGAAAACATAGCAAATGTACAAACAGGTAATGACAGAATAAAGGCGTCTCTAATGAACTGAATAATGACTTTAAGAGGAAAGAAAGACATGGATGAATCAAATAGAGCAATACAGAAAAAATCACAATCAGCAGTGACGAAAACAAACATATATATATTAACAGTTAAAGTTGAAGGACCAGCTCATTCCTGCTCTGAAGGCATCACCGCTTGTCCATTAAAGGGGCTAGATGCAAGTTGGTCATTTCATACTCACTACTGCCACCACAGGTCATACGTGTAACTGCAGCTTCTATATTAAGCTCGTGCATGACGGCACTTCAGACCCGAAGTAACACCTTTCTGAGTGACAGTGCAGGATTTTAGGGGCAGTTGTGGTGAACAGGTCTGAGCTTCTACACATTAGGACATGGCTGGAACATGTAGGGGGAGGAAAATACTTAATTTTAACATTTTTAAACTCCGTACAGTCCCTTTAAGTTAATCCATTAGTCGGTTCAAAGAGGAAGGACGGCTGAACAGGAACCAGAGACAGAAGTTTCGTGTGAACTTCATCAAGGACAACAGCTCTTCATTATTTGGCGGTTGGTTTCTTCAAGTCACGTGATGTTCATGAAAGTCACAAACCCACATCCTTTAGAGTCGCCTGATACTTCCATCCTGTTCCCTTTTTCTGTGTTGGTAGCCACAGTTTTGCCCAATATAAACATGAAATAGAGCTGAAAAAGATATAGATATTTTGAGGAGCTGCAAAACTTCCACATCAAAATCACATTCACAACACGACACAGGGCTGAGACGTCCCAGATGCACAAGATTTGTTCAGGGCCATGACGGAGAAAAGCGCCACTTTAAAACAGTTGTTTGTGAAGAGTGAAAGATGTGGAGAGAGCAGTGGAGGAAATGTTGAAGCCACATGAAACTGATGACCATTTACAAACGTAAGCAGAAACGATATACAAGCCAGCCTGTGGGTTTAAGGAAGCAGGACCTGAGTATTTGCTCCGCCTTCATAAGATCCTCAGTCAAGACAGAAACAGAATCAAACACGCAGCTATATTTTTATGCTCCAAGTTAATTCGATTTTGCTTTTGAAAAATCTCTCATGGCTTTTCAGTCAGATGAGGATTTGTCCTGTTCGATCTGTCACGAGGTGTTTAAGGAGCCTGTGGTTCTGTCCTGCAGCCACAGCTTCTGCAAGGACTGTCTGAGGAACTGGTGGAGAGAGAAGCCCACACGGGACTGTCCGGTTTGTAAGAGAAGATCCTCCAGGAGTGACCCGCCACGAAACCTGGCTCTGAGAAACCTGTGTGAGGCCTATGTCCAGCAAAGAGAGCAGAAGACTCCAGAAGAGCAGGAGTGTGGAGTGCACTCAGAGAGACTCAAACTGTTCTGTCTGACTGACCAGCAGCCGGTCTGTGTGGTGTGTCGAGACTCCAAAGTCCATGAAGGCCACCGCTTTAGGCCCATAGATGAAGCAGCTCAGGATCTGAGAGACGAGCTGGACAAGAGACTTCTGCCTCTAAAGGAAAACCTACAGAAGGCCAAGAACCTTGAAAAGAAATTCAAGGGAAAGGTAGGTCATATCAAATACCAGCACCAGCACATAGAGAAGCAGATCCAGGCTGAGTTTAAGAAGCTTCACCAGTTTCTTGTGGAGGAAGAGGAGTCCCGGATGAAGGCTCTGAGGGAGGAAGAGGAGCAGAAGACTCAGAGGATGAAGGACAAGATGGCGGCCGTGAGCAGAGAGATAGAAGCTCTGTCAGAAAGAATCAGAGCCACAGAGGAGCAGCTCAGAGCGCCAGACGTCTCCTTCCTGCTCCAATACAAGGCTGCAGTGGAGAGAGTGCAGCGCTGCCCCCTGCTGGAGGAGGAGCCACAGCTGGGCCCAGAGGCTCTGATAGACCAGGCCAAACATCTGGGCAACCTGACCTTCAACATCTGGACCAACATGAAGAGGCTGGTGCAGTTCACTCCTGTCATTCTGGATCCGAATTCAGCCAGCCGTGTAGCTCTGTCGGACGATCTGACCAGTTTAACATTTAAAGAGAAAAAATCAGAGTCACCTGAGGACGGTGGAGGTGGAGTGTTTGGATCTGAGGGGTTAGACTCTGGTTCTCACAGTTGGGACGTGGACGTGGGAGACAATGAGAAGTGGGGCTTTGGAGTGATGACTGATCCATCTGAGGGAGTCAAGAAAGAGGATGTTGAGGCGTGGGGAATGAGATTCTCAGATGGTAAATATAAAGCTAGACATAATAAACAGATTATTTCCCTCAATCTCGTCTCAAAACCTCAAAAGATCAGAGTTTGTCTGGACTTTGACAAACGTGAAGTGAGTTTTCATGACTTAGACTCAAACACTCACATGCACACATTCACACAGATCAGTCAGAAGAAACTGCGTCCAGGCTTCGAGGTCAAAGGTCAGTACCCGATCAGAATCCTGCCACAGGAAATCTGACTCAAGACGAATGAGGCGAGAAACCAGTGAAAAAGAAATTGGTGGATCTCATTGAAATACCAAGAAAGTAACCATTAAATTAAGCGTCTAAATCTTTAAGGTGTTCCATGTAATAAATGTATTTAGCTTTTGTCAAGATTTAATTTTATGTTTAAAGTTGTCAATTTAATGCTGTTTTTTCCTGTTTGTTAACTGTGTAATATAGAACAGGTAAAGTTTACAATCGTATCTAAGCAGAGAATTACGTGAAGGTGATTTCCCACATATTTTTTTCTGCTTATCGTATTAAATATTCGTTGACAGACTTTAGATGAAGGGCCTAGAACAGAAAGCTGCATATTGAAATGAATGTAATAATAAAGATAATAAAGATTTGTGATGAAGAAGTTATGATGTTTCAGAATATTGTATCTACATATATGTTTTTTGCCGTATCTGTGTCGACATTTTCAGTTTCAACTTGAATTGGTGTTTGTGGACGTAATTCAGAATAAAACAATATTAAGCATTTGTTTTTTTCCTCTTTGGATCCGTTTCTTTAAAAGGTTTTTTCGCTCAGAGACAGTCCTGGGATTCATTCATTGTTCTCATTTATTGTAGTGTCAGAAAACACTCAAGTTTGACTTAAACACTTTTCTCTTTCTTTCTTTCACAGTAGATTTATTGAATAGCCTCACAGTAAAGAGCATTAGAAAATATGTGTCTTTTACGTTTTTTATTCCAGTGTTTTTCTCAGCACCAGTGTGTGGTTTAAAGTTGAGATGGAGACTGACTCATAATCACACAACTAGAAACAAACTCATCTTTCTCTTTAGCTGAAGAGATTAATCTTAAATCTAACACAAAAACAATCAGACTCAACATTTAGTTTGTCTGGATCTTCTCTTTTGAGGATAGATCATATAATAACCTCAAGTGATACATGTCATTATTATAAAGTTGAATTTAATGCACTGTCCAAAAGTAAATCAAATTGTAATCAGGACATGTTTTTCCACTTAAATATTCGTAATCTACCCAAGAATTTTGACTTACTCAGTTTTTATCCACTTTAGAACATCAATTGTCTGTGCTTGCTCTGACTGAAACATGGCTGAACGAGGACATCGGACAATTTTACTCCTTACCTCAATAATATAAGAATGTGAACCTAGAGCCATACACTACATTATGCAGGGGTAGGCAACGTCAGGCCCGCGGGCCAAATCTGGCCCTCCAGCAGAGAACCTCTGGCCCTCAAGATGATTTTGAGAGACATTCTTATGCAAATAAGAGATCAAATTCCTTTTAGTACTCTAAAAATGCAAGAAATAGTGTCAGTTTTCAAAATATGCCCTGGCAGAATATCCCACTTGGTCCTGCAGTAAAACAATGAATCTCAACTGGTGGGTCGGGACCCAAAAGTGGGTCGCAGAACCTTTTTCAATGGGTTGCGAGTCTATAGGAAACTTTTTTTCAACATGTTCCATCTGAAACTGCCTGGAATTTCAGATTTAAAGGCATATCTACTGCTTGTTCAAAACTTGTGTGGGAAAACACAATAGTTTGTACAATAGATGACAAATGAAGGTTTTATTTGGGTTATTTGGGCCTGCCATCCAAGGGCAACGTTGGGTCCCGACTTGGGAACCACTGAAAAAGTTCTTTACTCTAGGCGACAACGTTGAGGTTCGGCCCTTGGTGTTTTGGCAATGATGAAAATCGGCCCGACTCAACGCAAACTTGCCGACCCCTGACATTATGTGTCTGGGCCTCGACTTCATGGCGAAATATCTATATTGTGAGATACATACTGTTTATAATGTATATATAGACATATTTGTGATGATATACTTTGATCATATAACACCCGTATAATCACTATAAGAAATACAATAAAATAATAAAAGACATTTTTGTTGAATTTTTGTTGAATTTTTGTTGAATTTTTGTTGAATTTTTGTTGAATTTTTGTCACATTTTTGTTGAATTTTTGTTGAATTTTTGTTGAATTTTTGTTGAATTTTTGTTGAATTTTTATTGAATTTTTGTTGAATTTTTGTTGAATTTTTGTCACATTTTTGTCACATTTTTGATGAATTTTTTATGAATTTTTGTCACATTTTTGATGAATTTTTGTCACATTTTTGTTGAATTTTTGTTGAATATTTGATGATTTTTTGTCACATTTTTGGTTGAATTTTTGTCACATTTTTTTTGAACTTTTGTTGAATATCTGTCATATTTTTGTTGAATTTTTGTCACATTTTTGTTGAGTTTATATCCTTGTTTTCTTATCATTTTTGTGTATTGTCTGGGCCTGGACTTCATGGTGAAATATCTATATTGTGAGATACATACTGTATATGATGTATATAGACATATTTGTGATGATATACTTTGACCATATAACACCCGTATAATCAAGAAATACAATAAAATAATAAAATAAAATGTGGGGTCTGCAGATGACTTTGTTGTAATTTCCAAAATAAAAGTGTCATATTCAAAGTCATACAATTGAGTAAACTAGTGTGAGGAATCTGAATAAACAATACTTTTGGATATTCTTTATTAAAATCGTGCTTTACCCACAGAACAAGAGGTTGAACCACACAGGACATAAAACTGTACTTGGCATTACAAATCATGTGAGTTTCCTTTGTATCTATTTACTTCACCACCAGAGGGCAGTCTTTCATTTCATTCATAAAGTTTGTGACGTCATTGGCTGTGGTAGGAAAAAAAGAAGTTTCATATAGAGTTAACCTCTTACCACCCGCCTAAACCAAATGCATTCTGTCCTCTTTGGCTGTTATATAGGCCTGTGTAACACCTCATTTGAAAGACCCACAAAACTGATCTTTTTCCTCGCGTTGTTGCTGTGTTGTGTCACCTTTTATGTTCTTTTTTTTTTAATTTTTGTTGAGTTTTTGTAATTTTTTTGTCACATTTTTGTTGAATTTTTTTGTTACTTTTTGGTTGAATTTTGGTTGAATTTTTGTCACTTTTTGGTTGAATTTTTGTTGAATTTTTGTTGAATTTTTGTTGAATTTTTGTTGAATTTTTGTCACGTTTTTGTTGAATTTTTGATGAATTTTTGATGAATTTTTGTTGAATTTTTGTCACTTTTTGGTTGAATTTTTGTCACATTTTTGTAGAATTTTTTTTGCCACTTTTTGGTTGAATTTTTGTTGATTTTTTGTCACTTTTTGGTTGAATTTTTGTTGAATTTTTGTTGAATTTTTGTCACGTTTTTGTTGAATTTTTGTCACTTTTTTGTTGATTTTTTGTCACATTTTGGTTGAATTTTGGTTGAATTTTTGATGAATTTTTGATGATTTTTTGATGAATTTTTGTTGAATTTTTGTCACTTTTTGGATGAATTTTTGTCACTTTTTGTTGCGTTTACATCCTTGTTTTCTTATTTTTGTAGCTGTTTTGGTGCTTTTTTCCCCAAGAAGCTTTTTGATTACTGTAAAGTCAAACTGGATGAAATGGAATCCGTTCAGGTGGGAGTTAAGAGGTTAAACAGTAAAAATATGCTTTGTAGACTGAAAGTTGACTCCTGCTCCGAGGGGAATAAGTCGATGTGTTTGAAGAGTGTTTCTCAAGGACACAAAGGTATTTTATGCAGAGTTTGTAGTGAGGAATAATCCTTGTTGAACTGTAAAGCTGAATGGTCTTAGAATTGAGGTTATTTATCCTAAGACATTGCTTTAAATAAGTTACACGTTTTGATCAATGAAGCTGCTACATATTGCTCAGTGAACACATCAAAAACAAGGTGCGTAAAAGAATCCAGTGATTTTGACGGACCGGTTTCTAAGCTATTTATGATTCATTGGAAAGGATCTAATACTTCAGCACCGCCTTTTAAGACACACCTCAGTCAGTGCTGTGGAAATGGGTTTTCACTTTAAATTAGTAGCAGTAAATTAGTGTCTTTAAGTCTTTAATTTCATTCATAAAGTTAAAAGATACAAGAAACTCAATCAGTAGTGGAAGGAAGTAATACAATGACTGGACTCAGGCCTTCTCTCTCATCCTCCTTGACCTCAGTGCTGCCTTTGAATCCTTCCTCACCGACAGAACAATTCATTCAGGTCAAAAACATCCAATCATCATCACCATTACATCACAGGGTTCCCCAAGGCTCAGTTTTGGGTCCACTCCTGTTTTTCCTTTACATGCATCCCCTCTGGAATATTTTTCGTTACTTTGATATTCATTAAAGCCATGCCGCAGAATGGGGATCTATAAAAGCACCATGATGTTCCTGCACATCCCGAACACTCTGAGACGCCGAAGAAGGTCGAGCCGCTGGCGAACCTTTGAACAGACCTGCGTGTTCCAGCTCAAGTCCTTGTCTATGTGCTCTCCAAGCTGCTTGTAAGAAGAGACCTGCTGTTGATGGTCACCGGACTGTGGTCTCCAATTGATCCAGGGTCCATAACCATCTCCACGGTCTTTTCAGTGTTTATCTGCAGGTAATGATCATTGCACCATCTAGACAGTTCCTCAACACCCGCAATGTGACCGGCCACGGTGGAGGCTGCTGTCAGGAGACTTAAAGGCACAGAAAGCTCGGAAAATTTGACAGTATATTGCCCAAACAATGAACATGTGAACAAAACTGGCGAACTTATGCAACCCCGGGGGGCGCCAGAGCTACCATGAGCAGCAAGTGAAGGAGTCGAGTCGAGCCTGACTTGTTGTGAACGGCTTGATAAGAAAGGATAATACCACCTGATCAGGAAGGGGTTGACATTAAGACTCACTCATTTCTTAAGGAGAAAACTGTAGAAGACGGTAGAATGTAGTGTTAGTCACAAACAGTCCAACCTTTCAATAATTAGGTAATTAGTACATTCCTAAAGCCAACTCGTGCGTTTTCAATGTGATAAAAATAGATTATTACGACACATAACAAGTCTTATCAGTAGTTTGTTGAGTGGATACTTTGCTTCAAGGATTTTGTCATTGGTGGACTGTCTCTGAGCCTGGCTCCTGATTGGCTGCTTCCCTGTCCTGGAACTGGTGTGGAGTCCCAGAGTCTGGCCAACCCTGGGACTCCACCTACTGCAGCAAAGGAACGCCATGTTCCATGGAAGGAACACCATGTTCACAGGAAAGCTCTGTGTTTCTTTGTGTTGTTACTTAAGTGTTACGACACTCATTGTTCATCGACCTTTTAAGTCACACCTCAATCAAAACAGAGACAGAATCACACAGACTTCACAGAGACGGGACCGCAGTGGAAACGGCTGTTTTCAACTGAATAAATCATGGATTTTCGATCCGAAGATCTGTCCTGTCGGATCTGTCAGAAGGTTTTTAAGGAGCCTGTGGTTCTGTCCTTCAGCCACAGTTTTTGTAAAGACTGTGTGAGGAACTGGTGGAGAGAGAAACCCACACAGGACTGTGCTTTCTGTAAGAGAAGATCCTCCAGGAGTGACCCAGCTCTAAACCTGGCTCTGAGAAACCTGTGTGAGGCCTATGTCCAGCAAAGAGAGCAGAAGACTCCAGAAGAGCAGGAGTGTGGAGTGCACTCAGAGAGACTCAGACTGTTCTGTCTGACTGACCAGCAGCCGGTCTGTGTGGTGTGTCGAGACTCCAAAGTCCATGAAGAACATCACTGTCGACCCATCGCAAAAGCAGCTCAGGATCTGAGAGACGAGCTGGACAAGAGACTTCTGCCTCTAAAGGAAAACCTACAGAAGACCAATGACCTTAAAAAGAAATTCAAGGGAATAGAAGGTCATATCAAACACCAGTACCAGCACATAGAGAAACAGATCCAGGCTGAGTTCGAGAAACTTCACCAGTTTCTTGTGGAGGAAGAGGAGTCCCGGATGAAGGCTCTGAGAAAAGAAGAGGAGCAGAAGACTCAGAGGATGAAGGACAAGATGGCGGCCGTGAGCAGAGAGATAGAAGCTCTGTCAGAAAGCATCAGAGCCACAGAGGAGCAGCTCAGAGCGCCAGACGTCTCCTTCCTGCTCCAATACAAGGCTGCAGTGGAGAGAGTGCAGCGCTGCCCCCTGCTGGAGGAGGATTCACAGGTGAGAGCAGGAGATCTGATAGACCAGGCCAAACATCTGGGCAACCTGACCTTCAACATCTGGACTAAAATGAAGAGGCTGGTGCAGTTCACTCCTGTCATCCTGGATCCAAATAGGGCCAGAGATGTGGTTCTGTCGGACGATTTGACCAGATTTAGATTCAAAGAGAAAAAATCAGAGTCACCTGAGGACGGTGGAGGTGGAGTGTGTGGATCTGAGGGGTTTGACTTTGGTTCTCACAGTTGGGACGTGGACGTGGGAGACAATGAAGTGTGGGCCCTTGGAGTGATGACTGATCCATCTGAGGGAGTCAAGAAAGAGGATCTTGAGGCGTGGGGAATGAGATTCTCAGATGGTGAATATGTAGCAGAACATAATAATGAGGATATTTCTCTCAATCTCGTCTCTAAACCTCAAAAGATCAAATTTTGTCTTGACTTTGACAAACGTGAAGTGAGTTTTCATGACTTAGACTCAAACACTCACATTCACACATTCACACAGATCAGCCAGAAGAAACTGCGCCCGTTTTTCGGTGGCAAAGGTAAATACCCGATCAGAATCCTACCACAGGAAATCTGACTTAAGACGAATGAGGCGAGAAACCAGTGAAAAAGATCTTAGTGGATCTCATTCAAATATAGAAGAAAGTAACCAGTAAATCAAGCGTCTAAATCTTTATGATGTTTAAATGTAAAAAATCTATTTAGCTTCTGTAAAGGGTTCATTCTATGTTTAAAGTTGTCAATTTAATGCTGTTTTTTCCCGTTTGTTAAGTGTGTAATATAGAAAATGTAAAGTTTACAATCGTATCTAAACAGAGAATTAAGTAAAGGTGATTTTCCACATACATATTTTTTACTTTTATATTTTTTGGAAATGAATGTAACAGAGCAATATAAAACTGAGTAATAAAGATTTGTGATGAAGAAGTTATGTTTCAGAATATTTTCTCTACATATATGATATTTGCAGTAACTGTGTGTTTTTTTTCCATTATAATCACGTGCATTGTAAGTCATTGTTGTACGACATTGTGTAAATCTAAATCAGTTTGTCTCGACCTTCTCTTATTGGTCATTGGCCTCTGTCGTCCGAGTTTGATTTAAAAAAACTTTTATTTGGTTGGGACAGCGCATGTTAAAG